>NW_016806076.1:235072-265549 GCF_001698545.2 Rhinopithecus bieti
TTTTTTTTTTTAAATTTTTATTTTTAAGCTACATCTCTAACCATACAACTGATTCTGTTGAGGACCAAAAACACTGCTACCCTTCCACCTTCGCTTTCACTTTTCTCCACTGCCTGTGGACAGTCTGGCTACACAGGATTCTTGCTGCCTCCCTAACAAACCACTTGCTCTCATGATTGTGAATCTTTGTCACTGATACTTTCTGAGGAATATATCCTTCCCCTATTTTCCTGCCTACAGGTTCTCCACTCACCCCTCTGGCAGTCTAGTTCAACTGCCCCTTCTGAAATTAACTGCTCTCTTGTTTGCATTTCCACAGCACTCTGGGATGCTTTTTATCGCAAGATAGTTATCTACAGCCATCTGGGGGTCTTTCTCCCCTGAGAGCGAGTGAGCCCATCAGAGCCAACCAAGCACTATGTCTTCTTTGTGTTGTTTCTAGCACACAGCTCAGTGGGAAAGATAAAGCCATATTATATATGAATGCCAAATGTTAAAGGGTTGTGAGTGAAATAGTTCACAGAAAGGAGTGATTAATTCCAGGTAAGGAATCACAGAAAGTTTCATGAAGTAGATGGTACTTAGGGGAAGACAGGATAAATTAGGGAAATTTATCGATATGGAAATGAGATCATACAGGCAATGGAAAAGGCATCAACAGAGATGAGAAAAGCATGAGCCTGGCTGGAGTATGGGGTGTGGTGAGCCTCAAAGGGAAATGTAACAAATGTCTGTTGGACACCTCTGAAAATTGGATACTCTGAATTCACTTTATATTCATTTACTCATTTAATTACTTCATTTTATTACCTCATTTAGAAGTATGTAATGTGAAATTTAGTATCACTGTTTAGAGCTAAGGAAATTAAAATTCAGAGAAGGTGGCTTTCTCAAGGCTATGCAGTTAACAAGCGGTAAAAACTGTGTTTATAATATTCATCTTTCTGTACATATTATTTCCATATTACAATTTATGGGCTTGGGAGTAGGAAGTAAATGTAAGCTTGATAGGAACGCACTTCCCTGAACTACCATGTAGTCATCTTGTGCCTGTTCTGATGACCACCATCTCAGCCTAACACAGCAACACATGCACGCATGCACACACACACACACACACACACACACACACACAGAGAGAGAGAGAGAGAGAGAAAGGCATGTAAAAACATTAACTCCAAAAGCACTTACAGATAAAGGAGTTGTGTGTTTTTTTCTAAAGACTTCCCCAGTGAGACAGGAGGAAGTAATACTGCATATCAATCAATTCTAAAAATCACCATAAAAAATCATTTCAAATATATCGTAAAGAGGCAAGACTAACATAAAGACTAGAAGAGGAGGAGAATTTGACTTCCTAGCTTTGCCCCTTACTAGCTATGTGACCTCAGACAGTGATTACACAACCTCTCTATGCCTCAGTTTACTCATCTGTAAAATAGGAATCAAAATAGCACCTAGCTTATAAAGTTGCTGAGGAGACAAAATTAGTTCATTGACATGTGACCCCTATGAACTCTATCAATCACACTGTAAACACTCATTGCAATGCTTGATCCACTTCAGACTAATATATAGCCATGATTCAATCCCAGGCCCACTGCCTCCAAATCCTGTGTCTCCAAATGGACCTGACTATACATTTATGAAGGACTCAAAGAAACAAACTAGTGTGGGTTAGTGTGAACAGGAGGAGGAGGGACTTCTGAAGTATACCTGGAATGTTTGAAGATGGGAACTCAGAGAGGCAAAAGAGGGGCAAAAGAGCACTTCAAATTGGGTCAACAGAGCAGACAGCATATAATGGCATAGGTGTTCTTGGAAGAATGCATGAGCTCCTTGACTAAAGAATATGGTATTAAGGAATAAAAGAAAATAGCATAGGGAAGTTGGGGTCTTGAAAGTCAGTCAGAGGGGTCTTGACTTCTTAAAGTAGACAGCTGGAAACCAATGCAGCCTTCAGAGTGGATGAGTTAAAAAAAAAAAAAAAAAAATCCAAGCGGTGTTTTAGGAGGATTAAGCAGGGACAGAAGGAGCTGAGGGATTGTTGACACCACACAGTAAAGAAGGGCTGGAAGAACTAAGCCAGGATGCTGACAGTGTCCACAAAGAATACAGGAAGCTCTAAAAGATGTTTGTGAAATTGAAGGGCTTGCTTCCAGATTGTTAAAAGAGAGGGCAGATGACTGAAGACTGGAGTATGATTCCAATCTTAGGTCGGTGAAGTGATGGATCCCAGTTGGAAATCCTACTAAAATTACTGGAAAGTACAACATGTACAAAATAATACTGATATAATATTTACTCAGCCCACTTGAACTATTCTCTGAAGTTGTTTCTTTAATTCTTTACTGAACTTCAGCTTTTTAATCAATGAGTAATGAAAACGAGGTAAGCACATTAATAATTAAGGAATCCAGTTCCCAGCCAAGTAGTTTGAATCAGTAACTTTCTCAGTGATCTTATGCAGTAGCCATATTTTTGAAAAAAGGTTGAGAAACTGGGAATTTGTCTATTATTTGCCACTATATTTTTACAGCAGCAATTCAGCATGAAACATACTGCCAAAGTCTTTGAGCTGAAACAGTTGCTTCATTTGCTGTCTGCGATTATGCTGTAGTTACTTGTATTCACACAGCAATAAGGTAACACAATTTTGGTTTTTGGAAACTGATTTTGATGAAGAGGGTTTACCAGAAATATTTGTAATTTTTAGAACCTATTTGTTACATAGTTTAAATACTGTCTAGTAATCATCAAATAAATGATGGATGATGCACAGTGGGTGAATTTTTTAATTAAAAGATAATCTTTATAAGAATAGGAAACTAAGGCTGGGCGCGGTGGCTCAAGCTTGTAATCCCAGCACTTTGGGGAGGCCGAGACGGGACGGATCACGAAACGGGTCAGAGATCACGGACCACTCCTGGCCAGACATAAGGCTGAAACCCCCCTGTCTCTACTTAAAAAAATACAAAAAAAAACTCAGCCGGCGGAGGTGGTTGCGGCGCCATGTAGGCCCCAGCTATCTACCAGCAAGAGGCCTGAGCGCAGGAGAATGGACCCCGTGAAACCCTCGGAGAACGGAGCCTTGCGGATGCAGCCGACGATCGCCGGCCACTGCACTCCCAGCCCTGTGCGCGACAGAGTGAGACTCCGCTCTCAAAAAAAAAAAAAAAAAAAAAACAGGAAACTAAATTATTAAGAGTGGATTATTAATTAAGAGTAAATTATTTAGAGCCATATCTATAAGAGAAAGAATTATTTAGGAAACAACAACCTCTTGAGAACTATCTAAGTGTTTTATGCACCGTTATGAAAAGGCAGATTATCATAAGAAACTAATGTTCTTTCAGGAAATGTTCAGAACCACTTATTGGTTGTGCCAGGCACTAGAGTTAAGGATATCCTTCCCCTTAGGAACATTTAATCTGTGAAGATAGAAAAATAAATAAATACATAAAATACCAACTAATGCATGAATAATAGAGCATAGATAAAGTACACAACAGTTCAGACAAGAAAGAAAATAGCTTTCTCCTACCAGGAAATAAAAAGGAATGGATCATAAACAATCAGGTATTGTAAAACCTATTTTGAGAATTTTAAAATACGCTCTGTTTTGTTTTATTTTTTAATCTTGCAAGAGACAGACATTCATGAAAATAGGAAGTCATAAGAAAAGAAGCAATCAATCAATCAGCAGTCTCTGAAATATATTTTCTAACAATTATCTTAAAGATTAACAAAGCCATATCTCTCTCTCCAACAGTCAAAATTACATCTTAATGTGTTGTTTTCATTCTTCTACTCATCCAGATAAAACTAAAGCACATGTTAAATACAAGAGGATTTATTTTCCGGAGTTCTGCCATGGTGAAAGCAATCTAATCAAAAATGAAATGAAGAATGAGCTCACTGAATAAATCAGAAGGAAGAATTAAAGAGCTGATAGATATTTGGAAAGCCTATTAAAAAGTAAATTGGATTTTCATTATAAAACTGACTTAAATGAAGGATATACTTAAGAACCTACTTCAGAACATTTCCTTAAAGACAATTTGATTATCAACTGAAAATATTGTATTTTAATATATTTTACTATATTTCCAAAATCTAAGGAGTATAATAATGGACATAAGAACAGAGTGAAATGTCCAAACAAAAAATCCCAGAACAAGATACTAAAAATCTCTGAGTCTAATGATGTCTGTCGTTTAAATCTGAAACCTAAATAAAAAGTTCAACAAATTACTTTAAATAGTGCTCCCAATAGTAATAAAAGAATGATTCCTGTACTTTTGTTATTTTAAGGAAAACCTAAAGAAAAATAGGATAGTATACACAGCCCTCTAAATATCTACAATTAAAATAGGTAAACTATTTTACCTCTTTGATAGAAAGCCTTGAAATATATGTAAGTCTAATAACAGAAAGAAAAAAGCCCTCATCCAAGACAACTGTTCATATTTTAACAGCAGAGGAGGAAGTATAAAAAGGGTTAAGATTATATTCTCCCTTAAATTTGCAAATAAGGGAAGAGGAAATGTTGGTTCTTCTCATAGTCATCGGAGGGCTCCTGCTTAACTAAGCTCCATCGGACAACACAGAAACAGAGCTTATTGCAGCACTGTTCACAATAGCAAAGGCTTGGAACCAACCCAAATGTCCATCAGTGATAAACTGGATAGAGAAAATGTGGCACATATACACCATGGAATACTATGCAGCCATAAAAAAGGTGGAGTTCATGTCCTCTGCAGGGACATGGATGAAGCTGGAAACCATCATTCTCAGCAAACTAACACAGGAACAGAAAACCAAACACTGCATGTTCTCACTCATAAGTGGGAGTTGAACAATGAGAACATATGGACACGGAGGGGGGTACATCACACACCAGGGCCTATCAGAGGGTGGGGAGGGATAGCACTAGGAGAAATACCTAATGCAGATGACGGGTTGATGGGTGCAGCAAACCACCATGGCACGTGTACACCTATGTAACAAACCTGCACGTTCTGCACATGTATACCAAAACTTGAAGCATAATAAAAAATAAAATAAAACAAACAAAAAGAAAAGAAAAAGAGCTTCTCTTCTAGCCACCCTGTTTTAAACAGATAGAGATGGTAAGGTACTCAAAAACTTACTGTCTAAAGAACAGAGGATTAAAATGTGTATTTGACTCATCCTACAAAATCCCAACGTAAAGAACAAGGACAGTGGAGAGAAGTTGTGTATACAATATTCCATCAACCAGATGTATCTAAATTGAATTGGATTATCAATGAAAAACTACTGCATTTCAGTATATCTTGTTGTATTTCCAAAATGCAAGGGGAACAATAATGAACATAAAAAATAAATAGTAGTCGTACTATTTTTTATTTACATTGTTTTTTTAGTGTTGTATTATTGTTTTCAATTTTTTAAACATATTCAATCTGTGGTTGGTTTGAATCTATGGATAAAGAACCCACAGATAAGGCAGGTCTACTGAATTTGCTCTACCCAAAACGACAGTACCATAGAGTGCATGTCATAGAACCTGAAAATCTGAATACAGAACCATCTAGCCTACCTCAGGTAATTTTCCATCAAATATTCTGTTCCTTACTCTTTTATTCAACAGATATATTTAATTATCCCCAATCTGTCAGGCACTGTGGTAGACACAAGGATATAACAGTCAACAAAACAAGTCTATCTCTGCCTTCATGGAGCTTTTGGCTATCAATCATTCCAATCTATAACACTCCCTGTTCAGTAAGGAATCTCAGAAATGCTGTAAATCAGAGATTGGAAAACTGGCCCACAGGCTAAATCTGGCTGGCCTGCTTCTATAAACCACATTTCATCCAAACAGACATGCCCATTCATTCATGTATCATTACTTTTGCACTACAGCTTTGCAGTTTAGTAGTTGCAACAGAAACAGTATGGCCTGCGAAGCCTGAAATATTTACTCTATTGAATAAATATTTATTTTTTTCTGGCACTGTTCAGAAATAGTTTGCCAAGCCTTGCTCTAAATAAAACCTAATGCTTTAAGGATGTATATTAAAACATACATACTATCACTCATAAAACATCCCTGAATTCCTTAGTTACAAACTATATGATGGGGGGTTGACTTCCTACAGAGATGTACTTCTACCACTATAATGTTTATTTTCACTTTCTTTCCTTGTAAAGGCAGGTAACAACAAAAGCATTATGTGGCTACTATCTTCTATTAACAGCTTACTCTCTTTAGATGATGTTAACGTTGTCTAATCTTTTGATAGATCAGAGTTCTTCCACATCATTAGAAGGCCCATTTTTCAGAAAAGATCCTTTTCTCTGAATCAAATCAAATAAATTTTGACAGGGGTGACTTTAGGCTATCTTTTAAATTGAACAATAAAATTGATTGTAAAAGCACTTAGCCAACACTCAAGTGCTATATAAATGCAAAATCATAGCTGAAGATACATGAGTGGATACTTACTCCCCAATCACTTGATCCAGAGAGTGTTAAAATTTTAAATGAAAGAAAAGAAGACTAACCTTCACTGGCTGTTACCAAAAAGTCCTAATAAGAAGTGACAGGCCCTGTGCTCACTGTGGTTCCGCCAAAGGATGTTAATAGGCTAAGGCTGTGGCTGCAAATCGATTTGCCAAACCCAAAACCCTTTCTTTCCCTAATGGGAATCAATGTAGCATGAATAAAAGTTAATGGCTACTTAGTTCATATTTAGCCACCATGATGCAGAAATAACTGGCTTGAGAAAGATCCTTACAAAGCCTTGGTTTTTGAAAGTTTTCCCACTTTATCAACCTACTGGCAAAATACATTTCAAGTGCTCGAGAGTGGAGAACCAGCTCACCAGTAAACAGAGAAGAGGAAATGGGATGATGACAGGGCAAGAGAAGGCCGCATTAAGGGTGGGAGGGCCGACTTGGTAACAAGAGAGATCTCTTTTAGGCAACAGCTTAAATATTCTATTCTTGAAAATTCCTTCCTTGATACCCTCAGGCCATGTCAATTCCTTCTGATTACAGGTGCTCTCAACATTCTATCCTCTCTTTCTCTCAGTTATCACAACTGCAGTTGGATAATCCGTATGTAGTCAGTTGTTTGATGTCTATGGGCCTTAGTCGTAAGTGAGCTCCACTGAGCTCATTGCCTGTCTGTTCAGAGCAGAAATCTCTGTGGCTAACACATGATGAGCTCTGAAAATCTTAGCTGAATAACTTAACATGAATGGATAGATAAGCCAGCTGGATTCTAGGCACTCTGCTGATACATAAGGAAGCTATGATTACTCGATAATAGTCTCCTCAGAAATGGCCAATATCTTCCTATCCTTTAACATAAGTTATATTCTAAGAAAGTACACTAATTGCATACCAAACCCTTGTACCTTTTCCATCAATCCTCTCCTCTCAGCTCTTTCAATG
The DNA here is from genome assembly GCF_001698545.2 of Rhinopithecus bieti. Taxonomy (NCBI): domain Eukaryota; kingdom Metazoa; phylum Chordata; class Mammalia; order Primates; family Cercopithecidae; genus Rhinopithecus; species Rhinopithecus bieti. The sequence continues at coordinate 242,519 of NW_016806076.1, forward strand.
TCATTTCCTGAATTGACTTCTACCTTTCAATACATAATCATGTTCAGGTTGCTCCCAGCTTTAAAAAAAGAAAAAAAAATTATCCAGTCACCCCCAATTGACCTACGTGTTCTTACCAAGGTCGCAGATGACATCATAACTGCCAAACCTTAAGACCACTTGCAAACCCCCATTCTATTTCTCTGCAGTATTTGACCCTGACGACCACTCTCCTCTACTCTTAAAACACTTTGCTCTCTGACTTCAGCAGCCTTACTCCCATGATTATTGTCCTATATTTTCAAATGTGTCTACACTTTTTCCTCAAACCCTTAGTATCTCGTCATTATGATTGTATCAGCCTTCTAACTGATCTCTAACTCCCTCCAATCTATTCTCCACAATGTAGTCATATATATGTTTGCCTCAACAATGCTCCTAAGTGACCTAGCCTAATTTAGCTAGCTTTGTTATAATAAACTGTCACCCTGATCTTCAGCTTCAAGCACCTTGGTATGGCACAGTTTAATGTACACATGCCTTATGAAAGAATTAAAATATTCTCTTTGATCTTCACCACAATATCCAATGGACCGCTAACATCCTCAAACACACTAAAGACATGGTATAACGTAACATTTTCTAAGCTTTAATAAGGCCTACAAAACACTTTTTGCAAAGCTGATTCCAAATACTGGCATTCAGACACATTCACAAAAAAAGAATAAAAAACATACTCATGGTTATCAATTTTTGTGTGACCATTTTCAAATTTTGCATCTGAATTATGTCATTTATGGTCCATTATCATGTCCTCAAAGTCATCCATACATGTTTCAAATTACACATGCCCTTTATTGCATTTGATCTGAAACTCTTCTGAAGGACTAAGTCCTCACATATAAAAATAAATAGAATAATGGACAGCAACTCACAAATGCCCGTCAAGTGACTGAGTCTCTTTGCAGTCATATGACACGCTGTAAATCTCTCGATTGTAGACAACAAAAATACAAACAAATCCCCCAAAAGTGATCAATGTGTGTAACCGACACAAATGTTGCTATTGAACAACATATTCTATTCATATTTTTCTACATTATGTGCATGTTATGAATATTAAACAACTGCACATTGCCTTATCTATGGTTCCTGATGGAATTCAAGTCCAAATGTGTCTGCAATTCCAGACTTTAAAACTATTCAAAGCTTTTCAGTCCAAGAGGCAGACTTAATTCCTGCCTCTTCAAACAATCTAGAATACCAAGACATTCTGTTTTCTCCATACATATGTGGCTTCCTGCCTTTATTCTTAATAAGCCCTTCCTTTGTATTGTACTCCTCACTCCTGCCTTTTTTAAATGTTTTTTATCCCTCCTTAAAGGGCCACCTCCTCCACGAAGCTTCTCCATCAAGCCCCCATGTCCCACACTACTTTATCAAATCCTTCTTATACAAGTTCACCCTTTACCCTCAATGCTTGCTATGGATCTATAAATCCCTTGCTAACTGAAGCCTGTGAAGTCCTTGAGACAAGAGATCACGTCTGTCCCACCTTTGACACCTACAGCACTTCACCTATTTTGTCCAATAGAATGGGTGCTTAATAAAAGATCTGCTCAGTGAATGGATTTGACAACTCCACCAAAGACCTCAAAACACGGCCTCTCTTCCAAGCTCAGGAACCATTTTGGTGGTGAAGCCAGACTACAACATGCTCAGACTCCGGAATATACCACAGAAATCCACACAGGTGTGGGCCGATGCTTCAGCAGCTCCACAGCAGATAGTCTATAATCAATTAGGCAAATAGAAACGCCCAAACGTGTGCGGAGCTCCATACACACCTGCGAATATTGCGAGCTCACGTCCAAATCCAGGGCACGTGAAAGGGACAAGTGGTCCACAGGCGCAGAAAGCCAGGCCTCGCGCGGTGGGAGGGCGTCTTGGAAAGCTGTGCAGGACCCGCCCCACCTACCTTCTGGGTTCCTGTAGCGGGGGAAGGCGCCCTCAAGCGGGCACAGGCGCCCTGGCGGAGCAGGCGCTCTGCGCCATCCCCAGGGGCGGGGTTCCACGTGCTGCCCCGCAGGTGGTCACCAGAGCTAGCTGGGAAACACTGACCTGCCCAGGGCCTTCCACTCCTGGGGAAGTGAGGGGGGAGCACGTTCCGGAGACCACAAGCCCCAGAAGCCTGTGCGGCCGAGTCGGCCCCTTCTGCCCCTCTAGGCGGCTTGTTCCCAGGAGGAGCCCAGGGCTCCACAGCCAGTCCAGAGAAAATAACTCCAGCTCTGAGCAGGAGCCTAGTCAACTGGGGCCCTCGGCTCTACGGACCTGGCGTTCTATAATTTGGGCTCTAGGCAGGAAATGGCGCAGGCCCAGTATTTTTCCCCCGGAGAGCGCCCCCTCCAGCTTGCTCGCCTGAAAGTGAGATTAAGGCCTTGAAAACAAAATCGCTAGAGAGCCATATCACGGAAATAAATGCATTGATTCTAATGAGGGAGCAGGATGGGAAAGGGGGACTTCGGGACCTGATGAAAAGATGAATTATAAAACGATTTTCTTTTCCAAATGTGAAATTAAATTTTATTTCTTGCAAGAAATTATGATTGTAGAGTGATTTTCTCACCTTCCTATTTTCACATTGTATTTTCGCTTTTATTCTTAATCATATATTTTTGTCTTATATGTTGTTTTATAATTCTTTCATATGCTAGAATCTCAGCTGGATTCTAAACATCCTGAAGGCAGATTCTCTGTAATATGTAGTATTACACACAATGCTTAGTTGCTGTTAAGTAGAAGTCTTAATATGTTATTTATAGAATAAAATATCGAGTATTTTTAAATAGAGATTTGTTAAACTTATTTTACTAAATGGATTTTATTTTATTAAGACATTCATTTGCATCCAATCAGTTATTTTAAATTTCTATACAATGTTAAGCATGATTGCTTTAGCCATCTGCCCATTAAAGGAATTCAAGGATTTTAAGTCTACTGTAATTTGTTTGATACCATTCATCTTTAAATCCTGCAAAGGTAAATTTAAGATAAACCAAGACTGAATTATCTTGGACTCCAAATTAATGAACAGTAAATTAATGGCTTACTGTATTTGCTGTTATTATTAACAAATGTAAAATCCAATCATCACAGTTCATTTCTCACAGAGATAAACAAGGGTCAAGTAGGGGAAATGTAGAAAAGTTGCCTGTGTCGCTGCATGTGTGAAATTCCGTTTCAATTCCACTTACTCATTCATTGAAACATACTGGAATGAACTTGTGTTATGCCAGCACATCCAGGAGGCCAGCTCATTCTCTCTTTAGCTGCCTCCCTTTAATTTGTCTTACAAGCTTCCTGTTCCAGAGCGTTCCATCCACTAATGTCTTAACATTCTCCATGGTATCTGAGGCAGCTACCTTCACGACTCTTTCATGTCTTTTAACTGTTTCTCAGTTTTTGGCTAATCTTTACCTGATAACTTTCATTCCTGCTTTTGCCTCATATCCCTATTGGTCATCACTTACGGGCTGTACTTGCTTCACATTCATTGCCAGCACATACCAGGAGTTCAATCCTGTTGAACTCACAGGGTGAGTCATGATTATTGCCCTATACAAGTGCACAGTCTGATAATTAAACCAAATGTTTAAACAGGCAAAATACAGTGCAATCACTGAAATCCATGGGAAAACTGCAAACTGAATTTTAATGAAATCATACCCTTTCACATTGAGCGTTAGGTAGGCATTTCTTAATCTAAGTAAAATTTATAATTTTCTTTGAGCTTCTGAAAATAATGTGGTTATGAATTTTCCAAAAGTATATAACGTAGAATAACTTTCAGGAAAATTGTACAAGTTTTATACTGATTTTGGCCTCCCTCATTTTAGTGAGAATACATGATAGGTAATAAGTACATTTTGTTGTAAAAGAAATGAATGGACTCCAGGTACTTGAAGTATTTAATTCTGTGCCTTTTAGGAACTACTCTTCTAAAAACATCATTTACTTTGACCCAAGCCACTTTTCTAAAGGAGTTTATAAATAACAGAAGGTGAAAATGTGAAAAGATACACGTAAGGTCTTTTACCTCTTCCTGTTATTCATTGCATTTAAATACAGAGGATCTGAATGGGGCTTGAGCAGACAGTCAGAACAGAATGTTTTCAAAAATCATGCTTCTCACATGTAACAGTTTCAAGAGAGCAAGGTTATTAAAAGTCAGTCTATAAATTAGCAAAGGAAATTGTTAATGGTAATGATGTATGAATTTTCAGAGTTTGAACAAAAACACAAAAGAAAATGGTTTCTCTGTTTGCAAAATATAAAGCCATAGATGAAGAGAACACTAAATTATTATTAGTCGGTTTACTATTGAAAGAGATCAAATGAAATAATGAAATCCACAGGCAGACAGCCCGGGCGGCGCCTTGAGCCTAGCTAAAAGTTGACCCTAAAGGCAGACAGCCCGGGCGGCGCCTTGAGCCTAGTTAACAAGTTGACCCCCGGACCCAACCGTAATGGTATCTATTAGATTTCAGATGTTGTGATAGACAAAGCATTGCTGAAAGTCCCTGTCTGTTCTTTTTCTTTACTAAATACTAGTGCTAGCCATATATTTTCTCAAACTTCCTGAGCCCGAGTATAAACATATCCCTCCATATATCTCTCAACTTACTGGGTCATCCCACTACATGTTCTCCCCATCCATATATCTCTCAATTCAAAGACTACCATATATTTCAACATTCTAGAAAAAAGACGACACCTGGAGTCGACCGATAAGAGCACAGTCGTATGTTTGAGAGCCCTATCAGTGGGGAATCTCATATAAAGTATTATATATATTTTCTTTCGTAATGTATTTATTTCTATTTTTGATTATGTTTTTCAACCTAGTATGGTGATCCCTCGTTGCTCGCGGTGCAATTTTACAAGTCGTTGTTTTTTTTTATTTTATATATAGCTTATCTCTTTGTTTTTGATATTGTGTTAAAACGGTATTGGGGACCAAGTTGTAAAGGATCCTGACCGCTGTTGGCTTTGACTCTGGTGTCTGGTGGTGCGTCTTTTTCGGGGAATAAAAGGTCTGGGCATAACACTATAAAACAAAATTATTGAAATGGATAAAATGAGTACAAAAATGTAATCAAATAACACACAGTAACACAAATGACACCTTAGTTGCTATTGTGTGTTATTTGAATATTAATTGTAAGATGGCTAGTTTAATAAAAAAGCAGAATATCTAATAAAATCTCAAAGAAAGATGTGTTATTTTAAAATACCTGTTGTTTAAAACATTAAAGAATGACATTTTGCATTATTTTATTATATATAATTATAAAATGGTATAAACTGCTCTATCATAAAATAGAAATGTCATCAATAATTCCTAGGCCAATATGCCTTACACAGAAAAAAATTAGATTTGTGTTCAGTTTAGCAGTTCAGGAAACATTTATCATCTTAGGTACTACTTAGAAATAATAAAACCCCTGTTTACAATGTTCTAGCAGCCTAGTAAGAGAACCAAATTTTAAAATCAAGTATAACGATTAATAATAACTAGCAAATATTACACATACTATACCAGGTAATCATGAACTATCTGATTTAATTAATCCTCACAAAATCCTTACGGGTCATGTAATGTTTTTAACCCTTAGTTTACAATAAGGAAACTCTGATTGATTAATTCATCCAAGGACATTCAGCTTGTAGATGGCAGAGCTAAGACCTCCACTCCACCCTATCTTACTTCAAAGTGCATAAACTTAAAGGGCATAAACTTAACCCTTCACTCCAGCACATCTAGGAGGCCAGCTCAATCTCTCTTTAACTGCCCCCCTTAAATTTGTCTTACAAGCTTCCTGTTCAGAGTGTTTCATCCACTAATGTCTTTAACATTCTCCACGGTATCTGAGGCAACTACCTTCACAATTCTTTCATATCTTTTAACTGTTTCTCGGAATTTTGGCTAATATTTTACCTGATAACTTTCACATCTGCTTTTGTTTCATATTTATATTGGTCATCACTTACTATTGGCTGTACTTTCTTCAAATTGGTCTAACAGCCTAGTGTAATCTTCAATAGATAATAAACCTATGGTTATTTGATTTAACATTATTTCACAGAATCCCACATATCATTATCTTTAATAATTCAATTGCTATTATCACAAAATTTATAATTTCTAATGTCATTTACATAATTATTAGCATATTACAGATGCCCTCTTGCAACTTTTTCCCAATCTTTGTCAATATGGTTGCTATGTTTGCTTTAAAAGAGCAAAGTCCATAAGAGTTTATAGTGTTTAAATCTATTAAACTATGAAAGAAATAAGAAAAAATGTATTTTAAAAATACTTAACTTTGAAGCATAAAGTGTACAATTGTAGAAAAGTGGAAAGATTGAGAATACAGCTGAGCAGAGGCAGTGTTTATAACTATGAATAATATCTCATTTTAATATACCTAAAATCACACATTGTGAAAAGAACTATTCCCCGAATTAAAGTATTTTGTCTACTTATATTTGTGAAGAATTTTCAAAAGTGTTTTAACTGAAATTTCTATTTTGAATATACAGAGAATGTTTAGGCTTTGAAAAGAAACACTGCAAACAAAATCTATTTCTAAAGTAAATAAGTCTTTGTTGTATGAATATTGCATTCTAATTTATGTGTTTATGAACTCAGTTTTTCGTGCTATTCTACTTCTCGGAACACCATATAGTGAATTTTGTGCTTCTTTGAATGAGAAGTTTCATGGTTTTACCAACTGAATTGATGAAAAGACATGCAAAACAAATGAGACTAAACTACTAAAATTATAAGCACCGTAGAAGCCATTTTAGGTCTACTAGGAAAGAAGAAAGGCACTCTATTAAGATATCAAGTAAAAAAAGCAAATCACTGAGGCACATTAACAATTTGGAAAAGGGACTTTAGAGGTGCATATAGCGAAACCTTCCATGGATACAAAAGAGCTTATTCAGTTACTATCGGAGGCATTGTGACTTTCTGAAAGAACAGATAACAAAGAAAGGTAAGGTAAAAGAGGTGCTCTGAAGAAGATATACTTTTAAAGCATTCCATTTGCATTAAAGAAATATAAGAATTAGGCAGAAATATTAAGAAATATTCAGAACTAAATGCTGACAAGATCAACATTAAAAGTAAAAGTTTATTTAATGATAGGGAAGTTTTTAAAGTCACAATTGTTAGATCTTATTTCATAATGGAAATATTAATCGGTATAAACATTCAGGGTAAAATATAATGTTAAACAAAGGACTATTAAGATTAGTTGGGGAAAAGAAACTCACCAATTATTTTCAGAAGAGGAAGAAAAAGCAGAGTGGTGGAAAATGCATTAGTGGAAGAGTGTGGTTCTGACTGTGTAGACACTACAGCTTATAGCTCAGTATGATATGCAAACTGTCAAAAATAGAAAAGTTGGTACTAAAAATGCTTAGGGATACAGAAAAAACCAACTCTCATCATCTTCCATTATCTAGCAATATATCTGTTTTATCCTCAGTTGAGATGAGTTTGTTGCTTTTCTTGTTTTGTTTTTGACCTTGATAGGAGACATATACTATAGAAAATATGAGCATGAGCTCTGAGTAGGAGGCATATAGTATAGTAAATATGAGCGTGAGCTCTGAATAAAGACTGCCTGGATTATACTCCTAGTTTTGCTCCTTACTAGTCAGGTGACCCAGTATAAATTGCTTTGCTTTTATAACTTCAATTTCCTGATCTATAAAATGGAGAAGATAAGAATTGCACTTACATCAAGTAATATAATTCATGTATATAGCACCTTAGAGAGTGTCTGAACCATACTAAATTTTAAATAAATATGTGCTATTATTACTGCCTGAATTCCTACCTCCCTTTGCCTAGTGATTTTCTTTTTAGCAAATCCAAGTGTAAAAGTAAATAGATTGCTGTAGTAGATATAGCTGTTTTCTTTGCCCATTAGCAAATGAGTATGGATGATTTTTTCATAACGAAACCCTCAATTATTATTAATCTTAGTAATAATAATTTATGAGTGAATTTGGATCTCCCAAAGGAACACAACCTCCTCAGTTCCCAATTCCTTTGTCATGCACTGCAACCCAAAAATTACATAGAAGATCATTGCCTTTGAGCACAACCTTTTCCAAACCAAACATATTGTATTTGGTGTAATACAGATAGATAACTTATCTTAAGCATCCAAAATAACCTTCTTACTTGATTGTATCCTCAAAATATAAATTTTAAAGAGCTGTTTTAAGATTATCTAAAAGACCATTTTTATTCAGAGAGAAGATTGAACTAGCAACAGTAGTATAACTTTTTTTTCTGTATATGATATACAACCTGAAGGAAGAGAAAAAAGAATCAATTAATTAATTTAATACAATCTTAAATTTAATAGTCACATTGTCATTGACAGTTATGATGTTCAGTTTCATACATTTTTCTCTGCTTATCTTCCATTTGTTAGGTATTTTTATCTGGGTACAAAAATTAACATAGACTGTTTAAGGTACAAACCTGATATGTCAAGACAATCACAAGTAACAACAATGTCTACTGTTTATTGATGCCTCACCCCTTGCCTAGAACTTTGCAGACCTCATGCATACAAACCTCACAAATCTATAAAGTATTCCTATTTTATATTCCCCTCCATTAACAATTTACAGGAGTTAACATTTCCAAAGTCACTCAGAGATTTTAAGTAGCAAAGTCAAGGCTCTGACACCCTTTAATCCTAAGTAGTGACTTCCTGGCCTCGGGGTTATTTTCTCCAACTAAAGCAAAATCCCACCCTTCCTTCACCCTTCAACCCCCACCACTCCCTTGACACACACTGAAAATAGGTGGCTTTGATCTGGATCAGAAAACCTAACACAGGTGAGACTCTGATGATTCACCTTCAGGGCTAAGTGAAACACAGTTGTAGATCATGACAAACTATGGGGACCAATTGTACACTAAAAAGGTATTGCTGTGTATTCTGCTAGTTAGCCAGCATTCATTTACATACCCTCTTCCAGATGATATTATGCAAAGAATTATTACTTTGATGCTAGTGGTACTGCCTTATTACAGTGGAATAAATTTGCATCACAAATGATAACATTTTCTTCCCCATTTATGTTACATTAACAATAAACATATCTTTCTCCTATTGCCAGCTTAAAGCCACAAACATGCCCTTTCTACTTGCACTATTGAAGGGGCTGTGATATCCCAAAAAAGACTGGATTTAGAGTCAGAACACTTGGGATTTAATCTGTATTCTGCCATTTATTGCACTGTGACCCTGAGAAAATCAGCTTCCCTCTGTGTAAAGGAAAGGATTTGGGCAAGATGACTTTGGAAACACCTTTCTACTCTTAAATTCGATTAAATAATTGTGCCCAGGACTCTATTATTAATTTTCAACTTGCTTCAAATTACTGAAGTTGTCCCTTTATCCTTCTGCATAACCCCTACGTTTCTATTATTATTCAAGGGAAAAAAAGTATTTTGTAAACCAAAATAAAATTGTAACCCACCCCAACCAAATGAATGGAACTCTCCTCTCAGCCAAGGGCATTCTAAAGTAAACTTGAAATGCTAGTTCAGGCCATCTGCTCTGCTTATGGAGTAGCCATTCTTTATTCCTTTATTTTCCTAATAAACTTGCTTTCACTTAAAAAAAAAAAAAAAAAAAAAAAAAAAAAAAAAAAAAAAAAAAAGGCTCACGCCTGTAATCCCAACAATTTGGGAAGCCAAGGCAGGCAGATCAACCGAGGTCAGGAGATCAAGACCAGCCTGGCCAATATGGCGAAACCTGTCTCTACTAAACAATACAAAAAGTAGCCTGGCATGGTAGTGGATGCCTGTAATCCCAGCTACTCAGGAGGCTGAGGCAGGAAGAACTACTTGAACCTGGGAGGCAGAGGTTATAGTGAGCCAAGATGGTGCCACTGTACTCCAGCCTGGGAGACAGAGCAAGACTCTGTCTCAAAAAAAAAAAAAAAAAAAAAGGAAATCCTGAATAATCCTTTCCTCCCCTTAGTATAGGGGTATTAGAATACAGTTTAAACAAAAAAAAAAAAAAAAAAAAGGAAATGCCTCATTATACCTTCCTCCCGTTGGAATTCAGGCACAGCTGACCAGTATTAACACTAAAACAGAGACCTTAAGACTAACAGAACAGACCACTCTATAAGCCTATTCAGAAACATTTGATCTATTCTCTCTGAAACTCGCTACCTGGAAGTTTCATCTGAACAATAAGAACCTTTTTCTCCATAGCCCCTTATCTTAACCCAGACACTCCATCCTGTTAATTCCAGGTCTTCAGATGAACTCTTTCAACCACTTGACAATCAGAAAACCTTTCAATCCATCTGTGACTTGGAACCCACCCTTGCCCACCTGCCTATGAGTTGACTCATCTTTCCAGACCGAACCNGAAACCTGTCTCTACTAAACAATACAAAAGTAGCCTGGCATGGTAGTGGATGCCTGTAATCCCAGCTACTCAGGAGGCTGAGGCAGGAAGAACTACTTGAACCTGGGAGGCAGAGGTTATAGTGAGCCAAGATGGTGCCACTGTACTCCAGCCTGGGAGACAGAGCAAGACTCTGTCTCAAAAAAAAAAAAAAAAAAAAGGAAATGCCTCATTATACCTTCCTCCCGTTGGAATTCAGGCACAGCTGACCAGTATTAACACTAAAACAGAGACCTTAAGACTAACAGAACAGACCACTCTATAAGCCTATTCAGAAACATTTGATCTATTCTCTCTGAAACTCGCTACCTGGAAGTTTCATCTGAACAATAAGAACCTTTTCTCCATAGCCCCTTATCTTAACCCAGACACTCCATCCTGTTAATTCCAGGTCTTCAGATGAACTCTTTCAACCACTTGACAATCAGAAAACCTTTCAATCCATCTGTGACTTGGAACCCACCCTTGCCCACCTGCCTATGAGTTGACTCATCTTTCCAGACCGAACCAATGTACATCTTACAGGTATTAATTGATATCTTATGTCTCCCTAAAATATGAAAAAACAAGCTGTAGCCAGATAACCTGGGCACATGTTGTCAGAACCTCCTGAGGCTATGTCAGGGACATGTTCTTAATGTTGGCCAAATAAACTTCTAAACTGAGACTTGTCTAGGGTACTTTTTGGTCTACAATTTCCACACTCCCTATTTTTTAAACACGACAGATGTAGCAATATTAAGGAAAAAAATGATAAATGTATAATGGGCAAAGGGCTCACTGAACTGTTAACACTTAAGCCATCAGTGGACAGCAGAGCTAAAAGAGTACTGTAACATGTCCTCTGGGACTTCCAGAGTTGCAGGCACCCCACATGGCTGCTGCTGCTGGGCCTGCACAGAGTTCACTCCTGCCGGCACCCAAAAGCATTCACTCTGGCTCACTCACCTGAGCCAGTACCCACTCCCCTGAGCGTTCCCTCCCACAAGAGGTGGAATGCAGGGTGTCCAAGTGAGTGGAGTCTGATCCTGCCAGGGCTGAAACGGTTTAAGAGCGCATGCACTCCAGTTCTCACCTTGTTCAATTAGGCACTCCCTCCCACGAGGAGTTGAGAGTGGTGGGCTGAGTAAAGAAGGCACTCCTGTCACAGGTTTCATGAAGGGGTCAGGCAAATACCCTACTTCACCAGGATGAATATCAAAGTACATCTATTGGTAATTGTAAATTGTTATCTCTTTGAAAAAATTTTTTTTAAATTCATATTCCTCATATATGTTATCAAAATAAGCTTGGCTGTGCTGATAAATTAATGATACCTAAATTCTCATTTCCTTACATTCTACTCAACTCTGCTGGAAAAGTTATTTCCAGTTATTTATTGTGAAAGAATCTTTGGCACCTGTGTGCTCATCAGAAATTATAGTATTCTTACCTATTCTAATTCTTACCTGTTCTTTCAAATTATTTTCCTCAGGCTGAAAATCAGTAGCTTTTGTACATGAATAATAATTCATTTTAAGAGTTAAAACTGAATGTCTGATACTGTATCTTCAGATAACTAAAGCTCTTTGTCCTCAATGATTTCACTATTTGATTAACTTTTATAAATGCTACTCTATTGAGGACTGCTTTTATACTATCTAATGCCTCCTCTAGAAAAACAAATTTCAAAATCTCAGCTGGAGGTGAGTGTTTGCCTTCATGGTAAACTCATCAGGAGCTTATTGTCTTCATTCTTTTCTTGCTCTTGCTTTTGAATCCATCCTCAAGCAAATCCTTTCCTTTTGTTTGTTTTTTGGTTTGATAAGGCATATTAATGAGACAGATGCAGCAACAGCCTGTCAATGTATTTGGAAGAGCTAAAACTTCATTTTTAAATTGTTCCTGTCCTAACACGTCACATAGTTGTTTTATCTCCATGCATTACCAAAAGAAGCCTCTGACGTCCATAATGGTCATTTCCAGCTTTGAGCCACATGGTGTACCACCCTTAGCTGTGATCTCTGTTACACAGCTTTCCTTCAGCCTCCCTGTAGATGAAAGGAATTAAACACAGAAAAATATTAATTGAAATAGTTATGCATATGTTTTAGAGTTAATATTAGATAATACTCTAATATTCTTAGGGCAATAATATTCTAGAAACTACTTTTCAAATCAAACCCGTGAAGATATTAATATTTGAATACATTGCTCCAAATAAGTTTTCTTTGTTGTAAAGCATATACTTTCTATTGAAATATTTTGATGAAATAAAATGCAATGATTTCTTATATAAAGTTAAGAAAGCCAATCGAGTTTTTTGTTAGAAGAATATACAAAATAGCAGTGAAGGTTAAGAAAGCTGGTAGGAGAAAGCTGTGATATTAAGGACTAGTTTATCCATTTGCTGATCATATGAATTCTTGTCCAAATGTCTTTCAAACATGAGTGATAAGCCAGAAATGTTTTATGAGAATGGTAAGGGAAGTATAGAAAAATCCTTTCTGAAATCCCATCCTGTTGTAAGCTTGAGGCACACGTATCAGCATTGTGGCTAAAACTGCAAAATCTAGAATCAGATTTCTTCAACTCAAATGTTAACTTCAGAAAAGTTACTTAACTTCTCCAAGCCTCAATTTTCCTATCTATAAAATGAGGATTATAATAGGGTTGTGAAAATTAAATGAGAGTATTTCAAGTGCATAGCAAGGTATGACACATGGAAAATGTCCAATATGTTAATTACTATTAAAAGATAAATAAGACATACTAATTTCCTTACTATACTCAAGACTTTCTACAGAATGACCATGCTGCTTGCCCATTAAAGCCATCAGCATTGTATGACTATGTGTCAGGGTGAGAGTATGTGTATTAGAGGAGAAAGTAGACAGTATCATCCCTATTTTTAAACCATTTCTATGACTTTATATTCAACTTTTTTTCTGAGAAATACATTCAATTGTGGTTTTTGTTTATGTTTATGTCTACAAGCCCAAACTTAATTTAGAAATTTAGATTTGAGATATTATTTTCAAATTTATAACAGAACAACAGAAGAGAAAATTAGGTACAAATGTTTTGTACTTCACAAATTATTGCCAGGAGCATATTATAACTATGAAAAGAAAATTGCATATTAAAATTTATAACTCAACACAATAAGGTTCTACATTGCCTAAGTACCTAATTAATTTACTGAATCAATCTAAAAATATCAAAATTGTTAAATATAAAATATGATTAGTCATTAATTTATTAAAATCAAATTTGAAAAGTTACAATTTTCTCATTTGTTTTAATCTGTATGTTTTAGGTAATGCCTTGCACATTGTATGTACTTAGTAAATAGTTGCTAACTTAAACTGAAATATACAAAATACATAGAGTAGATTGAATAACAAAACATAGAATAATACTAGCATCCTGTTTAAGATTGAGAGGCTGCTTAGGGAAGGTTTAAAACTGAACTCATATCAGTCCCTGTCTTGTCAAGAGATTTGATTTTTATTTGATTTTTTTTTTTTTTTTTTTTTTTTTTTTTTTTTTTTTTTTTTTTTGAGACAGAGTCTTATTCTGTCGCCCAGGCTGGAGTGCAGTGGTGCGATCTCAGCTCACTGCAAGCTCCGCCGCCTCCCAGGTTCACGCCATTCTCCTGCCTCAGCCTCCAGAGAAGCTGGGACTACAGGCGCCCGCCACCACGCTCGGCTAATGTTTTTGGATTTTTTTTAGTAGAGACAAGGTTTCACCGTGTTTGCCAGGATAGTCTGGATCTCCTGACCTCGCCTCGGCCTCCAAAGTGCTGGGATTACAGGCGTGAGCCACCGCGTCCGGCCTTTTTTTTTTTTGACAGAGCCTCACTCTGCTGAACAGACTGGAGTACCGTGGCACCATCTCGGCTCACTGCAAGTTCCCGGTCACCCGGATTCAGGCGATTCTCGTGTCTCCGCCTACTGAGTAGCTGGAACTACAGGCGTGCGCCACCACGACTGGCTAATTTTTTTTGTATTTTTAGTAGAGACGCGTTTTTGCCATGTTGACCAGGCTGATCTCCAACTCCTGAACTCAGTAATCCGCCCACCTCAGTCTCCCAAAGTGCTGTGATTACGGGCATGAGCCACCGTCCCCGGCCGGAGCCACTGCGCCTGGCCGACTAGTGAATTTCTAATTAAATGTCTAATTTTGCAACCAAAGCTAGCTGTATGCAACATGCCTCTTTTAGCTTTTAAACAATTAGCTGTGTGCCTTTGATCATGTAATTTAACCTTTCCTGGTTTCCACATTGCTTCATCTGTAAAAGGATGTCGATAATGTCCTGTGCTGTTGGAAACAGCCCGAATCAGGAATAGTTGACAAGGCTTGCCAAACTAGCATATTCCAGGGCTAATTTTTAGCCTTTTGAGTAAAAATCTCAGTGCCCAGGCTTGGGAAGCTACACTGAAAGGAACCCCTATGTGGTTCTTATGCAACCGACCTTTGAGAACCGCTGATCCTCAAAGTTCCCATGTATGACTGATTGAAAGAAAGGAGTTACTACTTAGCATCAATGAATATGAGTTGAGCTGATGTATTGTCTCTTCTGGGAACAGAATTTAGATATCTAACAATTTTCTAAAAATTATAAAATAGAATAAGAAAAAAATATTTACATAGAAGTAAAAATAAATGATATCATGTACTAAATTGTTATTTACTGCCTCCAGAAGCAAGCACACAATAATGAAAACAATATTTTTTATGTGAATAATGTATCACGGGCTTAGAAATCACAGTTTTCTTAGAACTTAGGCCTAGGCTTACCATACATGTATAACTTACCTATTATGTCTGTATTTTTAGTTTTCAAATCCATACAGAGCACAAAATCTGTGGCTAGGCAATTGTTATAAGCACTTTACACATTTTAATACATTTAATAATCATGTAGACATGCAGCTTTTTTGGTATTATATGAGTTTCCATTTCCAGCACACGTTCACACTGGCTTATCAAAAGAGGAATTAATAGGAAATGTACTTTCTTCACACAGATTTCCTCTTCAAAATTGGAATGTTAGCAAAAGTGTTATTCTGTTTGAATTGATTCTATTTGGCTATTTGGCTGCCTTTTTATGGTAAAATTGAAAAGGCTCACACAGAATTTATCCATTATATGTAGAAAAGGAAGCCAAAGATACCAGGGAAAAGTAATCCAGACAGTATTCATCTCAGAATGCATTTTCTAGCAGAAACAAACAAACAAAAATGCTGGAATCTTTTAATGTTTCTGTATTTTCAATAATAAATTATTTGAATAATGACTCTATCCAAGATTTTTACATTTTTTTTCTTTGCAAAACGGAATATATTGTTACCACTGACTCAGCTCCAGAAAAGATAAAGGAGAATCACTTTTACTCAATGTAGCAAAGGTCTTGGACATAGCTACCAAAAACACTGAACACTTTGTAGGGAGTCTGACTACTTCTAAGCAAAGCATGAAAACTTGAAAATGGAAAAAAAATACATTAAAATTTTAAATTAGGTCAAATGATTTTTCGGCTGGCAAGTGTTTCCTAAGTCTCATTGTAATCAAAATATATTTGATTTTTCAAAATTTCAGTGTATATGTCTGTAATCATTGTATCAGAGACAAGCTTGCATGTAAGCAGCTCCTAATGTTCAAATTGACGTGACAATAAACCAGAGTCTGCAAAGCAGCCCCCACCTTTTAGTAGAGACGGGCTTTTCTTCCAGTTCTACTGTCTCACAAGTGTATTGGCTCTTTTGATCATCACTTTATAATTCTCTTTATTCACTGATTTAACAAATGATTGTAAACTTAACATATGGTACTATGTTAGACTTAGTAGGTAAAAGAAAAAAAAAGGGACACGCTCCACCCCTTCAAAATATTGGACTCTCAATACCCCCAAATTTCTAGAGTTTGTTTTATCTAAAGCAAAGTCCCAATTAAGTTCAAGGAAGATACTATCAAATTCTAGTGCCTGCTGATTTTATTCCTAGCACCAATCTCATGTATAACTATACCCTATGTGTACATATCTCACATGCATTGAAATTAATTACTTTATCCAAATATTGCCCTTATTTTGTGGTGAGAAAATGTCTCAAAGGCAGTCAGTGCTCCTTACTTGCAATTTCTGAGCTACTATTAGTGAAATAAACTATAACCCAATGCCTATTTCTTTGCAGTTTTTACATGTAATTAATATGACCAAATATGTTTAGTGATTTATAAAAGTTTATTATATATGCTATTAGTCTCTTGCTTGGGCTAATATTTCATCAGTTAAAATACTGCTATTTTAAAGTTAATGATAATAAGAATTTAAGGTTCGTTATAGGAGCTTAGGATTTTAACCAAATTTTGGAAAAAAATATGCTTAAAGAATAAAGGGAAAATATAGATTTCCTGACTGTGGCAGGTTATGGCCAACATAAAGGTCTGAATGGGCTTAAACCACCTGGAGGACCTACCTGATTATACCAGGAACCAGAAATGCTAAGAGGCTCTTTTGAACACAAGCCCTCCTACTCAAAGTAAGGGTCAAAGTCATGGAGCATCAGTGGCTAAAAGCAGGAGGGGGTCTTGACAAGGAGAAGCAGCAGAGGATAAGGAATCAGGGAAAGCCAAGAAAAACAGAGCAGCTCAAAATTAAGCTGAACCAAGGTTCAAAACTGACCAAGTTTTTTCTTGATTGAACATGAATGGGGGATATTGTGTTGTCTGAAAGGTAAAATACTGGGATAAACAGTTTTGGTTCACAGCTCTGTGACCACAGAGTAAGCACTGACTCTGTTAATAATTCCAATAATAAAGGATATTGTCTTACAAAGTTTATATAATCATTTATCTCCTCTCACAATGTTTTAAATTCTTAAAAAGATACAATACCTAGTTTTCTGGACATTATTCAGAATAATCCACCTTATTTATTCATGCCACCAATAGTCATATTCAAACACATGCTTTGAGATCAAAAGGTTGTGAAAAGCTACTGAACTCCAAAGATACAAACCTTCAACTTAACAGGTGATGAAAGAATTATAATGTTCGCATTCTCTGAAAGCTCTGTTATTTAGCAGATATTTAATACATTTGTAAAGGTCTATGGATTTTAAATTGCATATTTTTGAAAACTTATTTTGTTAATAAAGATTTTGCAAAAAAATGTCTTCAAGTATTTATCCTCCTATTCCCTAGTATAAAGATTAATAGCCAATTATTTTAAAATTAAGGAGCATTCGTTCTTTGAAGATGATGTCCATTTCTCTGCAGCTTATTGATAAAAGCTAAAATGCGGAGCTTCATGCACGCACTAAAACTATAATAATTCTCTCTTGACATGCATGCCCCAAATCCTCTAATCATTTTTCTGCCAATTCGTAACTCCAGCAACAAAGTTTTCTCATTTCTAAGAACTAGGAGAAACTAGTCCTCAGACTCTTCTTCCCCAGCCCAGTCATCTCACAGAACCATAGAGTGCATTAGGTTTAGACTACTTTTAGTAAAATAATGTATTCTTATATTACTGTTACTGGAAAGGTGTCCTGATCCAGACTCCAAGACAGGGTTCTCAGATCTCACGACAGAAAGAATTCCAGTCAAATCCATAGAGTAAAGGGAAAGCAAGTTTATTAAGAAAGTAAAGGAATAACAGAATGGCTACTCGATAGGCAGAGCAGTGATGTGAGCTGCTCAGCTACTTATTTTTGTGGTTATTTCTTGATTATATGCTAAACAAAGGGTGGATTATTCGTGAGTTTTCCAGGAGAGGGGTGGGCAATTCAAGGAACTGAGGGGTCCTCTCCTTTTTGGACCGTATGGAGTAACTCCTGGACGTTGTCATGGTGTTTGTAAGCTTTCGTGGCACTGGTGGGAGTGTCTTTTATCATGCTAATGCATTATAATTAGCATATAATGAGCAGTGAGGAAGACCAGAGGTCACTTTCATCGCCATCTTGGTTTTGGTGGGTTTTGGCCAGCTTTTTATCTTTTTCTTTTTTCTTTTTTTCTTTCTTTCTTTTCTTTTTTTTTTACTACAATGTGTTTTATCAGCAAGGTCTTTGTGACCTGTATTTTGTGCCGACTTTTTATATCACCCTGTGACTAAGAATGACTAACCTCCTGTGAATACAAACCAGTAGGTCTTTGCCTTATTTTACCCAGCCCCTATTCAAACATGGAGTCACTCTGGTTTAAATACCTCTGACATTACTACATTCTTTTCTTAATTTTTTAAGTATTTCATTATACGCCCCCTGAGAACAACACAGCCAGATCCAGAGGTGAAGCTGACTGCACTGGCCTCCAGGGATCCACAGACTTGGCAGGAATATAGGTATCAGTGAGGCGCACATTTGACTTGAACTTTCTTTGACTCCTGCATTTGTAGCCTGTGGCACTTCTGCTCCTCAGAAGTTCTATAACTCACCAAATTCTCTGTTAGTGTTCATTTGAAATAAACAGAAACCTCAATTCAAACTGGATGAAATATATAAATATACATAACAAGATGCCCCAACTAGGTTGGATTTCAGGTTTGATTCAGCAGCTGAACAACGTCTTCGAGAACCCAGGTTCTTTTCATCTCTCCATTCTCTTATCCCCAGAGTCAAATTCAAACAGTTTGTGGTTAGAAGTTGGCCGTGAGCAGCAACCACTACATAGTTTCTTATTCAGGGCCAGTGAGGGAGAAGTAGACTTCTTTCCACCTAAGAATGATGAAGAATTTTCCCAGATGCCTTCAGAAAACTTCTTGCATCTGTGCTTAGCCCTTTACATGAACTCCCTCATTTATTTCCACAACTAGCCTATTAAATAGGTACTATTTCTGTTCTTCATCTTGCAAATGAGGACACTGAGTCTAAAGAGGTTAAGTATCTTGTTTAAGGTCGCCTAGCCAGTACCGGAAAGGAAGTCCCAACAACAAGACACGACAAATGGAGATGGATTCTTGCATACAGATTGAAACTAAAAACATGTAGTTTTTTTTACTGAATAACTGACATTATTTTCCAAAAAATAATGTCATAAACAGATACAGTAGTAATAGTAGTACTATTGCTTAGCTGCATTACATATGACACAAGGAGTTTTTTTTGAATCCACCTTATGGAAGCTAAACATTCTTTCAAAATATCATTTCTATGAGAAAGCACATTCTTATGTTCAAAAAGAGAGAACACAGAATAAAGTGTGATGTCAGAGGTTTAAAAACTACACACTAGGTTGAAAAAAAATGGAAATTGCTTAAAGATAACTAAAAAATACATGGATTTAAAAAATTATCTGGTTCATTGTTAGTCAGATTTAGGTGAATTATTGGTTATTTTAAAACAAAAATTGGCAGGAAAAGTTTATCCACCTTTTTAAATTTTAGAATGTATTTGAAGACAAGTAGCTATAAAGAGAGTAAGTGGGATACACGCTGAGTGAAAAACAAAACCAATAAAGAAATTAATTACAAAAAAATGAATGGCAGGAGTACAATTAAAAAGAAATGCAATAGTTATGCAGTCTGAAAGACTGATTGACAAATGAATTAAATAATTATTTTAATGAGAAAAAATATTTTTACAGATATTGTGTCCACATTGAATTTTGATAGGATAGCATGAGAAAGGAATTTACAAGAACCAAAATGGTAACATTAAAACATGGATGAAATTTGTCTAGTAATAGCTTCCGGGAGAAAGGGATAAATTACAGAAATTTCCTGAAGGGAAAGGTAAATTTTTAGCCAAGTAAGATGAAAGAAAAATGATCAAAGGTTGCCCCTGATTTGCTTGCTTAAAGGAAATTACAATAAAGGGTGGGAAAGATGAGAAGAGAAACTGAGTGGAATTTTTTTTCCATTCATGGACATTCAGAAATACCACCTTGTTCATATGACAGCTGAGGAAAAACAGGTCAAATCTATAAGGATAGAATTAATGTAGGCCATGTACAATGGTGATTAAAGCAAATCAAATGATGGAAAATTACAATCTTCAGTTTAAAATATTCAGTTTAAAACTTCAGTGAAAATCAGCTGTCAAAATAGGAAACCAGATTAGAGAATATCAGAGAAAGAAGACAATGGGAGAATAGTAGAGATGACAAAACTACAGAAGTTTTTTATTTTATTTTAAGAAAAAATACAAAGGTACTAAAAAATAACTTTAAAATTCTGTCAGAATTTTAGTCCAAATATTTTAAATCAGAATAGTTGAGGTTATTATTTATTAAATTTGTTTCTAAAGCCCTTTCTATAACAACACAGAACTTGTGCAGAGTAGCATCTTTAAAAGTAATAGTAATATAATATTTATTATTAAAATAAAAAAACTTCTTTCTTGCTCAATAAAATTTTTCTTTGAAGACAGAAGATGTTATACCTGTGCACCAGTGTGTAGATTCTTTACATTTAAGTCAATCAAGTTGCATCAGTTAAAATTTTCTTTGAAAGTTATTGCTTATGGCATTTAGTTTGTGTTAAATCTTGTCATCTTAAATAAAATTTTCAAAGATCAGATAAATATTACATCATTTCAGATTGAAAACATAGTACTAAAATGGTCTAAAATATATTTTTACAGGGAAATGGAAACTCAGGTCTATGGTATTTTATTAATTTAGCCTTTGATGGTCAACTTTATTAGATTGATAGGAAAATATACTCTGACAAACCTTCCAGAAATGATTATGTATTTGATATGTCATATTGCTTGCATATTCCAATATTCCACCCAAGTTATTAACAGAAGCCTAGAATGTAATATGTAATATCACCAAAGTACTGCTTCAGTGGTTTTTTTCATATAATTTTATGAACTGTAAAGTAAAAATGATACTTTATTGGCTCTTTCTCAACATTAATGTAGGAATTTGGGAGGGGAATATCAGAAAACACAATTTAAATGTAGTATTACAATAGCTAAAATCTGCAAGAACTGGAGATACTGAATATTTAATTGGTTAGAATCAGTTATTTGTTTATAATGGTAATAATTATAACTTTATTTTTAAAATACATAGAGAGATCTCATATATAGATCTTATATAATAGTATTCATATTCATATATATATAGGAGATATCTGTCTCTAGTTAAATAGCTAGATATAGATACATAGATAGATAGATAGATAGATAGATAGATAGATAGATAGATAGACAGATAGATCAATCTCAATTTTAGAAATGAGATCTTGCTGTGTTGCCCAGGCTGGTCTCGAACTCCTGGCCTCAAGCAATCTTCCCACTTCAGCCTTCTAAAATGTTGGAATTACAAGCATTAGCCATTGGTGACAACTTTTTAAAAATAAATCTGTACTTTCCATTTTTCATATTGGCCCTCTTTCCCCCAAATTATTATCTTACTTGTTTTACACATAGGAAATTAACTGTGAATTAATTTGCCCAAAGCCATTCATTCATGTTCAAATTGAAAAACCAATATGGTTTGCAAAACAATCTGCTCAGGGAATAAATTAAAAACATACCTCAATAGACATGAAAGTTCACAGTTTAATTATATACACATATCCATAGCTTCTTCTACACAAATTATTTAGTCATCTCATCAGAGTGGTTACTCCGAAGTAAGAAAACTGAGAGCCATTTTCAATTGTCATTTTAACGGCATGCTCCTGAGAAATTCCATTTGTAATAGCATTTCCTAAATTAATGGAAGGTCATAGTATCCTGATGAGCACCAACATATCTATGTATGCTTATAATGGCATTTTTAAGGATGTGTAAAAACTTGAAAGTGCTACGATAGAGAATGTTTAAGGCCACACGCGGTGACTCATGCCTGCAATCCCAGCACTTTAGGAGGCCAAGGCAGGTGGATCTCTTGAAGTAAGGAGTTTGAGACCAGCCTGGCCAACATGACAAAACCCTGTCTCTACTAAAAATACCAAAAAATAGCCGGGAGTGATGGCTTATGTCTGTAATCCCAGCTACTCCAGAGGCTGAGGCAGGAGAATCACTTGAATCTAGGAGGCAGAGGTTGCCATGACCTGAGATTGCACCACTGCACTCCAGCATAGGCAACAGAGCGAGAGACTGTCTCAAAAAACAAAAACAAAAACAAAAACAAAAAAACAGAGAATGGTTAAATAAATTATGAGATCTAAACCATGGCTTATTATTGTACAATTTAAGATGATTTAAACATATTTTTTTACATGTAAAAATCTATTAGAATGAAATATTTTAAGTGAAAAGTAGGACTACAAAGTAGACATACAACATGACCTAAATCATGTTAAATTTTACATGCATAGATAATAATAGAAACACATTCCAATGTTAATGGTAGCTTATTTATCAGCAGCAATTATGGATAATCATCACTTTCGTATCCGTATGTGTCTTGATTTCCAAATTGCATCTAATGGGCACATATTTGATTTAAAATTAAAAATACATAATACTTTTAAAAATGACTATTGCTCTTGATGTAAATTTTACTAGTAATTATATTTGGAATAAGTCATTTCTGTAACTATACATAATTTCAATTCCTCCTGACTGTGGAAATTGAAAGGTGATATCAA
>NW_016806076.1:265556-329012 GCF_001698545.2 Rhinopithecus bieti
ATACAAACGTACTAAAAAATAACTTTAAAATTCTGTCAGAATTTTAGTCCAAATATTTTAAATCAGAATAGTTGAGGTTATTATTTATTAAATTTGTTTCTAAAGCCCTTTCTATAACAACACAGAACTTGTGCAGAGTAGCATCTTTAAAAGTAATAGTAATATAATATTTATTATTAAAATAAAAAAACTTCTTTCTTGCTCAATAAAATTTTTCTTTGAAGACAGAAGATGTTATACCTGTGCACCAGTGTGTAGATTCTTTACATTTAAGTCAATCAAGTTGCATCAGTTAAAATTTTCTTTGAAAGTTATTGCTTATGGCATTTAGTTTGTGTTAAATCTTGTCATCTTAAATAAAATTTTCAAAGATCAGATAAATATTACATCATTTCAGATTGAAAACATAGTACTAAAATGGTCTAAAATATATTTTTACAGGGAAATGGAAACTCAGGTCTATGGTATTTTATTAATTTAGCCTTTGATGGTCAACTTTATTAGATTGATAGGAAAATATACTCTGACAAACCTTCCAGAAATGATTATGTATTTGATATGTCATATTGCTTGCATATTCCAATATTCCACCCAAGTTATTAACAGAAGCCTAGAATGTAATATGTAATATCACCAAAGTACTGCTTCAGTGGTTTTTTTCATATAATTTTATGAACTGTAAAGTAAAATGATACTTTATTGGCTCTTTCTCAACATTAATGTAGGAATTTGGGAGGGGAATATCAGAAAACACAATTTAAATGTAGTATTACAATAGCTAAAATCTGCAAGAACTGGAGATACTGAATATTTAATTGGTTAGAATCAGTTATTTGTTTATAATGGTAATAATTATAACTTTATTTTAAAATACATAGAGAGATCTCATATATAGATCTTATATAATAGTATTCATATTCATATATATATAGGAGATATCTGTCTCTAGTTAAATAGCTAGATATAGATACATAGATAGATAGATAGATAGATAGATAGATAGATAGATAGATAGACAGATAGATCAATCTCAATTTTAGAAATGAGATCTTGCTGTGTTGCCCAGGCTGGTCTCGAACTCCTGGCCTCAAGCAATCTTCCCACTTCAGCCTTCTAAAATGTTGGAATTACAAGCATTAGCCATTGGTGACAACTTTTAAAATAAATCTGTACTTTCCATTTTCATATTGGCCCTCTTTCCCCAAATTATTATCTTACTTGTTTTACACATAGGAAATTAACTGTGAATTAATTTGCCCAAAGCCATTCATTCATGTTCAAATTGAAAACCAATATGGTTTGCAAAACAATCTGCTCAGGGAATAAATTAAAACATACCTCAATAGACATGAAAGTTCACAGTTTAATTATATACACATATCCATAGCTTCTTCTACACAAATTATTTAGTCATCTCATCAGAGTGGTTACTCCGAAGTAAGAAAACTGAGAGCCATTTTCAATTGTCATTTTAACGGCATGCTCCTGAGAAATTCCATTTGTAATAGCATTTCCTAAATTAATGGAAGGTCATAGTATCCTGATGAGCACCAACATATCTATGTATGCTTATAATGGCATTTTAAGGATGTGTAAAACTTGAAAGTGCTACGATAGAGAATGTTTAAGGCCACACGCGGTGACTCATGCCTGCAATCCCAGCACTTTAGGAGGCCAAGGCAGGTGGATCTCTTGAAGTAAGGAGTTTGAGACCAGCCTGGCCAACATGACAAAACCCTGTCTCTACTAAAATACCAAAAAATAGCCGGGAGTGATGGCTTATGTCTGTAATCCCAGCTACTCCAGAGGCTGAGGCAGGAGAATCACTTGAATCTAGGAGGCAGAGGTTGCCATGACCTGAGATTGCACCACTGCACTCCAGCATAGGCAACAGAGCGAGAGACTGTCTCAAAAAACAAAACAAAACAAAACAAAAAAACAGAGAATGGTTAAATAAATTATGAGATCTAAACCATGGCTTATTATTGTACAATTTAAGATGATTTAAACATATTTTTTTACATGTAAAATCTATTAGAATGAAATATTTTAAGTGAAAAGTAGGACTACAAAGTAGACATACAACATGACCTAAATCATGTTAAATTTTACATGCATAGATAATAATAGAAACACATTCCAATGTTAATGGTAGCTTATTTATCAGCAGCAATTATGGATAATCATCACTTTCGTATCCGTATGTGTCTTGATTTCCAAATTGCATCTAATGGGCACATATTTGATTTAAAATTAAAATACATAATACTTTTAAAATGACTATTGCTCTTGATGTAAATTTTACTAGTAATTATATTTGGAATAAGTCATTTCTGTAACTATACATAATTTCAATTCCTCCTGACTGTGGAAATTGAAAGGTGATATCAAAGAAATCCATAATTGTTGTTATTTTCTATAAAATCATGTTATACTTTAATGCTTCTTGGGTACTTTCAAAAAGCATGGGTCTTTATAAAGTCTGTGAAACATGGCATGAGTGATGTGCAAACAGAAACTAAAATGTGTTTAGTACCCAGAGAATACAGAAATTGTTCATGCTCTCATTACCTGGAGTTTCTTACATGGTACACCTTGAAATATGAGTCTTGTTTCAAGAAAACAAAGCAGGAATGAATTTCTGCTTTATAATTAGACCAATGGAACAGAACAGAGGCCTCAGAAATAATACCACACATCTACAACCAACTGATCTTCAACAAACTTGACACAAACAAGAAATGGGAAAAAGATTCCCTATTTAATAAACGGTCTTGGGAAAACTGGCTAGCCATATGCAGAAAGCTGAAACTGGACCCCTTCCTTACACCTTATACAAAAATTAACTCAAGATGGATCAAAGACTTAAACTTAAGACCTAGGACCATAAAAACCCTAGAAGAAAATCTGGGCAATACCATTCAGGACATAGGCATGGGCAAATACTTCATGTCTAAAACACCAAAAGCAATGACAACAAAAGCCAAAATTGACAAATGGGATCTAATTAAACTAAAGAGCTTCTGCCCAGCAAAAGAAACTATCATCAGAGTAAACAGGCAACCTATAGAATGGGAGAAAAGTTTTGCAATCTATCCATCTGATAAAGGGCTAATATCCAGAATCTACAAATAACTTAAACAAATTTACAAGAAGAAATGAACAATCCCATCAAAAAGTGGGCAAAGGATATGAACAGACACTTCTCAAAAGAAGACATTTATGAAGCCAACAGACATATGAAAAAATGCTCATCATCACTAGTCATTAGATAAATGCAAATCAAAACCACAACGAGATACCATCTCATGCCAGTTAGAATGATAATCACTAAAATTTCAGGCAACAATGGATACTGGAGAGGATTTGGAGAAATGGGAATGCTTTTATACTGTTGGTGGGAGTGTAAATCAGTTCAACCATTGTGGAAGACAGTGTGGTGATTCCTCAAGGATCTAGAAGTAGAAATACCACTTGATCTAGCAATCCCATTACTGGGTATATACCCAAAGGATTATAAATAATTCTACTATAAAGACACATGCACAGGTATGTTTATTGCGGCACTGTTCACAATAGCAAATACTTGGAACCAACCCAAAAGTCCATCAATAATAGACTGGACAAAGAAAATGTGGCCCATATACACCATGGAATACTATGCAGTCATAAAAAAGGATGAGTTCATGTCCTTTGCAGGGACATAGATGAAGCTGGAAACCATCTTTGTCAGCAAACTGTCACAAGAACAGAAAACTAAACACCGCATGTTCTCACTCATAAGTGGGAGTTGAACAATGAGAACACGTGGACGTAAGGAGGGGAACATCACATAGCATGGCCTGTTTGGGTGTGGGGGGAAAGGGGTTGGAGGTGTCTNGTTCAACCATTGTGGAAGACAGTGTGGTGATTCCTCAAGGATCTAGAAGTAGAAATACCACTTGATCTAGCAATCCCATTACTGGGTATATACCCAAAGGATTATAAATAATTCTACTATAAAGACACATGCACAGGTATGTTTATTGCGGCACTGTTCACAATAGCAAATACTTGGAACCAACCCAAAAGTCCATCAATAATAGACTGGACAAAGAAAATGTGGCCCATATACACCATGGAATACTATGCAGTCATAAAAAAGGATGAGTTCATGTCCTTTGCAGGGACATAGATGAAGCTGGAAACCATCTTTGTCAGCAAACTGTCACAAGAACAGAAAACTAAACACCGCATGTTCTCACTCATAAGTGGGAGTTGAACAATGAGAACACGTGGACGTAAGGAGGGGAACATCACATACCAGGGCCTGTCAGGGTGTGGGGGGCTAGGGGAGGGATAGCATTAGGAGAAATACCCAATGTCGGTGACGGGTTGATGGGTGCAGCAAACCACCATCCCACGTGTATATCTATGTAACAAAACTGCACGTTCTGCACATGTCTCCCAGAACTTGAAGTATGATAAAAGAAATTCACACAATGTAAGAGATTTCAGTCTTTGGGACAATGTCAATGATTAGAAAACATAGGATACCTGAGTGTATACAAGAAATTGAGTAAAAAGTCTATATTCCTCTCTGCAAAAGAGGAATAGATAAATTTTATATTATTGTGGATTCATTATGAATGTCGACTTGAGAATGTCTTAATTATATCTCAAGATTCCTCGCTCCCTATATTAGTTTTGTAATGCTGACATACAAATTACCACAAACATGATGGATTAAAAGAACAGAAATTTATTTTCTCACAGTTTTGGGAGGCTAGAAGTTTAATTGAGTTGTTGGCAGCACCAGGATTTCTCTTTAGGCTCTAGGGAAGAATCTTACCTTGCGTCTTACTAGTTTCCGATGGTTACTGGCAACAACTTCATCACTTTAATTTCTGCCTCCTTTTTCACGTGGCTATCTTCCCTCTGTGACTGTCTAAATTTATTTCTTCTTACAAGAACATCTCTTGTAAGGACATCATTGGATTTGTTCCCACTCTAGCAGGGATTTTAACTTCAACATATTTTTTGAGGAGAGACACAAATCAAAGCACAACACACTTTCTCTTCTGTCTTTTCTTCCTTCTTTTTCTCTTCCCTTTCTTCTTTCTTTCTTTCCTTCAACAAATGAAACATTTTCTTCTCTTGTCCTTGAGGAAATGATCTCAAGATGTATTTACACAGCATTGGCCACTCCCTGTCAGTCTCCTTGCCAGCTCCTCCTTTTTTGTTCAACCTGTAAAGTTTACTAAGCCCAGTACTTGATCCCGGGCTTGCATGCCTTTATAATCTTTACATTTTCCCTAGGTTGTTGTATCAATTTCCAGGCTCTAAATACCATGTACAAACTCTTGTATTTTGGAATTCCTTGGGCGTTGGTACCAGGCCATCTTACTACACACTCCAGTGTACTTACTATGCGTCTCTTTACTATGCACTCACTCTTTGGGTGATATTATTCACTTTAGGCTTTCAAACATTATTTACAAGTAGAAAATTTTTATACCTGGCAATCTCCTTCCTATTTTCTGAACTCTAATCCCTTTTCCCACATGCCTATTGATCCTCTCCATTTGATATCTCACAGGCATGTCAAAATAAACATGCCCAGAATTCATTGCAAAGAGCTCTTCCTCCCACTCCTAAGAGAATTCTTCCTTTAGTGTCTCTCATCTCAGGAATGGCCCTAACTTTATTCAGTTGCTGATGGCAGTCATTTATCTCAAATAATTCAGATTTTAAGCCCAATTCCCTTGATTTGCTCCCAAATATTAGTGGAGAAAAAGAAAACTCCCAGAGGAGACTGAAAACAGGGGCCAAGTAGTAAGAGGATGGAGAGTCACAGGAGCAAAGGGAAAAAATGTCTTAAGAAGAGCTTTGCCAGTGGTTTAAAAGGTGATGCATTTCTTACAATGAAAAATATATTTTCCATTAAACAGAACAGCATCAAATTCACTGATGACTTTAGGACAGTGGTGTCCAATCTTCTGCCTTCCCTGGGCCACATTGGAAGAAGAAGAATTGTTTTGGGCCGCTCATGAAATACACTAACAGAAGCGATACCTGATGAGCTGAAAAGAAAAAAAAAAAAAAAAAAAAAAAAAGGCAAAAAAATCTTGTAAGTTTTAAGAACGTCTACAAATTTGTGTTGGGCCTCATTTGAAGCCATCCTGGGCTGCGTGTGGCCCGTGGCTGTGGGTTGAACAAGCTTGCTTTATCAAATGGGCCTTTAATGTAGATGTTGCCAAAGAAAGCACTGAGGCATAAATGGAGGATGAGAAAGCAGAGAGGAAAGGCGAATTAGGTCAACTCCTTGGAGAGAAGCATGGCCGTGAAGGCAATAAAAGAAACAGGATGGTGACTTGACAGATTTGCTGCTTAATTAATTTGTTTATTAATTTGTATTATTTTTAAATTGAAAGAGAGCATATTTTATGTTAATAGGAGAGTCCCATTACAGCTTTATCAGAGATGGGGAAACAGCACACTCGATGAAACAAAATCTCTAAGAATATAAATTGGGATGAAATCTCTAAGAATATAGATTGGGGTGAAATTTATCATATATTCTAAGAATATATGATAAACCTGATTCCTGGTAGAAAGACTTTCACCTCTGAGATTAAAATAGGTTATCTTCCCCTGAAATACTTTCTAGTACAAATAAATTTGTGGGTTAAGTGATGAGAAACTAAAAGAGTAAATTGTTGATGTCTTCTGTTTTGCTGGAAATAAATGAGAAGATCTTCACTGAAAGTGAATTGATGGGGGTGAGGCATGATTTTTCTGGGGAGTGAAGAGGATGGGAAATATTTTCCATAGAGATTAGGAGAATGAGCTGACTAGAGAACCATGGAAGAGAATCTGGCAGTCTTGGGGGCCAAACTGCAATTGATAATCTGACAATCAAAAATTTAGGATAATAATAATATGCTCGCTGGTTTAATATGTTGCTCTTATGTAGATTGCCAATATACTGATAAAGAAGCTGGAGATGTGGTTGTCATCTAGGGCAGTCAGCTGGTGGCTGCTGGGGACATTACATTACAAAATGGCATTGGCCTTGGTGAATCCACCACACATTAGAGGCTGGATCACTGCTAAGCAGAATTAGAACTCTGATCTATCAGACTCTGAAAGGTCATCTTTTACGGGCAAATCTATGTTACTCAGACTCATAAGATATAATGTGTATGAAAATTTATTAATGACTGAAAATTTATTATTTTACAATTATCAACAACCAGTAACTTAACATCACAATGGCAATTTATTAATTTATAATTCTTTGTAGAATTAAAATGCCCACACTAGCATGATTCTCACTTTTTTCTCAATGCCCTGAACACTAGATTTAATGAAATAGTGGTTTTATAAACATGAAATTAAAGCGAAGGGAATTAGTAAAGAAATTATACACTTGATTACACAGAATATATAATAGCCTTAAAAACAGTTTTTAGCTAGGAGGACAGAGATGTCAGATAAATTGGGCCTGGACACGTTATTTTTGGGCAGTGATAGGCTGTGTACAGCCAATGTAGGGACTCTACCTCATCTCTTTTTGAGCTTTCTTCACCTCTTTTTTTTCACTCTCCTAATACATGACTTGTTTTTTTCTACAGGCTTATATTGGCCTGGGACCCATTAAGTAACATTCAGTTGACTTCACATATCTCTACTTTATTTCATTACAGGCAAATTCATAATTAATTTCCTCATGACAATCTTAAGTATTCTTTCCATGTTCTTAAAATAGATTGCCAAATCATATCAATCTTATCTACACTTTAACAAAATTAGTTTATATTCAGATACTTCATTAACACAATAGAATTAAGAAATACCATAATTTCTTAGTTTTCCCCTGATTTTATAAGTTCGTTATTTTTAGTTTGTGACCAATTTATGAAAAGAAAAGTAGTAAGAATATCTTAAAATTTACAAATGATATACGAAGATTAAGTTAAATGGTTTTCTTTAACATTTATCAGCAACTTCTAGAGAAAATTTGCAAGTCATAGCTTACAGCTTATTAGCCGAGTTTACACAAAGTAAACACACAGTACTTTTTTAAAAAAAATCTTAAAAGTTATTTATTCATCTGAATTACAAGTTTATTATTTTTTCTCAGAGAATGAAGAATTTTGGCTTCGATATTTAATAAAACATTGGTGCATATAATAGAATGATATTTTAACATTTCAATGATTGCATAAACTTTATTCCAGGAATTAAAAATATGGTAAAATACTATGATATACTTAATTTTAACTCAGTAAATATTTACTAAGGTTGCCTGCATGCAAATCTGACAATATGTATAGAAGATTAGGAATTAGGAATTACATGTTCTATTCCAATGATATTAATGCTCTTAGATACATGCCCAAGGGATCCCTGTCCTGGGGCCAGTGCTATGGAAAACCTTCTCCTTCCCTCTTCAGGCCGTGACACACAGTACTTTTAACTAAACTTTTAACTTTAGTTTTAACTAAAGAACAAATCATGTCCCGTTAATTAGCTTGGCTTACGCAAAGTAAGCATGGAGTACTTTTAACTATAGCTGTAATCATTTTTAAATGAAGTGTGATTATTTATACAACATTTATCGTTTGAGTTTTACAAATTGTAGAACTAAAATGCTGAGTCAAGAAAAGCTGATTTTTTTCTCAGTTTCTAAAGCAAGTTCTATCCAAAATATTTTCAAAACTCCACTTTAAGACATTTAGTTGCCATAGGAATATGCAAAAAACGAAGTCACCAATCTTATCAGTACATATATTTTTAAAGTCTTTTGAAAAAGTTTAAAGGACTTTTCTGTTAGTCTTAATCTTACTCTGATGCTTAAATCTATCCAGATTTTCTTGTACTCCAACTATTTCTTTCCTAGATAGATGCTAAAAGATTGTTAAATGGAAATAATATATTGAATATACTCATCTAGAGGCAACCAGGAGTCCTAATTTCTGATCTTCTATAAATCTATTGCTATAAGTAAAGCTAGAAGTCAGTTGGGCTCCATTTCTACCAGTGTCCTCAATATTAACTGTTTACACTGTGCTGCCTTAAGAGTAGTAATATAATTATGACAGAAATGATGCCAATAACAATGTTTGAATATTTGTCCCCTCCAAAACTCATGTTGAAATTTAATCCCTAATGTGGCCATATTGAAAGGTCAGAGCCTTTAGGAGTGATTAGATCGTGAGGGCTCTGCCTTCATGAGTTGATTAATCCATTCAATTCATGAATGAATGGATTCATGGGTTAATGAATTAAAGGATTATAATGGGAGGTAAATTTGTTGCTTTAAAGGAAGACAAAGAGAGACCTAGGCTAGTGTGTTAGCATACTTGGCCTCCTTACCAAGTGATACCCTGCACCACTTCAGGACTCTTCTGAGAATCCCCACCAGCAAGAAGGCTCTCACCAGATGCAACCCCTTGACATAGGACTTCTCAGCCTACATCACTGCAAGAAATAAATTTCTTTTCTTTATAAGTTACCAAGTTTTAGATATTCTGTTACAAGCAACAGAAAATTGACTCAAACACTACTTTTTCAGTGAGTCCCTGTGTATCAGTAATTTTCCTTATATTGTTTCTCCTAATTCCATTTAATCTTCAAAGTAAACTTCTCAGCAATAAAATTGCAGGATAGGTCCTACGCTGGTCTAAGACCTGTTAGCAGGACTCCTAGAGACTTCTGGGTACATTTTCATCATTCTGGATTCACACCTAGGGGTTTTTATATCTACTTCCACCTGGCTCTGTTAGTCTAGGGAGGCTGATAATAAATCATAAGAATTTCATTTAAACTTAACATATATCATAAATTAAATAATTCTGTGATCAACAGGGAGCACCTGGCTCAAGTAAAAGGGTTGCTAGCATGTTTTTAGGCAAGGCTACTTGAAGGGTGACCTAGTCTTATATACATAAAGCGGCATATCTTCAGTAACATTTAGGCTTCATGAATTTTTGATGCTACCTCACTTCCTCACTGTATGATCAACCATAAATATGCACCCTACCACCAATTCCACCAACTCCACTTTGTCTCCCATCCTACCTCTGGGGTGAAGCTCTTCTTCTACCCTGGATGATGTTTATCTGCCTTGTATCCTCACCATACTGACTTCCTTCTATATCCTTTAGATAAGAACATCTTATATGATTTGCCCAAATGTTTTCCCTAGGTCTTTCCATTGATCTGAACTTACTTTCACCATGTGTTTACAGAGTGGTCACAGACCGTTACTATTCCTTTTTCATTAATTAAAGGAAAAAGACACTGAAGGGGAACATGGTTGAGTAAAGTTACAGTGCCATCTAGCATCCAAACACAGGTCTGTGTGTTTTAAATACAATATATCCTACATTTTATTATGACCCCAGTGAGGTATGATACTGGCCATGGAAACTACGGGATCATTTTAAGTAATACATCACATTCTAAACTAACACTCACAGCACTGAACCAATAGTTGAATAAGATAAATTTTTTAATCCCTGGGGCACACTGGCAAAATCTAGAGACATTATTTGATTGTTATGACTTGCAGGGGTGAGGGTGCTACTGGAAACTAGTGGATCAAGACTAGAGATGTTGCTAAACCTCCTACAATACACAGAATAGCCCCTCACAACAAAGATATATTAATAAACCAAAATATCAATAATATCAAGGTTGACGAATGCTACTTTAAGCTCATTGGTTCTCTGTGAAATAGTACAATACTCTGACTATTTGGGAGACAGGTGTGCTTTATCTCTGACCACTCTCCACCTGTCCATCTGGACATCTCTGCTAGATGCGCTATGCTGTCTCATTTACTGATTTCTCTGGAACTATTAGAGGATGCTCATTTAAAAGTATTCACCTTCATGTATTGAATATTTATTCCTTTAGTCTTTAGTTATGCAAATATTTTTAAAAGTGAGCACCCTAAATAATTACATGATTACAAATTTATATCCCAAAGCCCTCAAGAACTATATGGAACTGGGAGGCAGGGGATGAGAATTCTGATTCAACTCATTTTGTCAGTATAAAATCTGAAGCTGTTCATCTACTTTAAACATGTAACAATAATTTGTAACACATACAAAGAAATCACAAAAGTGCATTTCTGTGTTTAACATAAGAAAACTACTTTTAGAGATGAAAAATGAGAAGAAACATACAGAAGTATATGGACAGCATACTGTATTAGTTTGTTTTCATGCTACTGATAAAGACATACTAGAGACTGGGTAATTTATAAAGAAAAAGAGATTTAATGGACTCACAGTTCCACATTGCTGAGGAGGCCTCACTATCATGGTGGAAGGCAAAGTAGGAGCAAAGTCACATCTTACATGGCAGCAGACGAGAGAGAGCATGTGCAGCAGAACTCCCCTTTGTAAAACCATCAGACCTCTGAGACTTATTCACTATTACAAGAACAGCACAGGAAAGACTCGCCTTCATGATTCAGTTATCTCCCACTGGGTCGCTCCCACAACACATGGGAATTATGGGAGCTACAATTTGAGATTTGGGTGGGGATACAGCCAAACCATATCAAGTACAAAAAGAAGCAAAGGTAAAGAAGAATTCTACCCTTGCAGAAAAACAGAGGTAAAAGTTTCCAGCCTCAGCAACAACAACCAGACAACCCAATGAAAATATTGGCAAAAGACCTGAGGAGATATTTCTTCAAAGAAGATATGATATAGGAATGGCCAATAAACACATGAAAAGATGCTCAACATCAGAGGTAATTAGGGTAATGCAAATTAAAACTATAATAAGATACAACCTCACACCCATTAAGATGACCATATATATGTATCAACAACAAATAAACAAAAAATTACAAATGTTGGCAAGTATATGAAGAAATCAGAATCTTTGTGCATTGCTGGTGGGACTGTAAAATGGTATAGACACTGTGGAAAACAGTAGTGTAGTTCCTCAAAAATTAAACATAAAATTACTATATGATCTTTATGGCTATAGGCACAAAATAATTGAAAGTGGGGACTCCAACAGATAGTTGTACAACCATATTCATAGCAGCAGCATTCAGAATAGCCAAAAGGTAGAAGCAACCCAAGTGTCTGTCAATGAATAGATAGACAAAATGCGGTATATACATATGTATTGAGTATTATTCATGCTTAAAAATAAGAAAATTCTAACATATGTTACAATGTGAATGAACCTTGAAGACATCGTGCTAAGTTAAATAAGCCAGTCACAAAGAGGCAAATACTGCGTGATTACACTTTTATAAGGTATGTAGAATAGACAAATTCATTTAGATAAAGTGAAATGGCAGTTGCCAGGGGTTAGTGGGAAGGGGAAACAGAAAATTCTTGCCAATGTGTATAGAATTTCAGTTTGAGAGTATGAAAAAGTTCTGGAGATGGATAGTGGTAATGGTTTAACTATAATGTGAATGTACTTAATGCCACTGAACTGTACTTAAAGTAGTTAAAGTGGTACATTTTATGGTACACATATTTTATCACAAAAAGGTTTCCAGTCCAACGAGAAACAACCAAAATATCTATCAACACTCAAATGGATCAATAAATTGTAGTATATTCATACAATGGAATACTATACAGCTACAAAGCAACAGCCTGAAGAGATTTCAGACATAATGTTGAATTAAAGAAGTCAAAGAGTAGGATTCCATTTATGTGAAGAAGATCAGGCAAAACCAATCTATAGCTGTAGTAGAAATTAGAATAATGCTTACCTTTGTGGCAGCTATTGACTGAGAAGGGGTATGAGGGAGCCTCCTAGTGGCTGGAAATGAGTGACATCTAGATCTAGGTAGTGGTTGCAGGGTATCAACATATGTAAACATTTACTGAGCTGTAGGTTTGAAACCTGCACATTTTATGGTGTGTTTATTATACCTAAACTTAAATTTTTTAAATTCCCATGCAAAGCTGAGGACCTAAGTCAGTTTTACTTCCTGTAAAACAGAGTTGATTCGTATTCTTATATTCTTGAAGTCAGAAAAAGACTACAGTTGACTTTGGCTGCTGCAGTAATTAAAATACAGCTGCTGATCTATGGAGGCCAGAGTAAAGCCAGGATGTGGTGGTGCAGGAAGAAGTAGACACTACTTGAGGAATGCACTGGGTTGTTATTCCACCAGCTTGGTGATTAATTGGCAGTAACCCCAATGTCATTACTGGTGGTTACCCTGGCCCAACAATATAAGTTCTGTGGAAGGAAAGATATAATTTAAAACTTTAATGTGTTTTTCCCTTTCTGAGTAATGACCTCCTATCAGTTTATCCCAGGAATCATTTTGTTCTAGCTGGGGAAATGGTGATGGAAGTGGTTAGAGATTAGAATTTGTTCGGGAAGATTGCTATGAAAAAGAGGTAATAGCTTCTGTAACTCAAAGTAGTTCTATCCAATAAAAAAGTAGCCCTGCAGGCAAGCTTATTATCTTAAGAAAGAATGTTCCAAATTATACAATTATGCCATATCCCAATTTTCCGTCTCCAAGTATTTGGTACATGAAAGGAGATGGGGGAAGATACATACTGTGTAAGGAGGAGGAGAATGAAGTCAATTCCAGATATTACATGCCAAAGGAACAGCATCATAACAGTAGCACCCTTTCTCCCTAAAAGCTCCAAGACACTTAAGCCACATAATAGTCATGTCCCTCCATTTAACCCTATGCTATCTGTTCTGGTTATCTATCACTTTAAAATAAACCACATCAATTAAACTGTAACAATTATTTGCTTTCCTCAAGAATCTGGACCGAGGGAGTTCTTACTTGGAGTCTTTCATGCAATTATAATCAGGGGTGGCCGAAATCATCTTGAAGTCTTCTTCATGTGGTCTCTTTCCATGATGGCCTCAGGGTAACTGCACTTGTTACATGGCAGCTAAAAGTAAATCGGCTTAGGTAAACAGACAAATTGCCTGACCTTTTAAATCCTAGCCTCAAAAGTCACATAGCATTGCTTTGACCTGAGTTGTATTTGTCTATTTATTTAGCCACAATAGTTGAGCCAAGTTCAAGTAGAGGTAACATAAACTCTATCTCAATGATGGGAAGAATATTTCAGAATTTGCATAATTATTTTAAAAATTAAAATTATGAGAAGAACGAGGAAGGAAGCTATCCGAAAAAAAAAAAAAACTTTATTCAACAGAGACTAAACACTGCCTGAAGAGACTATTGACTATTTTTTAATCTAAAAAAGCTACAATTAGATTAGATATTTAATTAATGCCTTTTTCCATCTGGATTCCCAATTAGCCAGTATTGGTGGGAGTGGGAGAAAGGATGGAGGGAGAACAGGAATAGGCTAAATTAAATACATATTAAGTTTACAAACCCTGCAACTTTAGTAGTTTTCTGTGTACACAGTAAGAAAGATGATAATGTATCAAACATAAACTGGGATATAGCTTTGAGTTTGATAGTATCAGCTAGCTGTTCCTCTGGTTAAAAATTATTTCTGATATAAGACTTAATGAGTTTAAGAGCCCTTTATGGGAACCTCACCTAGATAGCTGTTAATGTAAAGAGGAGTCATTTTCTCCAGTCTAGCTACAAGAATTGTAATCTTTGGACAGACATTCTATTTTCTTTTTGATCCAGTCTAACAATGATTTTCACTACAATTTTTCATATAAAATGTAAAATTTATATGTAAAATTTATTCATATAATTTTTTCATATAAAGTTCACTTACAAATAGCTAATTCATGAGAAAATTATAGAGAAAACTGTGAACACTCATACCTGAATAACATAGTGAAACATATTAGGTGTACATTAAGTAATACTTGAAAGTAAAATTTGACCTAAAGAACAATTAATTAAAAACTTATTAAACATCTAAAATGATAAAATAAATTTATGCTATTACCATAGCTCACACTGTGGATCCTGAAACCAAGGTCTTTCTTTACATCTTAGTCCATTTGTGCAGCTACAGCAGCATAACATAGACTGGGTAATTTCTACAGAATATGATTTTTTTTCTCATAGTTCTAGGAGGTGGAAGGTCCGAAATCATGGCATTAGCATCTTGTGTGGGCCTTCTTGCTGTATCTTCCCATGGCAGAAGGTAGAAAGACAAAAAGAGTGAACTGATTCTCATAAGCCCTTTTAATAGTGGCATTAATTCATTTACGAAAGCAAGGCCCTCATGATCTATTCATTTCCCAAAAAGTCCCACCTATCAACAATGTTGCATTGAGAAATAAGTTTTTAGGGCATGAATTTTGAGGGACACATTCAGACCACATAATGTATAGGGGCCTGAACTTCAGTCACCAGCTGAGCTGTTATAGAGAGCTATGCCCTAAACCCTGAATCTAGAGTCACTGTAGCTCTACACATGCTCCTGTTCCCAAGCCCAGCTCCCATACTTCACAAGCACTAAATCTTACACACCATTAACAACCCAAAAGCAGGAATGCCTGCACTCCAGGCACTAGTGCCATCACCAGTCCAGTCTACAGAGCTCTAGTCCCTAAGTACATGCCCATGTTTTAGACCTCAGCTCTGTGACTGCCCCATGGGTGCAACTCATGAGACATTTGTACCACCACTATCACAAGTGGACCCACAAACCAAACCTAGTGACAATAGGGATTCCCTCAGACACAACTTTTTCCAGTGGGATAAAAAGAGGTTAGGAAGATCTTAGCAACCATCACCACGAAAGGCCTTAACAGACCTTGCTGCCACTGTGACCCCCACTGAAGTGATCATTGAGGATCCCTGAAATCTTCAGTGTCAAACTTTGTATAGAGCTGCAAACTATAGAGCAGAAACTATGGCTCTGTACCCTAACTGCTGCCAGAACCAATGCTCTCCACTCAGGCAACACCACCTCAGCTTCCCATAGGGCAAGGTTTTTCACCTCCATACCAGCCCATGAAGTTTGGAAAAGGAGTCTGCTCCACCATATGTGCCAACACCAATATGAGGCAACAAGAAACATGAAAAATCAACAACACATTTCAGCATTCACAGAACATAATAACTTCCTTGTAGCTGAGACCAAAGAAATGGAGATCTCTAGACTGCCTGACAAATAATTAAAAATAATTGTTTAAAGGAAGCTCAACAAACATCAATAAAATATAGAGAATATGATTAAATCAGTAAAATAATAAATGAACAAAACTAGAAATTTGGCAGAAATTGAAATAATAAAAAACAAAAATATTTACAGCTGAGGACTACAATGAATAAAATGAAAAATGCAACAGAAAACATCAACATCAGAATTGATCAAGCACTAAAGAGAATATGTGAACTCAAAAAAGTGTTATTTGAAAATATACAAAGAAGAAAAAGGAAACAAATGCAAGAAAGAAAAACTCAGAATTTATGGAACTCCATCAGGAGAGCGAACTTTTGCATTATAGGAGTTAAATAAAGAAAAGAGAAACAAAAAGGGGAAGTGAGCTAATTTGAAGAAATAATAGCTAAAAATTACCAAAATCTGAGGATGGATGTAAATATTTAGATACAGGAAGGTCAAAGGTCTCCAATCAGATTCAAGGCAAATAGGATTACAACAAGGCATATATCAAACTGTCAAAAATTAAAGACAAAAATAGGCTCCTGAAAGCAGCAAGAGAAAAGAAGAATATCGCACACAAAGGAATTTTAATATCATCTCATTTATCAGCAGAAACCACACAGGCCAGGAGAGAGTAGGATGGTATATTCAAAGTCCTTTAGGAAAAAACAAAACCAGAAAACTGTTAACCAAGAATACTTTAGCTGAAATAGCTGTGTTTCAGAAATGAAGAGATAAAGACTTTCCCAGAAAAACAAAAACTGAAGGAATTTGGTAAAGAACAAACTAAGCTCAAAGCCCAGGACCTGATGGTTTCTCTGCTGAGTTCTACTACACATTTAAAAAAGAATTAATAGCAATTCTTCTCAAACTCTTACAGGAGGGAATAGTACAGCCATTATGAAAACAGTTTGGAGGCTCTCCCAAAATCAAAATAGACTTACAATATGATTCACCAAGCCCACTACTGGGTATGTATATGTATATCCACATGAATGAACTTAGTATGTCAAAGAGATCTCTGCACTTCCCTGTTCACTGCAGCATTATTCACAACAATCAAGTTATGGCATCCATTAGTGAATGAATAAGGAAAATTTGGTATGTATACACAATGGAATACTTTTCAGCATTAAAAAAGAAGAAAGTCTTATCATTCATGACAACATGGATGAACTTGGAGGACATGATATTAAGTGAAATAAATCAGACACAGAAAGACAAATACCTCATGATCTCATTTATTTGTGGAATCTAAAAACAGAGGAACTTATAGAAGCAGAGTATAGAGTGGTGGTTGTCAGGGGCTGCTTTGGGGTCAGAAGGAATTGTGGAGATGTCAAAAGAATAGAAAGTTTAAATTAGATAGGAGGAATAGGTTTAAAAAATCCGTTTACAACATGATGAATGTAGTTAATAACAATGTGTTGTATACTTGAAATTGCGAAGAGGTTAAATTTTAGGTGTTCTCAACACACACAAAAATAATGCATTTGTGAGGTAATGTATATGTTAATTTTCTTGATTTAGCCATTTTGCAATATATATATCCATCAACACATCATGTTTCATATTATAAATATATAGAATTTTATCATTTAAAGTAAATTAAAATTATGTGAATTAAAAGTTAAATTATAGAAGAATTTCTATTGTATTTTCATATTCCCATGTAGTTTAAAACCATCTCAAATTGAATATTTTGAAGAGATAAATATGAATATTTGAGGGGATGGAAGTAAATAAGATCAGAGTGCCTTAGAAAGATCTTTGATTATATGTATAAGTATTTATTTATTTACAAAGACAAAATATAAAATATTTTGAACAAAATCTAAAACTTAAAAAATGGCTGTTATGGTAACAGAACCAAAGTCCTTTCTTAAAAATTCCAAATATTACTTATATATGTTCTATTCATTTTTATAATACATTCTTCAACATAATTATTCCTCTAATGGTGGTATTTCACCAATTTGAACACTTCTATATGGAAGACACTTGTTCAGTGGAGACCTATTTATCAAGCCATATAGATATTTGTATGTCTTACCCTGAAGCTAACGTATGCTATTTTGATGATTAATTTTATGTGTCGGGCCGGGCACGGTGGCTCACGCCTGTAATCCCAGCACTTTGGGAGGCCGAGGCGGGCGGATCACAAGGTCAGGAGATCGAGACCATGGTGAAACCCCGTCTCTGCTAAAATAAAATTAGCCGGGTGCGGTGGCGGGCGCCTGTAGTCCCAGCTACTCAGGAGGCTGAGGCAGGAGAATGGCGGGAACCCGGGAGGTGAAGCTTGCAGTGAGCCGAGATCACGCCACTGCACTCCAGCCAGGGAGACAGAGCGAGACTCTGTATCAAAAAAAAAAAAAAAAAAAAAAAAAAAAAAAAAAAAAATTTGTGTGTCAACCTGGGTGGGTCATGGTGCTCAGATATTTAGTCAAACATTATTTTGGATGTTTCTGTGATGACATTTTTGGATGAGATTTAAATTTGTGAACGTTGGATAAAGCAG
Organism: Rhinopithecus bieti; assembly: GCF_001698545.2. NCBI lineage: Eukaryota > Metazoa > Chordata > Mammalia > Primates > Cercopithecidae > Rhinopithecus > Rhinopithecus bieti. The sequence continues at coordinate 284,142 of NW_016806076.1, forward strand.
AGAGCCCTCTTTAATATGGGTGGGCCTCATTCAATCAGCTAAAGGCCTGAATTGAGCCAAAGATTGACTTTCCCAAACAGAAAGTTATTCTGTTGCAGATAGCCTTCAGACTTGAACTGCAAAATATAGGATTCGTTCTCTTACCTCCAGCGTGATTGCCCAACCTGCATATTTTGAACTTGTAAAATCACATGAACCAATTCATTTAAATAGTTTTCTCTCTGTGTATATACTTGCCCTATTGGGTCTGTTTCTCTGGAGAACCCTGACTAGAACAGCAACTTTTTTCTTAGATTGAGTATTTTATTTTATCAAAATGATGTTGCATTTTATAACAAATATATGGTAATGGCTCAAAACTTTCACCTTAACATTTAGCTTATAGATAATATAACCTACCAAATAATTCATAAAAGTCAATATAATGCTGTCACTGTAATGCATAGTAAAATAAAATATATATCTACAAAATAATAATATTTTATTATGCAAATGCACAGGCTTGACTATGCTAAAATACATAATAAAACTTTCAATAATTTAGAAGACCTTTAGCTATAAGATGAGTAAAAAGATCAGAAATTATTCTCTACCAGAAGTACCAGCAAATAAAGGTTTTTGGTGTACACTAAAGTAAAAACTACAGTTAGAAGACCATTATAAAGACCAGTATTGTTCTCTGATAAGGAGAGAGAAAATAACTTTGATTGAAGTAAGAATAATGCTCCAACTCAAACTGTAGACTATTGAAATGATTGATAGAAATGGTAAAATATAAAACTCTGATACTATAGCAAATGGGCTGGTGTATACTTACATGCGTTGTCTCAAAGGCCTGATGGCTCATGCCTGTAATCCCAGCACTTTGGGAGGCGGAGGCGGATGGATCACTTGAGGTCAGGAGTTTGAGACGAGCCTCACCAACATGGTGAAACCCTGTCTCTACTGAAAATACAAAAATTAGCAGAGTGTGGTTGTGTGCATTTGTAGTCCCAGCTACTCGGGAGGCTGAGGCAGGAGCATCACTTGAACCTGGGAGGCAGAGGTTGCAGTGAGCTGACATCGTGCCACTGCACTCCAGCCTGGGTGATAGAGCAAGACTCCATCTCAAAAAAGCAAATATTCTCTATGCTATATATATGTTATCATACAAAATACATCTTTACCTAGAATTCTATTAAATATCTCTAAAATTTAGTGACATTATTTGACAGACAACTGAGAATAGCACATAAATTGAAAAAAAAGAAGCAGAAATTTAAAAAGTTTCAACAAATAATTTCACAACATGATTTCTTAGTACGGTGCTATAAAATTAGAAAATAGAAAGACTAGCAGCAAGATGAAATATTTTAAGATTTACTAATAATATTTAATAAGATTCTTGAATTTCATGTATCCATTAATTTAATAGTATTTGTTTCAAAGTATGTTTAAAAAAAGAGTCTCAACTATCTCTGCTATGCAATTGAATAGGACAATTGTAAAGACAGACTAGCATTTGGGAACTAGTATGTTGTTATCTCAAGTATCATCAGCAGTGATGATGCTGTTGGTCATATGATTTTACAAAACTAAAAACTCTGAAAATTCAGAACCAAACAAAGTGCAAAGGAATGCTGATTTGCACAGCAGTCACATTCCTGAAAATTTCACAATATATCAGAAAACAAATTGTTAACCTTACTGGAATTAACCCCAGTAGGACAGTCAAGGATAATGTAAAACTCAGGGAAGTTTAGTTGTTCAGGACTACACCGTGCATTGTGACAATCCCACAATCCTTAGTCTTTGCTCCTTAAATGCCAGCTAACTCTCTCCAGTCATTATGACACTAAAATTCCCTCATAATTTTTCAAAGTATCCTCTAAGAGGTAGTAACACTCAGGTTTAGAATTAAAGTTTGTTTTTTTTTTTCTTTTTTTTTGAGACGGAGTCTCACTCTGTCGCCCAGACTGGAGTGCAGTGGCCGGATCTCAGCTCACTGCAAGCTCCGCCTCCCGGGTTTACACCATTCTCCTGCCTCAGCCTCCTGAGTAGCTGGGACTACAGGCGCCCACTACCGCGCCCGGCTAGTTTTTTGTATTTTTTAGTAGAGACGGGGTTTCACCATGTTAGCCAGGATGGTCTCGATCTCCCGACCTCGTGATCCGCCCGTCTCGGCCTCCCAAAGTGCTGGGATTACAGGCCTGAGCCACCGCGCCCGGCCTAGAATTAAGATTTCTAAGCAAATTATTCACAAACCATTATCCCCCAAGCCAGACGACTTCCAACGGCCTGCTCCACACAGCCCCTTTGATGAGAAATCAGCATTGAAAACTTGAACATGACCAAAGAAATTGTGGATCTCTCCACTCATGATTTCGTTTCTTCCCCAGTGCTACTAATCTCAGTCAGTAGCGAATCCATTATTCCTACTCCATTACTCAGCTCAGAAACTTCTACCTCTTTCTCTTACATGCTACGTCTTTTACAGAATTTGTCCAGAAACTAATACCTGCCACCACCTCCACTAATACCATCCAAATGCAATACACCATTATCTCTTACCTGATTTAGTGCAATTTTCTCCTAGATTCTACCCTCACCATGTGGTCAGGTTTGTTTTTTAATCACAGAAGTCAGACCATGTTACCTCTCTGCTGAAAAACCCCACTAGCAACTTACTATTTTCCTCAAAATAAAAGCCATTATATTTTAAGACCTGTAAGATTGGCCCCTTCCCTCACCACTCTGACCATTCTCTCTACCTAATTTATTCCTCTTCAGCTACACTGGCTACTTTGCTGTTCCTTGATCATGCTGAATATGTTCCTGCCTCAAGGCCTGTGCACTAGCTGTTCCCATTTTTTGGACTAATTCCTTCAGGTGATTTTGTGGCTAGCTCTCTCATTTCCTGCAGGCCTTTACTCAAATACAAGCTCATCAATTTTTTTCACTACCCTATGTAAAATAGCAATCTCTTTCTCACCATTGCCTTTACCATCCTTCTTGTATTATTAGTCAGCGTTCTCTGGAGAAACAGAATCAACAGGATTCCCCCCACCTCAACCCCCACCTCTGTTGTCTTGGGAAAGATTTTAAGGAATCAGCTCATGTGATTGTAGGGGCTGGCAAGTCTGAGTCCGGAAGGTAGGCTGGCAGTTTGCAAGATGCAGAGCAGAGCTGTTGCAGTGATTAATCCAAATGCAGTCTAGAGGCAAGATTAATTCTTGTGAGGACCTCAGTTTTTTCTCTTACGGCCATCAATTGATTGGATAAGGCACACGCATATTTTGAAGAATCATCTGCTTTACTCAAAATCTACTGACTTAAATGTTAATCACATCTAAAAAATACCTTCACAGCCTCATATAGACTGGTGTTTCACCAAAATTTGGGTAACATGGCATAAACAAGTTAACAAGTAAAATTAACTATCACATCTCTTATTTAGTTTTATGTTTCTACATAGCACTTACTATTTGATTTTATATAATTGCTATTTGCTTCTTAGAAAGAAGCTAACACATAAGTTTCTTTAGGATAGGGACTTAGTTAATTGTTCACTGCTGTATATCCATAGTACAGAACAGTGCCTGGGATATAGTAGGTTAGGTTCTCTATAAATATTTGCTGAGTGCATAACAGAATGCTATGCATTCTATTATATGCCACTGAAACTACTTGACCACAGTCATCAATGTGGAGAAAAAAAATCCAGTTGAGGGCAATACAATTTCTCAGTTCCCAAGAGGTGAAGATTATACAAAATATATATGTTTTATAATGTTTTATGTAAGTTTCTGTATATATAAAGCATGTTTAATTTTTATCTCAGAGTATGTATTCAATAAATAAATCTTCCTGTTGGCTTGAGAGAGAGAAAGAAAGAGAGGAGAGAGAGAGACAGAGATAGAACTCCCTTAAAGTGATAGAGAATCATGAATCCTGTGGTCTTTGTTATAGACATTTTTAAAAAGCTTGTGCCTAAAAAAGATAAACAACATCTCTAACAAAACAAAATTTTATTTTTTCTAGGTACACTATGTATCACATTGCTCTTAAATATATCTTTTATAAATTTCCTGTGTAAAAGAATAACAAGAAAATCAGGTTTTCATTTTCAGATAAATAAAAAAATTATTAAAATTTCAATTTCTATTGCGTGAATACTTTTTTTTTCATTTTTTCCAAGCAAACACAAAATAACTGTATATTTACATTGTGGGTGTATTCAACATTTTTTGTATCCTTTATTTTCCTAAGCACAATAGTCTAGGGCATAAATTTTCTCAGATTTTCAAGTCACAAAATCTTCTCCTAGAACTGAATATGGAAATGAATAAATAGTATAATTGTAATACCTGATTTATCCTTCTTCCTCTTTATCTTCAGCAATTTCTAGAATACTATATGGAAAACCTATGTGCCATTAGTCCATTTGACTAGATTTATATACCCACTTCATCTCAGGTCTTTGTCAGCCTAAATTAGGGTTTTGTTATGTGACTGATTTGTAGGTTTGTATTTAGATGATATCAATATATGGACCAAATAATGATACAACATGGTTAGACTAGGAAAATCATTAGTTATGTATTATTTGCTACTCAGTGATTAGACATGTTCTTTTTCAGAATACTTTGGTACAAAACACTGTTGACCTCACAAGATTTAGAATAAGATGTGTTTTCAATTAGATACCCTTGAATAATTAATTCCTACCTGAGGAGTGGCTGTGACATGGCTCTGAATTTTCTATCAACAGGAGAACCAAAGTGCTTCTAAGGTGGAGTACAGAGAAGGAAAGTGTAGTTCTCAAACCTTATTCTTTTCCAAATAACAGAGGCCCAATTCAAATAAGTTAAAGCAAAACCAAGTTCTATTTTCTGACATAACTGAAATAAATGCAGGGTTCCAGGTGCTCAAATTATGTAACTAGTATTCTTCTTCCCTCTCTTAATTATGACTTCGTGCATGTAGCTTCACTCTCATGAAGAAAAGCTGTTCCATTATTGTGACATGTCTACTAGCAACTCCATGCTGACATTTCCACAATTCCACCCCACCGAAACAAAGTGTAGGCCCCTTTCACTCAATAATTTCAGCCGAGGTAAGCCACATATGTGTCAGTGACCTCTTCATTGTTTCCAGAGAGGTAAAATATGCTGACTGGTGAATTTGTGCCACATGTCCATTCCTGCAGTCGGGGCTGAAGAAGGGACTTAATTATAAGAGTGGGGCATAGGGTCATGCCAATCTAAATGATAAGGACTAAGTGTGGAAAAGAGACAGTTTGCAAAGAAGATCAAGGAGAAATGGGCAGGTGAAAACCATCACATGTCCACTACATTCCTTTAACATTGTTTCACATTTAGAAAGAGCAGAGATTTTTTTTTGAAAAAAGGATTGGAAAGAGAATAGTAAAAGAAAAATGATGAGAGAGAAAATCTAGACTTTCTAGTACAATGGGCAGGAGTTGCCAGGGAAGGTAGGGTGGTATTAGTTCAACAACAAGAAGAGAGGGAGGGAAGTTCTCATAGGAATGACTTTACATCATTTTGTATACTTTTAATATGGGAGTTAAACATGGATTTCACCTCTTCCAATGATTACCAGCACTTCAAGAGGGAAAAATGAATGTTATCCAGTTATGTGAGCTTCCTTCACTCTGAAACTTTCCAGATATGTAAGTCATTGCTTTCAATTTTATGATCTAGAAAGTATTTCTATAATTTTTATTTTGTACTGTTTAGGTAAAAAGCAATCTTCATCTTTATGTCTCCCATATTATCCTGAGAAGAAAGTCTGATTTGATTGGCCACCTACAAATTGCCAGAACCTATATTAAACACCTTTACATGTATAATCTCAAAGAACACTAGGCATTCACTGGGAGAGCAAAACAGAGTCATGTAGGAAGTAAACATGGTCGGTTGGTTGCGTTATATAGTGATTACAGGCAGGCAGCGGTCTTCTACAGGTTGACTAAACGAAAGTTACAGAGAGCATTGGCTTTAGTTTGCTTGCAGCAGCATATTATCTTCTTTTAAGTAAAATTTTATGTTCTTTTTAAAAAATATATATAGTCCATTTTCTGAGATTGAAGTCCACCACTCTACTAGTCTTTACATGTCTGTATAGATTTCTCACATATGTAACAATGTACTACTTTAATTTTACGAAAAACATTACAATGAGAAGAAAATTAGGAGTTCCAACAAAGCCAGAAGTTCATTCCCCCAGATCATGGACATTTTCTACTACCCTGTTTTGAAAGTCTTGAAAGCCATAGAGAAAAGAAAAGCAATACCTTTTCTTTACATATTATCAGGTTCTTGTTTCATCTTGCTAGGGTGTATGAAGAGTAAATACATAGATTTTTAAGTAAATTTTAAAGTTATTTTAATTGTACTTAGGGAACAAAATCAAATATTTATGTCATATGTTGTATTATTGACATAAAACTTTATGAAAGACTTTTTATAGAGGTTGTTTTTATAATCAACAAAGTTTTAAGAGTCCACAAATTTTAGTGATTACTCAGACATATATCATATTACAATATCAGATCATTTAAAATTGAAAATGATTTTATTTTATATATGCATATTTATTAAGATAAAAGCTAAGTAATTACTTTGGTTACATGTTCATAGTTGATACTGATTTTTAAAAAAGAAAAAAGAAAGTTGATGATATAATAATTTGTTCCTACAAGATTGAAGTATTTTAGTCTGACTTTGCTACCAGTCAGCTATATGACCTTGGACAAGCCACTTAACTTCTAGAGACCTTAGTTTCCAATCAGATCATTGGATCATATAATTTCTGTGGATCTCTGGAGCTCTAAAATTCGAATATCCTAAAAGTAAGAACATCTCATATTTAATCTGTCTCTAAATAAAATGGGATTTAAATAGTCCTGGACAGATAGATATCAGTAATATTTCAAAACAAAGCAAGTGTATAAAATGAAAATGTTTTCCTAAATATGTGGTAATTTTTGTCATATTGAAGTTTATTCAATGTAAGTACTGCAAAAAAATTGTACTGCAAAAAAACACATCTTGAAGTCATATAATACAATCAACTGACTATGTTTACTTCCTACATGACTGTTTTGCTCTCCTATTGAATGCCTAGTATTATTTGAGATTACATACTTAAAGGTGCTTAACATAGGTTCTGGCAATTTGTAGGTGGCCAATCAAATCAGACTTTCTTCTCAGGACAATAAGGGAGACATAAAGATGAAGACTGTTTTTTACCTAAACATTACAGTGTAAAATCCATGCCTGAGGGATCAGCTATAGAATTGGTAGCTTGTAGACAATTTTTTTGCAGTACTTCCTCATCTTGGTACCCCAAATATAAACTGTATGATTTGTGACTGTAGTTTGAGTTCTTTTTAGGTCCAGTTGAAAACAAACCAATACCTGAAAAATTATTGGCATTCTTCATTTTGCATATTTCAGCCAAGGTTTTTACAGTTTCATAAAATATATAGTCCTGAACCACATACAAAACTCAAGAGTCATTCTTCTTTCCTAAAGACTATTCAAACTTAGACTGACAATGTCTAGACTTCCCTGTAACAAAGTGACCCTCTTCTTTGTCCCCATATAAGGTAATGCCTCATTTCTCAATCATCTCCACAGGCTCATGTTGGGCAAAAACATAGCACAACTAAAAAAGTCAGTGTATGTGATATGTCATTTTTGCTGCTCATGTATCTTCAAAGTATGGGTAAAACAAGTGAGACTAATTAAGATGATAAGTAGAATGGCCATCTTTTCCTCATACTCTGGGCCTCAAACGGTTCTCAGTTTAAGTTCTAATTCTGTTGTAAGTATTGTTCTATAGAAGGCTAAAGTCAAATGATAATTTATTTCATAAGAACTTCATAAGAATAAAGACTTTATAGAGCAATAGTGTATGCTAATTTTTTCTGGAATTTTTAACATTCTGATACAAAGCAAGTATTAAGGAGAGTTGCTACACAGTTTGTTGATTTAAAACTAATCTATACTTTTTATTCAATTTCCCCATGATTAGGTCACATTTTAAGCTATATTTCAGGGCAGGTAATACATACATACAAGTTTATACATTTTATATTTTAGTAATTTATAAATTTCAGGGTCTATTTGAGGCAAATTTAATACCTTCAGTAAATAATTTTGTGACTGTTTTTCCTCTTATTTTAGATAATTCAAGGGAAGAACTGTGATATTTTGCTTTCTATACCTGTCCTATTATGAAATATGAAAATTCATATTTTTTAATTATCAGGAGAATAAGGATTGAAATTTGATTTTCAATAATTGTGTTACTCATTAAATTTGCCTTTAAGTTGTCGCTGTCACTTAAAGCTTTTTGACTGTCATAGTGATATGAAAATAAAAATAATAGAATGCTATCCATAACCTTTGTAACATTGTAATAAGTTTTAAAAGNGTAAATAATTTTGTGACTGTTTTCCTCTTATTTTAGATAATTCAAGGGAAGAACTGTGATATTTTGCTTTCTATACCTGTCCTATTATGAAATATGAAAATTCATATTTTTTAATTATCAGGAGAATAAGGATTGAAATTTGATTTTCAATAATTGTGTTACTCATTAAATTTGCCTTTAAGTTGTCGCTGTCACTTAAAGCTTTTGACTGTCATAGTGATATGAAAATAAAATAATAGAATGCTATCCATAACCTTTGTAACATTGTAATAAGTTTTAAAAGTCAGATAATATTAATGATGTAAAGCGATATCAATTTCAGGAAGTTCCTCCCATTGTCCCTTTTCTTGACATCAGCATCATCCTGGTCTAGGCCCTTATTGTCTCATGTTTGGCTCTTTACAGAAACGTTCCCAGCTATTCCTCCTGCCTCCAACAACTCCTCCTCCACTTCCTTATGCATTTTAATGTCAGATTAATTTTTATGACCAATTTTATTATGTAAAATGACTACATAATAAAATTATGTTATTATTTTTAATAATACATAATTGGGAGCCTTCCTTACTGCCCACCACTGAAGTTTAAGCAGCTCAGTCTAGCATCCGGTACTGTCTACTATGCATCCTCTCCTCTCTTACTCTTCTGTCCCCCTGTTGTTGTATACCTTCCTCTCTATCCATCCTAATATTAAATCAATGTCTCATCATTCATCTAGTCCACAGAGAACTCTCCCTTCTCCCTTCTCTGAATTTCTGTAAACTTGTGGTTTGCTCTCCTTTGGAACTTGAATAAAAACTGCCTTATGACAACTCATTTGATAGAATAACATTTTTTGTAAGCTTTTGGATTACAATATGTGGTGTCTCCTCCTTACCTTGTCTTAATGTTAAGCTTCTTGAAATAGAGGATGTAGAATCATCTCCCCTAAGGTTCCAGGTGTGTAATTGAGATGAATAAATAAAATAAAACAATTGATTCAAAATTTTAAATTACCATAAGTATACAAAAAGAAGACTAAAAGGATCCACACTAAAATGTTTATTATATTTTACTCAGATTGGAATAAGTGATTTATTTGTTTATTCAACAAATATTTGTAGGGCACTTATTAGTTTCAGATATTGTTCAAATTTCTAGGCATATGTAAGTGAACACATTGGAGAAAGTCTCCACACTCCTACAATTACATTATGGTGATTGGAGACATTTCAAAGAGGAAGGAGAGAAATAGGGAGTAAAAAAGAAGATACCAGATAGACTAAGTGCTATGACAAGAATTAAAGGGCTCTAATGTGATCAAGAGTGGCTTTTTATGTAATTTAGACTGTATGATCAGAAAAGTTCTCCATGAACAGATATCATTTGAGGCAAGCTGTGATAAGCCATGCAAAGATTTTTTTTTAAGTATTGCAGGCTTGAGAAACAACAGCTAGTACAAAGATGTTATGTGAATCCTGAGCTTAACGTGTTCAAGGAAAGAAAAGAAGGCCAATATTGGTGAAGTCCAATGAAGTTGGGGAGGTAGGCAGCCTCTAGCTAGATTGGTTTGAAAGCCAGGGCTTTAATTTCAATTTTAGGAGCAATGATTGCTATTAAAGAAGGTATGTGAGTGATGTCATTGGATTATTATTTTTAAAATATTTATCTGACTTCTCTTTGTGAGGAAGACTGTAGCATTGAGGGAAACTATTGTGGTGGTCTAGAGAGAAGATTATGGACAACTGGACCATGATGGTAGCATTAAAGAGGGGGAGATGGAAACATTCAGAAAATGTTTTGGAGAGTGAGGTGACAGAATTTGGTTAGAGATTAAATATGAGTATTGAGAAAGATTGAGTAATCAGGGATCAGGTTGGAACAGGATTGGAGGGTTGAGGAAGGGTGGTATCCCTTCATGAAATGGAAGATTAAGGTAGAGTAGGTTGAATGCAGGGGAAAATCACTGTTTCTGTTTGGTCCCATTAAATTTGTGATGCTGACTAAGCATCCAATTAGAGATATAAAATAGGCACTTGTTTTTAATTTTGGAGTTCTGGGGAGATTAGCAGATGCAGAGCTGGAGATAAACATTTTGGAGTTGTCGATATGTAGATTCTATTTATAGCCATGAGACTAAATAAGATCACCTTGAAAGACAGTATAGCAAAGAGAAACAGACAGAGAAAGAGAGAGAGAGAAGAGGGAAGAGAATTTTATTAGATACGTCAAAGGAAAAGAGCTACAAAAATTTTATAGATAACATCACAGGCAAACAAAAAAAGAAGAAAGAAGGAGAAGAAGAAGGAGAAGGAGAAGAAGAAAGAAGAAACAAATTGTGATGTGATGTGTCTTGGTCTGTTCAGGCTGCTATAACAAAATGCCATAAGGTAGGTAGCTTATAAATAACAAAAATTTAGTTTTCACAGACCTGGCGTCTGGAAAGTTCAAGATCAAGGTACTAGCAGATTTGTTGTCTGGTGAGGGCTTACTTTCTGGTTCCTTAACATCTCAACATTGCCTTTTTGCCATATACTCACATGGTGAAAAGGGGAAGCTAGCTCTCTGGACTCTACTTTATAAGGCACTAATTCCATTCAGGAAGGATGAAATTTTTTTTAATTCCCCAGTGAAAAGTAGTGTCTGTCCATAGCTTCATTTTTCAAACATTTATTACTAAATAGCAACAATCCAATTTCTACTAGAACTTAGATAATTTCCCTGAGAGAATTAAATTTTATTTATTTTCTATTCCCAGTGTACTGCCTAGCACAGTGTTTGATCAATAGAAGACATTTAATAAATATTATATTTGCAATGATATTATATCATATTTTATTCATCTTTATATCTCTGAAATCTAGAACAATATCTGGTTTAGATTATCTATTCTTTCATTTCCAGGGTGTTTACTGAGCAACTACTATGTGGCTCACATAGTTCAAGGTGCTTGTAACTAAATAGCAAACAAGATATCAGGGCTAACAGTCACGTGGGTACTGCATAAATGCCAGTTGTATTTATCTGTTTTTATATAAGTCAGTTAGAGCTCTGTCTTCCTACAGGCTTGGCATTATGGAAAGTTGTATCTCCCTTGATTCTATCCTTGCTTGCTACATTCCGTTGTATGGGCACACTAATTCTGATTTTGAAACTGGAATAACCACTGCTGCTCTTGTCATTCAGAGAGTATTTTTAGAAACAACATAAACACCTTGTCTAAAATAATTCTAACCAAAGAAACGATTTCATTGACCAAGGTGGTACTGGCAATTATACCAATATAATTGCCAGTACTTAGATAGTATGCTACAATAAGGTTGGTGATTTTTGTTGTTCCGTTAACTTCTATATTTTCAGAACTTAGGGGAGTGCTTGACATAGAAAAGTTGCCCCCAAAATTTGTTGATCACATTTGTGAATAAAGATAAGTATTGTATCAGCATTAAATAAAAGTTTTGTGTATGAAATACTGTATAACATCATTTTTGTGGAAATAATAGTAGTCATGGGAGCCAAAATATGCAATACAAAATGTAAAACAAACAGAAAATTTAGGATAATTTTATGATTAAAATATCTCTTGAGTTAAAAGGTAGAAGAGTTGGGATCTGAGTGCTTTGTCACTAACTTGCAATATGACCTATGTCTGATCTTTTTAAACTTTATGAGCCTCAGGTTTCTCATACGTGAATTAAGATGTTAAAATCGATTTTATACTTTCTTCCAACATCAGTTTTAAATCTAAATGATTGTTTAATCTAAAAGGAATGGTACCTGGTTGGAGTTATATAAAGCTTAATTGAACTGTTCTATAGGCTATCTCAATAAATTATGAGCCATTTCCTCACGTTCTAATTCGATTAATATCTCATACTGGAATGAGGGTGGTAGACGAGCAAACAGTAAGACAAACAGCAATGTTAACTTAAGGAAAAACTGTTTCCAAATGAGACTTTAACTAAAAATGAAAATAAAACATAAAGCTAAGGAGTGGGGAAGTAGGAATGAAATAAGCTGATGCATTTTGTCTCCCTCTTACATGATACAATTGAATTTAGGTTATCAATATCAGGAAGAAGCTTAGATGAACATAGATTGATTCAGGAAAACTGACTTTCTTTTCTGAAAAATCTCTTTTAGAATTTCGCATTTCTAACAGATATCAGCTGTATTACTTATATTTTAATAGTGATAAATCTTAGTAGATATATTAGTTATATTTAATATATAATAATTTCTCATAAATTTCCATAAATAGGTAGAACAATGCCTTTGAAACCATAAAATAAATAGCATGATATTTAGTTTGTTTCTGTGCTCAGTCCTCTTGAGAATTAACACTTGGAAAGCACATAGCTCACGTTATTGAAGATTGCATTGGGGAAGTCTGCAATTGCTGTTTATCAAATATACAGCTATTAGAAGCTTTCAGTGGGAATGAGAAACCTTGGACAAAAACAAAGATTTACTCTGGAGTCTGAAATAGACAGATAAGAAGCATAAACAGTAAGCAATATTTTCAGATTGATTTTATTTTGGCTCATATCAACAGTCAGTGTCACTGATGTCTGGCTTTCCCCAGGATTCATGACATGAAATCTCTATCTTAAGAAATCTTTGTAAAAATAAACAAACAGAAAGTACTTAATGTGTGTTCTTCTCATGTGATTCTGGCAATGTAGGACTACGCATATATTTATACATATCATAGTTATATATCTGCCTGTAACTTTTTAAAGGATCTGATTCTGTAAATACGTTTTAGGGGTACATAAAGTTAATTTAAATTCAAAATCATATATTCTGCTTGAATTATTTCAATTTTAGATGGTTACCAAAATCCACAACAGATTGCAAAGATTTATTTTTGGATTTTCAGTAGAAACTTTTAAGAAGGAAATGACTTTGATTCATTATACTTTCGGCTGGTTAAGGAAATTAGGTGAATTGTATAATTCTTCTAAATCCTTTTTTAAGGGATGAAATAAAAGTGCATGACTAAACAAAATGACCTCTCAAAAAATTTAGGACACTTATTTTAAAGAAAAGCCTATGATTAGTAAGTCACATAACTAGAGTGAAACTAATTTTAAAATAAAATTTTAAATAAATTTCAAGTGCATCATATTCTTCTTGAAGCTAATTCTAGTTAATTTTCCAACTTTGTATCTGAACCTAGCCTCCATTGTCTAAATGCTTGATTTTGATGTGAGTTTGAATACTCATACTGCATATTGATTTCTTTAGACATCTCCCTGATTTTTGATTCATGTCATTTCAAGGAAATTATGGGAAATGATTCTATTAGAGTTTATATTTTATATTTCTTCAATTCAAATGCTTCAACTATAGTTGTCTTGCTAAAAAAGGGCACCTTATTCAATAGCAAAATTCTCCTTTGTATTTATACAGTTCTCCAAAGAGTACACCCAGTCCTTAGATCTTCAACTTCAACTTCTCAGCTAGTTATCACCAAATTCATTCAGTTATTAATTCCATCTATAGATTTTTTTCAGTGTCTTATTATGTGTTGGACATTGTGACAGTTAATACTGAGTGCCGACTTGATTGGATTGAAGGATGCAAAGTATGGATCCTGGATATATCTGTGAAGATGTTGCCAAAGGAGGTTAATATTTGAGTCAGTAGACTGGGAAAGCAGACCTACCCTTAATCTGGGTGGATACAATCTAATTAGCTGTCAACATGGCCAGGAAATAAAGCAGGCAGAAAAACTTGAAAAGGATAGACTGGCTTAGCCTCCCAACCTACATTCTTCTCCCATGCTGGAAGCTTCCTACCCTCAAACATCAGACTTTAAGTTCTTCAGCTTTGGGACTTGGACTGGCTTCTTTGCTCCTCAGCTTGCAGATGGTCTATTATGGGATCCTGTGATCACATAAATTTAATACCCCTTAATAAATATAATACCCCATTGTATCTACTTATCTATCCTATTAGCTATCCTTCTAGAGAATGCTGACATACAGATTTTGGTACCAGTAGTTGTTCTAGAGGAACAGAATATTAAGGATGAAGCTTTTTCATTGGTTTCGGGGTTTCTGGAATTGGCTGCTTACTATAATTAGGCCCCAAAATGCTAAGGACTGTACTTCTAATAGTATGGACAACACTGATAGTCCTTGGCATTAACTGTTTACAGAGTTATGCAAAATATATCCATTTGACACTCCTGATTCACCGCTCATGACAGGCAAGGAATTTATTGACTCTTATACATAATACTTTTGACAACATCTGGAGAACCAAGGAATATAATGAAATTGGTTGGTTGCTCCTAAGTTCACTGGACAGAGAAATGAAAGAAAGTGATAGGCTCAGGAATTCTATCTCCTGGCTTCAGAAGCAGATACTGAGCCTCAAATCTGCTAAACTTGCCCTGAGCGAGAGTCTTCTTTCCTGCAGAGAAAGAGCTGAAACTGTGGAAAAACAGACACAAGTTCTTATCAAGGAGTAGCTGACCATCAATGAAAGGTACATGCAAAGCCTTTCCAGGTGTCTACTATTAAAGTGAGGGCATTGATTGGAAAAGAATGGGACCCTGCAACTTGGAATATGGATTTTTTAGGAGGACCCTGATGAAGCTGGGGACACTGCGTTTGTAAATGCTGATGAATCTTTTTGCCAGAAGAAACAGCTTCCCCATCCCCACTAGAGACAACATCCCCTTCCCAACTCGTGCTGATATCAGCCTTTCTGCCTTTGCCTGAGCAGATAAACCCTGCATTGCCTGAGGCAACGGTGATGGCCTCCCCTGAGGCAGCTGCCAGGCGGGATAATATTGATTCTACTCAGGGGCCACCTCCAACACCCCTGTTTGCTGCTACACCTATAACTGGACTAAAGTCCCAGCAGGGCCATAGAGGTGAGGTTGTGAGTATGACCCATAAGGCGGTGTACTACACTCAAAAAGAACTGCTTGGGTTTTCTAATTTATATAAGCAGATATCTGGAGACCAGGCATGGGAATGGATATTAATGGTGTGAGATAATTGTGGAAAGAACATAGATTTGGATCAGGCTGAATTTATTGATGTGGGCCCCCTAAATAGGGATTCTGCATTTAATGTTGCAGCTTGGGGAATTAAAAAGGTTCTAATAGTTTGTTTGCTTGGTTAGCTGAAATATGGATTAAAAGATGGCACACTGTGGGGAAGCTGGAAATACCTAGTCTCCCTTGGTTTAATGTAGAGGAATGAATCTAAAAGCTTAGGGAGATTGGGATGGTGGAGTGGATTAGTCACTTTAGAACTACTTATCCCGGCTGTGAAGGTCCAGAAGATATATCGTTGAGCAATGCCTTGTGAAATAGATTTGTGAGGACAGCACCTGCATCTTTGAAGAGCCCTTTAATTGCTCTTCTCCGTATGTCAGATCTAACAGTGGGAACCACAGTCACTCAACTACAGAATTTAAATACAGTAGGAGTAATTGGATCCTGAGGTGGTAGGGGTCAAGTGGTGACACTCAACCATCAAAGGCAAGGTGGGCGTAGCTACCATAATGGACCAGCAGAGAGGCAAAGCAGCAATCAGAATAGTCTGACTCATGTAGAACTCTGGCATTGACTAATTAATCATGGTGTTCCTAGAAGTGAAACTGATAGGAAGCCTACTGCATTCCTACTTAATTTATATAAGCAGATAGCTTCAAGGTTGAATGGACAAAAGACTAATTTGAATTGTGAAAACAGAGAATCACTGTCCCTCTATCAATTTCCAGAGGTGAGCCAGTTTACAGACTCAAAACCCCTTGAATGAAGGTGAGGCCAGGCCCCCTTGAGGAAGGATCCTGCTATACTATTGACAGTTCATGCTGTTCATCTTTCTCCCATCCTTCCCTAGGGAGACCTCTGGCCTTTTACCAGGGTAACTGTGTACTGGGGAAAAGGAAATGATCAGACATTTTGGAGACAACTGGACACCGGCTCTGAGCTGACACTGATATCCTTAGCAGCTGGCAGAACCCCCACATTAGCTCTGACTGGCATGGTGAGGACTATTTTGGTGGAAAATGCCAAATGGAAGTCATTAGAGCTGCCTCTACCTAGAAAAATTGTGAATCAAAAACAATATCGCATTCCTGGAGGGACTGTGGAGATTAGCGCCGCCATCAAGCTCTTCAAAGATACAGGGGTGGTGATTCCCACCACACCCCCGTTCAATTCTCCCATTTGGCCTGTGCAGAAGACACATGGATCTTGGAGAAGGACAGTGGATTATCATAAGCTTAATCAAGTGGTGATTCCAATTGCAGCTGCTGTACCAGATGTGGTTTCATTGCTTGAACAAATTAACACATCTCCTGGTATCTGGTATGCAGCCATTGGCTTGGCATATGCCTTTTTCTCCATTCCTGTCCATAAGGCCCACCAGGAGCAATTTGCCTTCAACTGACAAGGCCAGCCTTTACTGTCCTACGTTGGAGTATATCAACTTCCCAGCTTTGTGTCATAATCTTATTTGAGAGACCTTGATTGCTTTTCACTTTCACAAAATGTCACACTGGTCCATTAGACTGATGACATTATGCTAATTGGATCCAGTGAGCAAGAAGTAGCAAACACAATGGACTTACTGGGGAGACATTTGCATGTCAGAGGATGGAAAATAAATCTGACTAAAATTCAGGGACCTTCTACTTCAGTGAAATTTGTAGAGGTCCAAACGTGTGGGGCCCTGTCGAGATATTCATTTTAAGGTGAAGGATAAGTTGCTGCATTTAGCCCCTCCCAAACCAAAAAAAAAAAAAAAAATAGGCATAATGCCTAGTGGGCCTATTTGGATTTTGGAGGCAACATATTCCTCATTTGGGTGTGTTACTCTGGCCCATTTATTGAGTAACTCAAACAGCTGCCAATTTTGAGTGGGGTCCAGAACAGAAGTCTCTGTAGCAGTTCCAGACTGCTGTGCAAGCCGCTTTACCACTTGGGCCATATGACCCAGCAGATCCAATGGTGTTTGAGGTATCAGTGGCATATAGGGATGCTATTTGGAGCCTGTGGCAGGCCCTCATAGATGAATCACAGCAGAGGCCTCCAGGATTTTGAAGCAAGGCGCTGCCATCTTCTGCAGATAACTACTCTCCTTTCAAGAGACAACTCTTGGCCTGTTACTGGGCTTTGATGGAAACTGAATGTTATGTCATCAAGTCACCATGTGACCTGAACTGACTATCATGAACTGAGTGCTTTCTGACCCATCTAGCTGTAAAGTGGGTAGTGCACAGCAGCATTTCATCATCAAATACAAGTGATATATACGTAATTGGGCTTGAGCAGGTCCTGAAGGCACAAGTAAGTTACATGAGGAAGTGGCTCAAATGCCTGTGGTCCCCACTCCTGCCACCCTGCCTTCTCCCCCAGGCTGCACTGATGGCCTCATGGGGAGTTCCCTATGATCAGTTGACAAAAGCAGAGAGTACTAGGACCTGGCTGACAGATGGTTCTGTACGATACCAGGGCACTACCCAAAAGTGGACAGCTGCTTCACTAAGAGCCGCTTTCTAGGACACCCCTGAAGGACAGCAGTAAAGGGAAATCTTCCCAGTGGACAGAACTTTGAGCAGTACACCTGGTTATGCACTTCTCATGGAAGAAGAAATGGCCAGATGTGCAATTATATACTGAGTCATGGGCTATAGCCAGTGGTTTGGTTGGATGGTCAGGAACTTGGAAGAAGCATGATTGGAAAATTAGTGGCAAAAAACTTTGGGGAAGAGGTAGGTTGGATGGACCTCTCTGAGTTGTCAAAAACTATGAAGGTATTTGTATCCCATTTGAATGCTAACCAACGGATGACCTCAGCAGAGGTCTGTCCTCACTGGAATAGACATTCTGGCTATTGGTTTGCCCATCTTGCACAAAATGCTTCTGCCAAAACTGCCATTCATGGACTCATGGAATGCCTTATTCACTGACATGGTATTCCAACGGCATTGCCTCTGATCAAAGAACTCACTTTATTGCTAAAGACGTGTGGCAGTGGGCTCATGCTCATGGGATTAACTGGTCTTGCCATGTTCTCCATCATCCTGAAGCAGCTGGATTGATAGAATGGTGGAATGGCCTTTTAAAGTCACAATTACAATGCCAACTAGCTGTCAATACATTGCAGGACTGGGGCAAATTCTCCAGAAGGCCATGTAGGCTCTGAATCAGCATCCAATATATGGTACCATTTCTCCCATTGCCAGGATCCATGGGTCCAGGAATCAAGGGGTGGAAGTGCAAGTGGCACTACTCACCATCACTCCTAGTGATCCACTAGCAAATTTTTTGCTTTCTGTTCCCGCAACATTACATTCTGCTGGCCTAGAGGTCTTAGTTCCAGAGGGAGGAATACAGCCACCAGGAGACACAACAGTGATTCCATTAAACTGGAAGTTAATATTGCCACCTGGACACTTTGGGCTTCTCCTGCCTTTAAGTCAACAGGCTAAGAAGTGAGTTACAGTGTTGACTGGGGTGACTGACCCAGACTATCAAAAATTAGTCTACTCCACAATGGAGGTAAGGAAGAGTATGAATGGAATACAGGAGATCCATTAGGGCGTCTTTTAGTATTACCATGCCCTGTGATTAAGGTCAATGGGAAACTACAACAGCCCAATCCAGGCAGGACTACAAATAGCCCATACCTTTCAGGAATGAAGGTTTGGGTCACTCCACCAGGGAAAAAAACACAACTTGCTGAGGTGCTTGCTGAAAGCAAATGGAATACAGAATGGGTAGTAGAAGAAGGTAGTCATCAGTACCAGCTACAACTACGTGACCAGCTGCAGAAACTAGGACTGTAATTGTCACGAGTATTTCCTCCTCCTTTGTTAAAAATATATTTGTGCATATATACACTTGTACTAAGAAAATATCTTCATTTTATTTCCTTTTCCCTTTATCATGTGACACAAGATTTATTGACTTTATATCAGCATTTAAGTACTGTTAACTTTATGGAATAGTATTTGGGTTAGGGATTGGCGTGTTTCCGGTTGTACAAAGTATAGTTGTATTATATTAGGCATAATTATGACCTTATTATTGTCTTTATTTGAAGAGTGTCTATGATCTCAAGAGATGTGTATGGGTTCAAGTTGACAAGGGTAGATTTGTGATGGTTAATACTGAGTGTCAACTTGTTTGGATTGAAGGATACAAAGTATTGATCCTGAGTGTGTCTGTCTGTGAGGGTGTTGCCAAAGGAGATTAACATTAGAGTCAGTGGGCTTGGAAAGGCAGACCCACCCTTAATCTGGGTGGGTACAATCTAATCAGCTGCCAGTGAGGCCAGGATATAAAGCAGGCAGAAAAACATGAAAAGGATAGACTGGCTTAGCCTCCCAGCCTACATCTTTCTCCCATGCTGGATGCTTCCTGCCCTCAAATATCAGTCTTTAAGTTCTTTGGCTTTGGGACTCAGACTGGCTTCCTTGTGCCTCAGCTTGCAGATGGCCTGTTGTGGGACCTTGTGATCATGTGAGTTTAATACTCCTTAATAAACTCCCATATGTGTGTATACATATATGCATATGTGTATATATATGTAATTGTCATGAGTGTGTGTGTGTGTGTATATATATATATATCTGTCCCTCTAGAGAACCCTAATACAGGCATTGTGCTGAGAATACAGTATGGAGAACCTTTCCTCTCTCATAATTTATTTCTTCTTGTTCTTCATTCATTCTTTTGCTCAACAAATATTTATTGAACTGCTACTTTATGTCAGGTTAAGTACAAAGTGCTGAGGTTTACATAAGAGGCTCTGGAAGATGAACAGGCATGAAGATTCAGGGAAACTTTCTGCATCATTTAGAGTCTTGCCTGCTATAACAAACCCAAGCCAGTTGCCTTGGTTTGTTTTTACCTAGAAATTGACACTGAGACAAGGATATAAGTGAAAGTTTGTTTGGTAAACTAGTAGATGAGTGTGGAAGTAAGACAGGGAGAAGCAGGAAGTCAATATAAAGTGTATATCATTAAGTCAATTACTGTGGGCAGTTAGAATGTGTACACCCTAGGGAACTCTGAGAAAAGTGGTATAGGACTGAGTTACCTACCTTACCCCTATCCCAGGATGAAAAACCTAGTTTTTATCCACCAGCTCCTTGTCTGTTATTGCTGATTTGGGGGACATTGATTCCTTGATACTTCTGCTTTGCTGTATGCATGTCTGAGTATGCTTTTGTGACTGAATAAAGCCTTTAGACCAATAGTGGCGGGTATTCATATTGATCAGTCTTTGGTGTACATGACTATCACAGGTATATTCACAGGATATGAATGAATATGACTGAGTATGAATGAAATTTCTTTAGAGCAAAGGCTTCCCATTAAATAAGTCCTGTGTTGAAACCCCTCTGTGCTCAGTCCTCCTAAAAGTTCTCTCTGGTAGGGAGCTATAAGTAGCATATCTCCAGGTTGCCATACCATGTGACCATGGCTGCCTTGTTTCCATTATTGTGAAATCTTGACAGAACCCTTCCTCTCACTCATTTTCTACCACATTACTCCAACATAATATTGTGTACATGGGTGTGAAGATATGCTTCATGACCAATTTCTTAGAAACCATTCATAAGCTCCATCTTTTTCTTGATTATTTGAGGAAAACAAACACATACACAGACACCTTAAGACTTTCAAGTGTTACAAGGTTATGAGTTCCAATGTTTCTTAGAAAACTAAGAAATTTTCTAAGAGGCATAGGATTCTGTTGGTTGTTTAATGGGAGTTTTTAAAGGTGATGATGAGAGGGAATGTCCTGAGCAGTGACAAAGGCAGAATAAAATATGAGTTAGAAGAATCCAGAAATAAGGAAGTGAAGACATCTACTTTTATAAAGGAAATCTAGCTCAACTTCTCCTATTAAGAAACAGATGAGAAAAATTAGGCATAGAAAAAATTTACCTAAATTCACTCTGATGCATTAGAGGCATTGCCCGGCCCAGTTCCGTGGTCTCCTGACTTCCCTCTGTCACTTGTGTTCTGCTCTGCACCCTTACTTCTGAAGTGAGTGGCTCTTTTGTACAGAACTTTCCCACAAATCTTTACTAACTAATAAATTCTATTTGGAAGTCATATTCTACAAAAGAAACAGAACAGATATAAAGTGATTTGGGGTTTGAAAGGTCAAACCAAGGAGGTCATTTTGCTGGAAAATGAGAGACTTTGTTATACCAACAAAGCATAATAATTGGTGACTGAGAGCCATAATGCCTTATGCTCTGGTTAACCTAATCAACAGAATCTGCAAAATAGCAATCCATTCACTGCTTACCCTAGGAGGTGCTTTTGGGGAAATGCTAGGCTTTCATATTAATTGGAACAAATTGCACATAATGGGTTTTTCTAAATGGTCTGGTGTTTCACACTGTCAAATCTTCACAGTCCAGATCTTGAGAATCACTCTCTTGGGTATAATGATGCAAACAGCTTCACCTTCCCTAAGTTGTCCACCTGGGGTATAAGTGGATCGCTGCATGAATCATAAGTAATAGGAGTTTGCTACTCTTTTCCCAATTATTGTTAAGCAGAAAATAAGCTAAACACTTGCCCCAGACTTGCTTATATCTTCCTGTCCTTACATCTGAGAAGTCAGGTGTATTTTCAACAAGCTTACGGTCTCATAAGACATTAATATGGCTCTTTCATTGCAATAATGTTCTGTCAAGTGCAGTGTTCTCAGAATGGCACCACGTGTACTATTAAAAGTACATCAAAGCTCTGTCAGGCCCCGCCAGTCACTATTATCAAGGTTGTTTCAGGAGAGCTGTTTCAAGAGGTTGCTGATTCTTAGTATCAATAACAAGAGGCCAAGAGAGAGGGCTGTTTTCAATACTGAAACTGTGTCCTTTTTTGCAACAGAAACTGATAACCTGAGTAGGATCCTCAAAAGAGAGAAGGTAACTGTTACAATTAGGTAACAATAAAGGCATCATGTCAACTCCAGTAACAAAGATGAAAACTATTAGTGTATTCTAATATTTTAAAGACAAATCCACTATTTTGCACCAACTATATTGGTGCAAATGTAATTGTAGTTTTGGACTGTGAATTTTAAAGCATTATAACTAGGCTCTAACACATCTTATTAATCAAAATAGGAACCATTATAATCAAAACATTTTTCCAATGACAAATAAATGTGTTTATTCCTGTAGTGCAAAAGTTGCATTTCAGGATTCAGTGAACTCTTGGAAAGCATTTTCTGCATCCTGTTGGTTGTAGAAGTGTTTTTCCTTTAAAAAGATGTTGAGATACCTGAAGAAGTGGTAGTCGGTTGGCGAGAGGTTAGGTGAATGTGGCTGATAAGACAAAACTTCGTAGCCCAATTTGTTCAACTTTTGAAGCACTGGTTGTGCAACTTGTGGTCAGGCATTGTAGTAGAGAAGAACTGGGCTCTTTCTGTTGACTACAGACATTTCAGTTTTGGTACATCTCACTGAATTACTGAACGTACTTCTCAGATGTAATGACTTCGCCAGGATTCAGAAAGCTGTAGTGGCTCAGCCGGGCACAGGACCACCAAACAGTGACCATGCCTTTTTTTTTTTTTGGTGTAAGTTTGGCTTTGGGAAGTGCTTTGGAACTTCTTCTTGGTCCAACCACTGACCTGGTCATTGCCAGTTGTTATATAAAATCCACTTTTTGTTACACATCACAATCTGATTGAGAAATGGTTCATTGTTGTTGCATAGAATAAAAGACAACACCTCAAAATGAGAATTTTTCTGATTTTCAGTCAGCTCGTGAGGAACCCATTATCAAGCCTTTTCACCTTTCCAATTTGCTTCAAATGCTGTAGAATGGTTGACATTGAGTTCATCGACAACCCCTGTTTTGTTTTTTGTTTGTTTGCTTTTTGAGACAGAGTCTCCCTCTGCTGACCAGACCGAGGTGCAATGGTGCAATCTCAGTTCACTGAAACCTCTGCCTCCTGAGGTCAAGTGATTCTCCTGCCTCAGCCTCCCAAGTTGCTGGGATTACAGGGACCCACCACCACACCCAACTAATTTTTGTATTTTTAATAGAGACAGGGTTTCACCGTCTCTATTAATGGATTGCTTTACAATCGATTTTCACCATGTTGGCCAGGCTGGTCTCGAACTCCTGACCTCAAGTGATCCACCGCCTAGGACTCCCAAAGTGCTGGGATTACAGGCATGAGCCAACGTGCCTGGCCAGGAACTTCTGTAGTTGTAAGAGGATCAGCTTTGATGATTGCTCTCAATTGGTTGTTGTCAACGTCTGATGGCTAGCCACCATGCTCCTCATCTTCAAGGCTCTAGTCTCCTTTGCAAAACTTCTTGAACCACCACTGCACTATATGTTCATTAGCAACTCCTGGGCCAAATGTGTTGTTGATGTTTTGAGTTGTTTCCACTGCTTTACAATCCATTTTGAACTCAAATAAGAAAATTCCTTGAATTTGCTTTTTGCCTAACATCATTTCCATAGTCTAAAATAAATACAAAATATACAGCAAGTAATGTCATTAGCAAAAAAAAGTGAGAAATATGCACTAAAATGATGAATAACATAACCACATTTATTTAAGAATGTGTTCCAATATCAAGTGGCAAATTTAAACAATGCAAAAACTGCAATTACTTTTGCACCAATTTAATAATTGGCTCAGGGTTGTGCTAGCTTGTCTGGACTTTTTTGTTCTGTTTCCCAATCTTACTTAGGAAAATGTGTCTCTTGCTTAGGAAAACGTTCCCAGGTAGTTGTAATACCTTTTATCAAATAGCAAATGTTTAAGAGTAAGTAAAAGAATACTCAGACATGAGTGGCTCACTTACCATTGTGTGTGTGTGTGTGTGTGAATGTGTGTGTGTGAGTGTGGTGAGAACACTTGAGATCTACTCTCTGCTAATTTCAAGTATATAATACAATGTAGTCACCATGTTGTATATTAGGTTTCCAGTACTTATCATCTTATAACTGAAGGTTTGAACCCTCTAATCAATAGCTTCCCCTTTTCCCCACACTCATTCCCTGGTAACCACCATTCTATTCTCTGTTACTATGAGTTCAAAAACATTCAGTTCATAACAGCCATGAAATCACACTGTAGTTTTAATTACTAATGACCTAATCATTAAATAAGTTGGATGTCTCTTAAGGATTTTTTTTTTTTTTTTTGCCTCTGCTGTAAAATGTTCAATTATACCTTTTGTCAATTTTTTATTGAAATGTTTGTATTTTCTTTTTTTTTTTTTTTTTTTTGGTGATATGAATTTTCTTTTTTTTTTTTTTTTATTATACTTTAAGTTCTAGGGTACATGTGCATAACGTGCAGGTTTGTTACATATGTATACTAATGTTTGTATTTTTCTTATTGACTCATTGTTATACATATTTTGGAGATAGGGGCTTGGAGTGGTAATTAGGGTTAGATTAGGTCTTGAGGGTGAGGTATTTATGATGGGATTAGTGGCCTTTACGATGAGAGAAAGAGAGTGCAATTTCTTTTTCTAAGTGCACACCCTTGCCAGGTGAAGACACAGCGAGATGGTGGCCATCTAGAAGCTAGGAAGAAGGCCCTCACCAGAACCTGACCACACGGGCACTATGATCTTAAACTCCAGCTTACATAACTCTGAGACAATAAATTTCTGTTTTTAAGCCACTGAGACTATGGTATTTTGTTATGGCAGCATGAGCTAAGACAATAGTATACTTCAGATAAGCAGCTATTGAAAAATTGGATTTTATTATATGTGCGTTGGTCAATTTGTGAACTAAAAGAATATTCACTACTAGTAAGAGTGTAAATTGGAACAATCATGTTAGAAAATAATTTAGCATTCACTAGAAAAATTGAAAATGCAAATAATCCTACAGTTCACTTTAGAAACTTATGCTAAGTAAACACTTCCAAATGCCCCAGGGGACAAACATATGAATGTGTGAAACAGCATTGCCACCATGGACAAAGACTAGGAGGAGCCTAAATGTTCATCAACAGTGTAATTGATAAATATATTTCAATACATTGTACACATAAACTGCCACTAATAATCAACAGGGCTAATGTCAAAAAAAATCTAGAATGAAAGAAGCAACCCACAAGATATTTATTTCAATGTGATTTGATTTATATAAAGATCAAAAACATAAAAACAATTTTAAAAAACATGATTAAGGCACAATTTACATACAATGAATTGTACATAAATAAGTTTTGATGTATGAATATATCTGTTAAACCGTAACCAAGTCAAGACAGTGAAGATAACCATCTCTCCAAGAAGTTTCTTTCTACCCTTTTGTAATTCTTCCTCTCCATCTCTGTCTGCTTCACATTGTTCTATTCCCAAGTCACTACTGATCTGCTTTCTCTTGGTATATATTAGTTCCCTTTTCTAGAGTTTTGCACACATAAAATCATACAGTATATATAATCTTTTGGTATAGTTTCTTTCACTCAGCATAACCATTTTGAGATCATCCATGTTGTTGTATCAATAGCACATCTCTTTTTCTATTTCTGAGTAGTATTCCATTGTATGGATATATTATTATTTCTTTAATCCATGTACCTGTTGGTAGACATTTTAATTGTTTCCAGGTTTTAGTTATTATAAGTAAACCTGCTATGGACATTCCTGTACAAGTCTTTGAGTGAACATGTATTTTCTTTTCAAGTGAAACAGTTACACCTATGCTAGATGTATGCTTAACTATTTAAGAGGCTACCAAATTATTTTCCAAAGAGATTGTACCATTTTACATTTTCACTAGGAGAGTGTGAGCGTTCTTGTTCCTCCATATTTTTACCAACATGTGGTATGCTCAGTCTATTTTGTCTTAGGCATTCTGATAGGTGTGTAGTATTGTTTCACTGTGATTTTAACTTGCATATCTTTGGTGACTGATGATATGGAGCATCTCTTCATATGTATGTTTGCCATCCCTGTATGTTCTTTGGTGAAATATCTATTCAAATATTTTGCTCATTTTCAAAATTTGCATGTCTTTATTTCTTATTGTGTTTTAAGAATTCTTTACATAATCTGGATACAAGTCCTTTATCAGATGTAAGCTGCAAAAGTATTTATTTCTAGGCTTTTTATTATCTTGTGTCCTTCAAGGAGCAGAAGTTCTTGATTTTGATGAAGTTTATCAATATGTTCTTTTAGGAATTACTATTTTGGTATGATATATAAAAAAATAAGTTGAGAAACCCAAAGCTGCAAAGGCTTTCTCTTATGTTTTCTTCTAGAAGTTTTATGGTTTTAGGTTTTACTATGCTCTATTTTGAATTTTAAAAATATGTATGAGGCATAAATAAAAGTCCATGTTTCTTTTTGTAGCTGAATATTCAATTATTCCAATGCCATTTGCTGAAAAGACTCCTTTCTCTACTACAGTACCTTTGCACTGCAACCAAAAACTCATTGTCCCTATTATGTGGGTTCGTTTCAGGATTATTCTTTCTAAAACAATTTATTTTAATTTTTTACTTTATTTTTTAGAACAACATTTAGCTCTGTCACCCAGGCTGGAGTGCAATGGTGTGATCATAACTCACTGTAACTTTGAACTCCTGGGCTGTTTCACACATTCATATGTTTATCCCCTGGGGCATTTGGAAGTGTTTTCTTAGGATAAGTTTCTAAAGCGAGGTGGAAGGTGATCCTTCCACCCCAGCCTCCCAAGTAGCTAGGACTACACGCATGTGCCACCACTCCTGGATAATTTTTAAATATTTTTTTGTAGTTACAAGAGTCTTACTCTGGTGCCCAGGCTGGTCTTGAACACATGGCATCAAGCGATCCTCTTGTCTCTGCCACCAAAAGTGCTGGGATGCCAGTCATGAGCCACTTCGCCCAGCTAAAACAGTTTACTTTAAAAACAATTCGTAGGTAAGTGGTGAAATTGTAAAGGAAGCAAGCACATTATTCAAAAGAACGTTTAAGACCAGTAACCCCAAGCTGATGTCCTCATCGGTTTCATTAGCCAAAACCGGTTTACATGGCTTTCTCCAATCCAATCAGTTCCAAAATTGTATTGAACTTCTATGTGTTGCAAGATGACCAAAGCCATTTTCTCTTCATAGCTGCAATCCCATTCTTTTATACTTTGCTTTGTGATACTGGGCTGGGATTCTGCAAGCATTTCTGCTTGTCCAGCTTCTCCCCTATTAGGCCCTGACACTACAGGGAACCAGAAAACCTTAGGAGAGAGAAGAGATATGTGACTTCCTGTTATGTATCCTTCTGTCACCATCCCAGGCAATGGGTCTCTCCACAGTCAATTGATTCAGTTTTCAGGTGGTTTTCCACAGTTTCAGACTAGCCTCAGAGTAACTGGAACTTGCCCCTTCTCCAAGGTCTGAGTACAGCTCTTTTCCTAGCATCTAGGTTCTCATAACTCAAACTCTCCGCTTGTTTTTCAAGACCTGCTGTTGAAGGCCCGTAATTTTCTATCATTGTAACCTCCCTATTCCCTTTTTGCCTTGAAGTCTCCCAATATCTTCCAGTTTACCAATTCTGTGTATAAAATTCACTCTTTTAAAATAGCTGTAGTGGTTTTGGTTTTAATGATTTGATCTTGATTTTGTGTCATTCACATTATTGTTTTTTCTGGAAGACATGGATATCCTCAAAAAGAAAGAGATACATGAGGACTACTACATAAATTTTTCATTTTTTTTTTAACAGGAGGTGTGTTACAATAAGAGCATGTCTTAGACCAAATTTTGCCATATACTTCAACATTTATTAGCCAGTAGGAATGAAAATACTCATACAATCAATTCTGTAACTCAATGAAATCCCAGTTTCTGTTCTTGTAAGTACTTGACAAAAACATTTAGTAAGACAAGGTTCCACGGAGGCAGTTTCACCATTGTGTAATAACAGGGTTCTGCTAACCTTCTAGTCAGATCAGGTGAGAAGATCTTCCACAAATATTTTAATACAGTTATTAAGCCTGAGTTAGGAGTAAGTCTCAAGTTCTAAGGACAACAGACTACTGGGATCACTAGATTTTTCTACCCTTTCCATGAAATGATGAAAAGCCCAACTCACTACTATTAATTAGAGATAATAGTAGTGGAAGCACTTACAGTAGATACTCTGAAATGTTGGCACCTGAATAGAGTCTTTCAACTTCTAACTATTCACACCTAGATTATGTATATTTCAAATGATAACAACCCCTAGAGTATATGAAAAACTAATATATACATATACACAAAGAATATATATATATAAAATACACATACAATGTCAGACAAATCATGACATTGGAAATTTTACTTGATGATAATGTATTAGATGATAAATTATACTTAGTATAAACAGGAAGCATGGTTCATTCCCTGAGGCTGGAAGAAGAGACTTCTTTCCCTGAACACATTACTCTCCCCTGGCATAAATAATACTGGGGTTCTGTTATCAAGGCCAACAATATATGCCAGAAACCTAACTGGATTTATAGATTTTTATACATTAGGCTGGTAAAATTTAACTGTTTATTTACATGAAGAAGATTAAAATTTTATTTGTTACTCCAGTGTTTACTTAAAAATTTCCAGCTTTCTTCTAGGATACTTCTGGCTTATTTCTGTTGTCTTACCACACTATTGATAACAATCTATTTTATTTTTCATAATGATCAGGGTTGGACAACATGGTAGTACTAATGTAAGTAGAGTAACAAGATGAATGGTGATGTCTATATTTATTGTCAATATGTTAAATTACTTGGGTAGGCATACAAAATGCTGTATAGTCTAAAAAATTTTTTTAAAGTTGAAGGGTGATTATTCAAATAATTTTTCAGACAGCATCAGATTTTACTACAATACTTGCCTAATCCTCTATACATGTATATATACACATGTATGAGTTTGAAGTATTTTTGTCTGTGTATTGGGAGAATGTGCTACGTAATTAAAATAAAAAATTAAAATTGATGAGAAAAATCTGTTCTCTGTTTCCAACAAATAAAATGTCAATGTGTTCTTAGATTATATATGAGAGTTTTCAACCAAAAAATGTAAATTGATTAGGAGTGATTTAACTCAACTCACTACATCTGTACTAATTAGAAATTTGAAAATCTGCTACAATGTAAATGAAAGCATAAGCAACTAAAACCTCTGACTTTTAATTGAGCTAATCAAAGCCATATAAAGAAATTAAAGAAGGAAAAATATGTAAAAAACCAGAGAAACCGTTAAAAGTTCAAACAGTGGAAAAGAAGAGGTTATGAAAAACAAGTTCCTTGAAACTACAATAATTAGACTTGACTAACAGCTGAGCAAAAAGTGAAACCTAAAACCTAAGAGAAAAAAAATTACTGCATCTGATTTACATGGAGGGTATCATATTTGTAAAAAAGGCTTGAAAAGATTTTTTTCTCCAATTTTGCATACATGAGACAATAGAAATCTTTATGGTGCTCTATTAGCTTTGGGATGTAGACCTCTTGAGTTTCTCTAAAGTGCTTAAGAGAAAATTCTTTGAAGAACCTCTGAAGATAATTTTAAAACGTCCTTAAAGATGAAGTTCAATGTTCCTGGGATGCAGTTGAAGGAAATGCCTTCTAATCCAAACTTTTACAATTAATGGGTCTGGAAACACTAAATATAACACAATTTTCAGTCCTGTCTTTCTACCCTTTCCTGCATAGGGCAGTGTAAGAATAAGCTACAGTCCCTTCGCTTTCATCAAGTTTATAAAGATAACAGGTTATCAAGCTTATCTCTGCTGATCAGGCCAGGTGTGAGGACGCTAGGCTTCTCTTTAATTTTCAGAGCTGGGCCAGCTCTTCTACCAAAGGTCATTGGTGACAAAAGATTTTGATTTCCCTTATTCATTGTAGAACTATTTATTGTAAAATAATCCCTATAATTGAAGTTAAAAGAGATTTACTTTTTCTAGCCTTAAGAAGATAAAGCTTAGAAAAGTGATGTAATTTCTTTCTGTAGTCTATTCTATGATGTGGTTTTTCAGTTCCATTAAAGATCAGGGCAAAAATTATAGAGCTAAAGAACAAGACAAACGTATGGCAGACATTAGAAACTTTTGAATTTTGATTTGGGAGTAACTAGGAATCATTTGTCAGATGTCAGTACCCAAATAATCATTTTCCAGAGAAGGTTGGAGTACTATTTTGCTGGCCCAGAGCAAATAGTTATATAATAATGTTAATATTTTGAAGTTGAATATACACAGCATCTATCCTTTTATCTACCTTTGAAAGTACTTTATAAGTATAAATAAATTTTATGAGCCCAAATTTATCAAATGTACCTATCAACCAATGAAAACAATATGACTTTTTTGAGGAATTCAAATTCCTCAGTGGCACACATTAAGGTTATAGTAGCTTGAAAATTAAACTGCTTTCTGTGTGAATGTGTGAGTGAATGGGTATATGTGTTTGTCTTGAAAGCATAGCTAGACTAATAGCTTAACTTGATCACTTCAAAACATTTACATATATCAAAACATCACATTGCACATCAGAAATATATATAATTTTATTTGTCGATTATACCTCATAAGGCTGAAAAAATAGTAAAGTTTTATTTCGAGGAATTTGGAAAATACAGCAATTTATACAGAATATCTTAAATTTCATTTACTTTCAACTCAAAGACATTTCTCAGCATTGTGATACACTGTCTCTATTCCTTTAATATGCATATGAATATTCTTCTGTCTAGGGAAGTTATGTGCTTTTATATTGCATCAAAAGTAAAATATCATGTAAATAATTTTGTTTTCTAATTAACTAGTTTTTGATAAAATTACGTATGATTTAAAAAGACCTCAAATCAAGAATATCCTGTTTCATCTAGCTACGTGGCTAAAGAAAACAATAATAAAAAATAAGATCTCAATTAAGCTGGTGTGCAAACTTGGAGGAGGGCAAGACGTGTAAGGAATATAAGGAAATAATTGTTTTGAACTTGAACATTAACATATCCAATTATTTGGTGATTTCTTAGTGGGTCAGACATAAAACTAGAAAGTAATAACTTGTTCTTCAACAAGCTTAAGTCTTCATTGTTTGACAGAAACTAATAAAAGGTCTTATACCATTATAAGATGTTTAATCTGGCCATTAAAAAACTCCAGCTTTCTCATTTTTTAGCTCTGGCAGATAGTCTCTCCAAGTAGGCATACTTATTTAGTTTTGGCTATTGAGTCCCATATTGAACTTTTAATTTTATTGCTGACATTTTATCTTCAGTTGTAATCACAAAAACATTTCAAATCCTGCATTACCATATTCACTTCCATTAGTGCAATTACAACAATATGCTAACTACTGTAGCCATGTGACTGTTCAAAGTTATTTAGCTATTGGAGTTTCTTTATCAAAAAAAGAAAAATTTGTTTTGTTTTGTTTTAAATAGCCTCGGCAGCATCTTTCTTCAGGATAGCCAATGAATGATGTCATTGAAAAGCATATCCTTGTAAAGAATGGTAAATGTCTTCATAAAATGGTTACTTTTGAAAGATGTTGGCATGTTCTTAATTATTGCTCTATGTACTATACAACATTCAGATAAACTGAAGACATTTCAGCAATAGCTTTTACAGGAATCTAAATCCTTCATTTACTTCTGCTGTAGTTTCGTTTTTGTGAAGTTATGTGTTTTATTACAAATGGCTCAATTATCAGTGTATTATTTTTTATATATACATATATTTATAAAATATATTACACTCGTGTTATAAATAAATCAGATAATATTCTTTGTTATAGCTCATCTCCTTGAAAATGTTATTAAAAAATTAACAAAATGAGAAAGATTCATTAAATATCCGAATTATAAACAATGTTCATACAATCTCTGTTTTGAGCTGATCAATCAAGAAGGTAGATGGAGATGTTTTGTAATCTGCTTGAACTGTAGTATCAGAGTTACTGGAATACGTTTTTATAGCTGCCTGCTCATCTTATCTAAGGGTTTACAGTATCAGGGCAGCAGGGCACATTTAAATACTCTCCCCCCCAAGTCCATAATAAGTGCCTTCTCCTATGTTGGTGATACTCTTAATCAAACCAATGCTATAGGTAACACTTTTATTACCTAATTCAAATGGTTTGGGGAAGCATTTCAGATCCTCTGAGGAATCCAAAATGTCTATAGAAGATATTGCTAGAAACTGGTCTAAACGGTGAAAATCAAAGCTTTTGCATTTATTAATAAAGTTTATTGTTCATGTAAATATCCGATGGCATCGCACACTGATATGTTTCTAATCAGTGTTAATTTGAAATGTGGTTTGATTCCATACATTGTAAAAAT
This sequence comes from Rhinopithecus bieti, assembly GCF_001698545.2. NCBI lineage: Eukaryota > Metazoa > Chordata > Mammalia > Primates > Cercopithecidae > Rhinopithecus > Rhinopithecus bieti. The sequence continues at coordinate 316,871 of NW_016806076.1, forward strand.
ATATGAAGTCAGCTCTTGAAAGGCAGAAATACACTGATTTTGAGAAGAGATGAAGGATTAACTCCATCTGTGGATTAATCACAGTTGATCGCTAAAGAGATTTGACACTAGATGTCGAAGAAGATCATATTGAACACCAGCATAACTGCCCAGCAAGTTAGGTGTGGCCTTAGATACTTCGCACAGAGAAACATTATCAATCCACCTAGCCCCATAAACCTCATTGTCCTATACTTATAAGTTTCTGTATGTGGAAAAAATCTCTACTTGTTTATTTCCCTACTAAGAAATGATAGAGAAAAGATCAGTAATCATATTCCTTTTATTGCCAAGGAAAAAGAGTTATGGAGCTAGCAATAGATCAGTGGTAGGCAGTTTTTTTTTTTTTGTTGATTTGTTGTTATAATCCACTATAAACATGTTAAAAAAATTATACTGATCAGTATACTAGATGAGAAGACTGCCTCTGAAAACCCAAAAAAAACAAAAAAAAAAAAAAAAATAGTAAAAGTAATCTCTGCTATAAATGCAGAATCTCTTTGTATTTTGAGGTTTTATTAGTTTTAGATCTATGTATATATTTCAAATGTGTACAATTTACTACCATTTGGTTTCATTGCAGGCTCAGTCAGATGCACAGTCAATCTGTGCTTTTATATGGAGTGTTATGGTGTTTAATGTTCTATTATCTAAACTGTGATTATCCAATCCGATCAACAGTTCTTACGTGAAAAATCGTCTCTATTTCCAAATGAAAGACAGATATAAGAATTGTGAAAGCAAAAGAAAAAATAATAAAACTATTTATTGATATAGTCCTTTAAAATGTATTACTGTCAGGCATGAAAATTGGAAAAATACGCATGCTATTTCCTCTGCCTTAAATCCCTTTCTAGGTACTCTTGGTTGGCAAAATCTGACCAAAATATAAGGTGCAGATTTAAAGTAAGTTCCTCTATGAATTTTCCTGACATCCACTAGGCAAAGTCAGGCAGTTTTTCTTTTTGCTTTTACATGAATCCAGATTGGGCTCAAATAGAGTTCAGACATTTGTGGTAGTATTTGATAAAGTCTTGGGTGTGGACTGGAAGAGTAAGTTTGCTTAAGCATTTTTTATTTTCAATAAGAGCTCATTTTTTTATTTCAATAGTTTTGGGGGTACAGGTGGGTTTTGATTACATGAATAAGTTCTTCAGTGGTGATTACTGAGATTTTAGTACACCTGTCACCTGAGCAGTACCAATATGGCAGCCTTTTATCTTTCACTCCCCCCAACCTTCTCCCTACCAAGTCCCCAAAGTCCAGTGCATCAGTCTATGGTTTTGTGTTCTCATAGCATAGCTCCCATTTATAAGTGAGAACATATGATATTTGTTTTTCCATTCCTGAGTTACTTCACTTAGACTAATGACATGCACGTTGTGCACATGTACCCTAGAACTTTAAGTATAATAAAAAAGGAAAAAAAAGAATAAAATAAAGCTAGTCTGTTATTAAAAAATAAATAAATAAATAAAAGATCTAAAAATGGAACCACCATTTGATCCAGCAATCCCACTACTGGGTGTCTACCCTATGAAAAGAAGTCATTGTATGAAAGAGACACATACAAATGCATGTTTACAGCAGCGCAACTCGCAATTGCAAAGATATGGAACCAATCTAAGTGTCCATCAACCAACAAATGGATAAAGAAAATGTGGTATATATATACCACGGAATACTACTCAGCCATAAAAGTAATGAAATAATGTCTTTTGCTTAAGCATTTTAAGCAGTGTATTGGATTCCTAGCGCTGCTCTACCAAAGTACCACAAGCTGGATGGCTTAGAAAAACAGTTATTCTTCCACAGTTCTAGAGGCTAGCAGTTCAAAATTAAGGTGTCATCAGGGACATGCTTCGTCTATAACTTTGAGTAGAATCTTTTCTTGACTTTTGCTCATTTCTGGTGGTGGCCAGAAATCCTTGGCACTCCTTGGCTTGCAGCTCATGGGGCCAAAAAAATGTTTCCTTTGTCTTCTGAAGGCTCACCAAACGTCAACTGACAAATGGCATATTCATAGGATAAAAGCATAATTATTTATTACTGTGTCTGAGGTGGGTTGGGGGATCACAGCGTGGCAACTTCACTAAACAACGGGGTACAGTTGCTTATATACACTACATTTTAGGGGAAAGAGAGATGGGAAGTGTGGATGGTTTTGGGGGGGAATAAATGATTTTTAGGGGAATTCATTAATATGAATTCATTAATATGAATTCCCCTAAAATGTCTACTTGGAGAGACTATCGGCCAGAGCTAAAAAATGAGAAAGCTTGGGTTTCTTTAATGGCCAGATTAAACATCTTATAATTCTTTAGGGGAAGAATATACAACGGCCTGGAACAAAGTCTGTTGGGTGTGCAGAGCAGACACTGGTTTGTGACAAAAGTTAGCCCAGTTGTGTTGACAGCTTCAGTCTTCCTTTCTGCAATATGCATTCAATTGTTGAAAAACCAGGATAAGGACCAGAGGTTTTCTTCTTTGATAGATCTGGACTTTAGGCAGATAAGAGAACTTCAGAGAAAACTCCATCCTGTGCTTTGGGAGAGATAGAGGATTGAGAGACAGGAAGGTGGAGGTGGGGAAGGTCATACAGACCTTGAAGCCTCTTCTTCAGTCCAGCATGTCAAAGTGCCATATTTTAGGGCCTCAGTTACTGAGCTTTGACAACTTTTATTACTCCTATCTCTGCCTTTCTCCTTCATGACATGATGTTCTCCCTGTGTCTTTCTGCTTCTTCACATAGTGAGTTCTTTCTTTGTCTTCAGGTCATCTCCTTATAAGAATAGCAGTCATATCGGATTAATGGATTACTCCATTTCAGTGTGACCTTACCTTAAATAGTTATATTGGTGACAAACTTATTTTCAGAAAAGGTCATATTCTGAGATAATGGGGATTGAAACTTCAGCATGTCTTTTCGAGGGGATGTAATTCCATTCATAACAGGCAGAAAAGAAAAAGTATGTTTTGTTACAGAGTCTGGGTCAAAATCTAAATGTAGAATGTGTGTCAGACCCCTATTGACTTACCATGTTAGAGAGGCCAAAGAAGAGATCTGGAGCCAGTGAACAAGACAAACTGTTTATTGAGGGGACTTACATATAGGGCAGTACATTGGCAGCAGGCTGGGCAGGAGAAGTGCTACCATTTATAAAAAGCATGCAGTTTTTAATAGCATTTTCATGTAGTACTATCCCCTTAGCAAACTTCACCCAGAAACTTTCACTTAACCCGAAACAAAAGGCCTTGATCCCCTGCATGGCCCACATTATGTGGGATGGGTCAGGGATTCAGATGAGCCACTCTCAGATTTTTAGCTCAGAACTCTGAACACACATTATTTTTAGAACGTAGGGTAATTTTCAGAGTATACTTAAGTTATTGCTGTCAGATGTGTCTGCCATACAGGGTCATTCTCAGGGTATGGTTAAGTTACTGCTATCAGGTGCATTTGTCATATAGGAAAATAGCTTGTTGTCAGTCTCAGATATTGGTCACTTGGCTTAGCATTTTGATTTGTTTCTGAGCCCTATGAGGATGGGACTTGCAGGTAGGGGCCCTCTCCTCATAGAGCTCAGAAACAAATCAAAAAGGGGAAAGTCACATGAGGATATACATCTGTGAGACATGGGAAAGGGCATGAGTTTGGGGAGATAAACATGGCTGGACTGAGTGCTGAAGAGGAGAGAGCTGAATGAAGAGAAAACCCTGGAAATCTGCAGACATCCGCCTTGAGTATTCAGCTGAATACTGATCAGCACATGTGTGTGAAGAAACTATTGACGGCTGGAGAGAAGAACACCTGAAATGATTGCAGATAACAGTGCACGACAAGAAATGTTAAAATTCATCCTTCATGCAGAAGGAAAATGCTAACGCCTGGAAATACGAATTTGAAGAAAAAAATAAAGAGCTCTGGAAATGATAACTACCTGTTAAAGACATAACATTTTAAAATTATTGTTCACATCTCTTTAAAAGATTATTGTTTTTTCAAACATAATAACAACGTGTGGTATTTTCTGCTAAAGAAAATATTAACTAAGTATTCTTCACTTTTCTAATGGGGAGCCCTGAGAAACTGGAAGAATTATTGGTAATGGAAAGTAGGTAACTTTTACCCTAAAGGGTAAAAGGGTAAAGGGTGTCAGCTGTGAATTCTGGTAGCAGATTGTCTTTATACTAAGGAAGTTATGGGTTGCCACAAGTTTGGCTCTTGCAGAATATAATTGCAACATCTGTCAAAGGCTTTTGATTCTTTCTCTCTTTTTTTTTTCCTTCTTTCTTTCTTTTTTTTTTTTTTTTTTTGGAGATAAGGTCTGGCTCTGTCACCCAGGCTGGAATGCAATGGTGTGATCTCAACTCACTACAACCTCCACCTTTTGAGCTCAAGCCATACTCCCACCTCAGCCTCCCATGTAGCGGAATGACAAGTGCACACCACCATGACTGGTTAATTTTTTTCTTTTTTGTATTTTTGGTAGAGATGGGGTTTCACCATGTTGCACAGGCTGATCACGAAGTCCTGAGCTCAGGAGATTCACCCACCTTGGCCTCCCAAAATGCTGGGATTACAGGTATGGGAAACCATGCCCAGCTGATTCTCTTTCAACACTGAAATATGCCCTTAGAGCACTTTGGGTAGCTTTAAAAATTTGAGAATATTTTACTAGTGTAAAGTAGCTTTTAGCTGTTTTCTGATATGAGACATTGTGGAAAGATGTTTGGGGAGAACATTTTCTAGAAACTCTATGGAATAATGAATTCAGTAATACGCCTTATGAAACTTTATCCCAATAACTAATTGTGAATTTGATACCAATGTATAAAGTCTCATAAAAGAGCAGACAAAACAACAGGAAAATTGAATTTTAAGTCTCTCTGAATTTTGACAACCAACATAAACATGATGCCAAATATTTCATCAAAACATATGTTTATTTTGTGAAATCAATAACAGTTGTTAAAAATATTTAAAATAAAGAGAGGGGAGTAGGAGTGGAAAACAAGAGAAGGAAGAGGAGGAGGAAAAGAAAGAGTAGGAGAATAAATCAAAATGAAATTATGAGTGAGAGTTCTAAGAGTTTTCCTATTAGAAACTCCTATTGTATTGCCAAGGGAATTTTAATAATAGAAGACCCTGTCATGTTATTTTAGTCACATGTTCCATTTATGATATTGACTGTTCATTAGAAGATTTTTTCTATGGGCAATTAAACTATTTCTGTTTTTTTTTTTTTTTAATTTTTATTTTTATTTTCTGAGTCTGCTTGGGAACATAGATGACAATTCCATAGCAGTCATATACCAGCAAAATCAGTCAGATTTAGAAACATTCAACATTAATTTCTGAGATGTTTCCAGAGTTTATCAATCTCTTGGCTTAAGATGATACAAGCAGTGCTGTATTTGGGTAGTGTACATGGCAGCATGAGCATGGCAGTTAATAAGGCTGGACAAGTCAGGAGGAGTCAGAGCATAAGGGCATACGAACACTGGTTTCCATTGGCCTGCTATTCACTCTTTGGCATAGGCACCGATGTTCCAAGTGGGCTGAAAGTTAAAGAATAAACATATAGCATCTTTCCGGAGCATCAATTTTGTTCAAAGTATGGTAAGATGAGATTTAAAAAATAAAAAGCTTAAAAAAATTAATTATAACTGATACGGTTATGTGATGAAGTATGAAATTTATGGTATAATTTGTTCTTTCATTATAAAATGAGTTGAATACTACCTGTCCTGCCTGGATTGCAAAGCCATTCTTGAGCTGAGAAACTGTAAGCAGCAGAACCTTTTAAACTGTGAAAAATCTCCTGAAATGTAAAGAAAGAAAAAAGAATAAGGGAAGCAGCAGTGACATAATCAGAAGAAAATTCTGAAGGATGATGAAACTTTCTCCATTGCAGGGAAGAAACTCAAGGTTTTTTCTGCAAGATTTATTCATTGTCACATAGTATTTAACTGGATGCTTGTCTTACCCCACGTTTCTGAGGTTCTAGAGTACTATCCAGGTTTCCTGGCTACTTTTCAGAGTGTTAAATGTTAATTATCTCTTGAATATCTTCTTAAATCTTACAGCGTCCTCTTCAACTATCTCTTCCTCTCCCAGAGAGGTTTCTAATCTCAACTTCGACTCTTTCAGACTCATCTCCTGCCTCCAGCCCATGCTATTCTCTTTTAAACCAAGATGTGTTTCCCAAATGGGCCAAGATCTCACATAGCTTTATGCTTTTTTTTTTTTTTTTGGCAATTTTCATTCCCAAATTATATCATTGGCAAATTCCTATTCAACCCTCAGCTTAAGTATTATTTCTTCAATGAGACATTTTCTGTTCCACTTGGTCCTTCACGCAGAATGAGGAGGATCCTCTTTCTGTTTTGAGATATATGCAGTAGGATATCATGCTCTCAATTTTTAGAACTATACTATTGACCTTCTGGAATAGTTTTGTTAGAATTAGTAAAGGTTCTTATTTGTACTTCTGATAGAATTCTGTTGTAAATTCACCTTTTTTTCTTTAACTTGGTAGGTATTTCATTACTGATTCAATTTTGGAACTTGTTATTGGTCTGTTTAGGTTTTCACTTTCTTCCTGGCTCAAACTTCAGAGGTTGTGTGTTTCCAAAAATTTATCAATTTCCTTTAGATTTTCTAATTTTTGTGTTTTTGTGCATAGAGGTGTTCATAATAGTCTCTGAGGATATTTTATATTTCTGTGGGATCAGTTGTAATCTTTGTCATCTGATTTGTGCTTATTTGGAACTTCACTCTTTTTCTTGGATAATCTAGTTAGCAGTCTATAAATTTTATTTATTCTTTCAAAGAACCAGCTTTTGGTTTCATTAATCTTTAGTGTCGATTCTTGCATCTCGGTTTCATTTAGTTTTTCTCTGATTTTAGTTATTAATATCTTTTGTCCTCTCCTAGCTTTTCTTGTTTATATACTAGACATTGTGGATGATGTGTGTAAAACCTTCAAAAGTTATTTCTTTTTCTCTAGTATGTTATTATATTACTCATGGATCATTTAGAGCTTTCGGAGGCTTGCTTTTTGCTTTAAGTGGACTTATTTCAGTCTTGTCAATAGGCCTATGGCAAATTTCTTAGCTCTGGAACACATTTCTTACTCCTAAGCCATGTTTTTCTGGCATTTCAATAAAATATGTGAGCTATTCTAATGCAGATGCTCATCGATTTACAATGCATTTATGTCCCGGTTAAACATCATAACTTGAAAATATCATTAGTTGAAAATGCATTTAGTATACCCAATCTACCAAACATCATTGCTTAGCCTAACCTACCTTAAATGTACTCCTAAACTTATACTAGCCTACATTTGGGCAAAATAATCTAACAAAAAGCCTATTTTACAATAAAGACATTTTAAAGAATGTTGAATCATGATTCAAAATTTAAAATCTGTTTTTTACTTAATGTATATCACTTTTACAGCATCATAAAGTAGAAAATCACAAAGCCAACCATCGTAATTCAGGGACTACCTGTATATTGAAATTTGAACTCCAACCTTTTTTTCTTTTGCAACTGGTACTGAAATATCTGCTAAATTCTTTCAGCCTTCCAGTTCTTATTTTCCTCCTGGACTTCTGTAGTTTCTTCCTTCTATATACAGGTTAACAACTGGCCAAGAATTGAAGAAAGTGTGTATGCAAATTTTGGGCTTTCTAGTCTGTGGAGCCTCCTTTCTCCAGTTTTTGTGTGTTTTTTTTTTCAGAGGGAGTCTCACTCTGTCGCCCAGGCTGCCGTGCAGTGGCGCAATCTCGGCTCACTGCAACCTCCGCCTCCGGGGTTCAAGGGATTCTCCTGCCTCAGCCTCATGAGTAGCTGGGATTACAGGCGTGAGCCACCGCGCCCGGCCTCCTTTCTGAGTTTTTTTCCCCTTCAATTTCCAGCTACTCTGTTAATATAAATCTAGCTAGAACACAGCATGATTCTCTTCATTCGAGTACGGACTCCCCTCAATTTTTCCTGCTGTTTTTTCTTACCTATGCTGTCATCAACAGTTCTTTTTCTATTTTATCAAGAGTTAATATTTGCCACCACATGTTCTCACTTATAAGTGGGCGCTAAGCTATGGGTACGCAAAAGCATACAGAGTGATATAATGGATATTGGAGATTCAGAAAGGGAGGGATATAAAACTTTATTTTGGGTACAATGTACATTACTCAGATGATGGATATGGTAAAATGTCAGGCTTCACTGCTACACAATTTATCCATGTAACCAAAAGCCACTTGTACCTCCAAAGCTATTGAAATTATATATATAAATATATAAAAATATATGTAATGTATAAAGTAAATAAATAAAAAATTTGCAAAAAGAGTTAATATTTCATATAGGTAAGTGTGCACATCTAATATATGCTACTTTACCATTCCTGGACTCAATAGTATGTTTTATTTCTTCTTTTTCTTTTTCTGAGCACCTTGAGTGACAGAGTTTTTTCTTATTTATTTTTGGTCTTAGGACACTGTCTGACATACCACCGATGCTCAGTATATATATGTTCCATGAATAGCTATGACATTTTTGACCAGGTGCTTTGAAATAGGGAATTCTGAAGGCCAAAATAATCTAACAAACCTTATGAATAGGAGAAATTTTCAAAAATTGGAAGGCTTTTAATATTTGCCATATTGTGTTTGAGATAAAACACCTGGATATACATTAGTGCTGACTATGAATTTAATGTTTTAAGGAAATAAATCCATATCTTTCGCAGTGCACTTTCATTCTATTTTGTCTCTTAGAATACTTGGAATTCTATTTACAGAAAGTCAGCATATCTCCAACAGCTACCAGTAAACAAAATCTGAAGGACTGTGGCAATGAAGATGTAGTAATAGTTTTATTTTGAAGTAGACAAGACTCCTTTTTCTATTTGTGTGCAAAAGCAGTCAATTCCAAGCATGTTACATTTAAATGATCTTTTTTCCATTGTGCTTTCTTTGTGAATGGCTGCTACATTGTGTTATCTTCATAACAAATGGCCCAAACTGAAAGGCATAAGCTTTCTTGCCCTGGTCTGCAGCATATGGTATTTTACCTAGTCTTGTTTGGCTGCTTTTTTTTTTCTTCACGTAGTAGCAAGAATGTATTAATAATATAAGTCAGGGTTTGCACATGCAAAGAAAAATATTAATTTTGTGAAAGAAGAATACAAGGGCTTTTGTGGCTCTAATCAATCACTTTTGACTCCTGCTGATACCTGAGACTGAAAAAGACACTGGATAATATATAGGACATTGCGTGAGATATATTTTTTGTGTCTCTGTCAAGACAGTGAGCTACAAAATAAATGATTTTGAGGCAAGTTTAATGTAGCTCCCAATTAACTGTTTCCAAAGGAAATAATTAAAAGTACAAAAATAGACAAAGCATAAAAAGTCTTCTTTTAGAAAACGTTTGTCAAGACAATATATCTTTTGAATATATTTCTCTGATCAATTGCTGAATAAAGCAACCTGCATTCCAACAAAAATCTAATACAGAATACAGCCACACATAATGTCTGCTGTAAATACTCAATTGTGCCTTCCAATAGAAGGTTTTCAGGGAACTTCACTTCCTGACATCTAAAAGATGGCAGATTACAGCTAAAGGTCACACTCGTCTTTTGAAAAAAGGTCTGCTTGCGTACCATAGGTAAAAGGGATTATCAAAATAAATTTACCTTGAAAGGATATGCAAGAACCCACCTGGATTAAATATTTAAATTAAGATATTAAAATATTTAAATTTGGACCAGGACAGATAAAAAGACACTAATTTTAGTATTATTGACAAGTTAGCATTATTGTTCAATGTACTTTAACTAACATTTGTTGAGTACCAGACTAGCTACCTCAGTGGCCATGAAGATAAGTAAAACACAATTCCTCGCTTCCAGCTAATTTCCACAGCAGCTAGAATACGACCAGATTATTTTAAGTATAGTAAGAAATATATTTACAAAATGCTATGTATATTTTAAGGAGGAAGAGTGAAAATTAAATTAGAAAATTAGAGCCTACTTTATCAAGGATACAGCACTTGGGATAAATCTTGAAGAAATCCTGAATATAGTTCATAGAAAGAGAAGGGGAAGAGCCATGACACTAAAGCAGGATAGAAAAAATTCAATGACACTTTTTTTTTTTTTCAGACAGTCTCCCTCTGTAGCCTAGGCTGGAGTGCAGTGGCGCGATCTCGGCTCACTGCAAGCTCTGCCTCCTGGGTTCGTGCCATTCTCCTGAGTAGCTGGGACTATAGGCACCTGCCACCACACCTGGCTAATTTTTTGTATTTTTAGTAGAGACAGAGTTTCACCGTGTTAGCCAGGATGGTCTTGATCTTCTGACCTTGTGATCCACCCTCCTTGGCCTCCCAAAGTGCTGGAATTACAGGTGTGTTTCTAAGAAATATCAGGGATGAGGAAGATTCTGGGTAAACCAACCTAACAGGATTCTTGTTGAAAACAGGCCAGAAAGATGAGATATTACCTGAGGGATGGTAGAGGATGAGAAACTCTATGAAATATTAAGAGTGGACCATTTTGGATAAACTGACTTAGCGGACTTCTTACTAAAACTGGATTTTATAAGGAAGGGCACAGATGAACCTAGAAGGTTTAAGGAACCTGACTAAAATTTGGTCAAGCATAGAATCTTTGTCAATATATTTAGAGAATAGCAAGTCAACTAGTCCTACAAAGAAGCAGGAGACTAGGTTACCTGAAGCTTCCATTAACGATTTACTTCTTACTTTCACGTGTCTCAAAACCACACAATGTCCCCTCCTTCAAACAGATTCACCCATTAACACATGAACTAAAAATACTAAATTATGTAAAGATTAGTGGGTAGCTGGGGAAGAGTCTTCATAGCACACAAGTCAGAAAAGTGATGAAATTCCCCAATAGATATATCTGAGTTTCCCTTCATAGTTCACCTCTATCAGTTGACACAACCTCATTTCTTCTACTCTCTGCATCACCCACCCTGCTCCTTCTGGATCAAGTTTCCTGCAAGCCAGATAGTTCCTATATTACTCTAGGCCCTTTATGATTTGTTTGTCTGCTTCAATTTCCTGAAGCTAAGTTAAACCCTCACTCCCCACTATGCTCGGGCTGGCATGACCATCTCAAACAGGGGGAGCAGAGCACAGTGGCTTTACTAATAGAGCCAGGGATGGATCAGCTTTGTTTATTTTATGTGGTGATTTGCTGATTTGAATAATCTGCCCTACAGAAGATCAACCAATTGTTCCTACCCTGCCAATCCTGTGATTGTGGCTTTAGGGCCTGTAGTACTTCAGGAGTTGTATACACCCCTGAAATATGTATCCAAATGTGCCTAATAATTTGATGTGAAATTAGATAAATTATGTAGTGCAATTTTTTTATGAGAACAACAGGACATGTTATTTTCAACATCAGGAGATGTATTTATTTTTCTATTTAAGAGTCATTAGGGATTCTGAGAGTCAATGTTATCATGCCTTTGGCCTTGAATTTCATCAACAAAGACCACAATATGATGAGTTAACATTTGTTTAGAATAGTCATTCATTACTAGATATCACTTTCTTCCCTTCCAGCAATTTTTTCCAAACTGCAGCATAAAATGTCATATTATTGATGTGGCATTATCAAGTTTCATCATGATTGACCTGATGTCACACTGCTTTTTAACGCAACTGGTTGCTGTCTATCAAAGTCATTTACAGAAACCTACTATAAACATAGAGAACAATTTGTGCCGGCAAAGGACCATCTGGTATAGTCTTTGCTTTAAAGATGAGCCTTGTGGTTATTTAAAAACTATTAAAATTTAAATGTGAATTTTGTTAATATTAAAGCCTTTGCTTGATCCTTGAAATTGTCAACATTTTGATACTTCTCTGAGGTAAGTAAAAGTTTTAGGACTTTTCTTTACGTATGAGTTTTAATTAACTTTGGTGACCCGCAAGAGAGATCAAAAGTGGGGGCTCACTTATAACCCTTCCTTGGAAAAGAAAAGGCATTTTTTGATGAGGATGCTTCTGTGTGTGTGTGTGTGTGTGTGTGTGTGTGTGTGTGTG
>NW_016806076.1:329425-333987 GCF_001698545.2 Rhinopithecus bieti
GAGAGAGAGAGAGAGAGAGAGAGAGAGAGAGAGAGAGAGAGAGAAGGGTGTTGTGGGGAGAGAAAGAGAGGGAGAAATTGAGAAACAGAGACAGAGAGATCTGGCTAAGCTACATAAAAGGGGGGAAACCAGAAAAAGTAAAGGCAGTGCTGCCAGTGAAGTTCTGAGAAGCAAGCTGAGTCTCACAGAGCACCCAGCATTCATCTAGGCTCTGAAGCATGACCTCTGTTCTGGTGCCGCTGCTTTCTGCCTGATGTGTCATGAAGCTTCTACATGAATTCTCTTCTCTGGGTTAGTAAACGCTGCTATTTCCACTGATAAAACCTTGTTTAAAAGTGACCTTCACCTGTCTCAGGCTTTGAAATCAGTTCTCTGGATTTTTAAAGAGAAAAGAACGAGAGTAATGGGTATAGTTTAGAGAGAATGTGGAAGAAGGTCGAGTGTGGGCTGCAGCTCTCTCACCCTTCCTCTACTAGACAAGAGGGAATTCTTTGTCAGTAATGATTTGGCTGCAAGAAAATCTCTGTCTATATCCATGGAAATCACCTGGGAGTTGTGGATCATGCCTGTAATCCCAGTCTGGGAGGCCAAGATAGGAGGATCACTTGAGGCCTAGGGTTTGAGACCAGCCTAGCAATATGGCAAGACCCTGTCTCTCTAAAACTATGTATATTATAGCCATGAAAATACTATAGATCATTTTCCCTTTATCTTTGTGCTGCTCTTTCTTTTTTTTGAGACAGTATCTTGCTCTGTCACCCAGGCTGGAGTACAGTGGTTCGACCTCAGCTCACTGCAGCCTCCACCTCCCAGGCTCAAGCAATTCTCCTGCCTCCGCTAATTTTTGTATTTTTAGTAAAGACGAGGTTTCACTTCTGATGTCAGGTGATCCTCTGGCCTTGGCCTCCCAAAGTGCTGGGATTACAGGCGTGAGCCACTGCGTCCAGCCAGCTCCTGGCCGCTGCTTTTCGTTTTCTTTAGCATTCCCTTGTTAAAGTCCTTCTGCTTCTCTAGATTTAGGCTCCTTGATATTCCTTTTACCTAATTATGCCTTCCTGTGCTCTAAAGATAGGTATCACCAGGATCAGTCTTATGTTCTCTTTGCTTTCTTTGTCTCTCTTTGAAATCTCATCAACTAACTTCAATAATAATTCTTATGTAGATGTCTAAAAGCTTTAGCTCAAGCCTGCAGCATATTCCTTCTTGCAGAAATACATGCTCAGTATTTCTAGCTCTCCAGCTTTTACTGTGTAGGATAAACTTTGAAGAAAAGGCAGCATGTTAATAGTTACATAATAACCTATAAAAATAATAAATCACAATGTTAACTGCCTGACAATAGCTAGTTTTAAATCCGTTTCTTTCTTCCTTTTCAGATTACTTATTCCTCAGGACAGATAGGATTTTAATACTTACAACTCTCTTCCAGATCTGCTCTCTTCCAAATCTAACATTGGTGTCTTATTATAAAAGCTAGAAGTGGAAAACATTCAAGACATTACATGTTCTGTGGCCACTGGCAGAGTTACTTCTGACAATGAATGATTTTAGCACTTATTTCAGCATTTTAAAAGTACATTTAGAAAGTGAGACTATTCAACTTAATTTTCTAGCTTTTTGTTATACACGCAAGCTTTAGCAAATGCCTTATAATGCATCTCTAAATGTCTCATCAAAGGTTTGTGTGACAAGGTTGATTTTAAAATTATAACACTACACATAACATAGAACAAATGACATCAGAGAGTATCTTGCCAACTCCAGTCATTTTATAAGACAAAAACCACAAAACAAAACTTGGAACACACAGGGGCAAAGAGGTTTGTTCAAGATTACACAGCTGGTAATGATGGTTATAGGATCAGAATGCCAAGAATCTGAGACATATATATCTGCTTGTTTGATTATATTTTTAAAATGTTTTTGAATGTACACGTACTTTAAAAAACGTTTTTGCAAATATTTTATCAGTATTTGTGGCTTCTCTCTCTTTACCTGAATCAAATATTCTCAACTACTCTCCAAGAGTTCTTTGAAGAAGAAAGAGTAAGCTAGAAACAAAGAGGGAAAGCTGGGAAGCCTGACAAAATGTATACTCAGTTTTAAGAGTTCCAGAAGAGCTACTTCTTTTGAGTGTCATCTCTAGTACCCACTTCTCCTATAAATATGACTGCTCTTGAGCCCATTATCTTAATTTTTTCCTATTATATTACCTTTAAAAGTATTTATATATAATTTTCATTTCATTATATTTAATTTTCATCATTTTTTCTCTATATTTACTTCCTGATTATATTTATACTTGCATAATCTGTCACATTTTAACTTGAAAACTGCTACTATTCTCTTTTCACCAGCATATGATTAAAGTCATTTTGCAACTAATTCAATTAACACACTTAGATATGTGATGTCTGGATTGCTTCTATATACTTGCATACTTTAAATATAGTTTTTAAATTGCTTATATATTTTTCCCTCCGAGTACTTTATTGTTTTAAATCGTTCCAGAAACTTTTCCTATTAAATTTTTTATTTTATCTCCTCATACTTTAGTCATGATTAATCACATGTTGCTTTTCATATATTAACTGACCTATTTTGCATTGCAGAACTTCTTTTAAAAGATCCTGACACAATTCCATCCATACCTTTTACATCAAAATTGGCCGCAGAGATTTTAACAGGCAAAGTGTCCCAGGAAAGTCATCCCTTAGGATGTTTTTCTCCTTCTCTCTATATTTTAACCACTTTTTCTTGTTCGTTTGCTTTTTTAATGTGACAGACATTTGTGTCTTTTTCATGTTTACTCAGCAGAGAAAAGCAGGAAGACTGAAAACAGTCCTCAAAAGTTCCTCTAGTTCAGGCTTCTGTTTTACAGGCAGTTGATACGGTTTGGCTGTGTCCCAACCCAAATCTCATCTTGAGTTGTAGCTCCCATAATTACCACCTGTTGTGGAGGGCCCTGGAGGGAAATAATTGAATCATGGGAGTGTTTTCCCCCATACTGCTCTCATGGTAGTGAATAATTCCCATGAGATCTGATGATTTTATAAGGGGTTTCCCCTTTTGCTTAGCTCTCATTCTGTCTTGCCTGCTGCTATGTAAGACATGCCTTTCGCCTTCCGCCGTGATTATGAGGCCTCCCCAGCCATGTGGAAATGTGAGTCCTTTAAACCTCTTTTTCTTCATACATCACCCAGTCTTAGGGATGTCCTAATCAGCAGCATGAAAATGGAATAATACAGGAGCACTACTCCTACACTATGGAAATATTTAAAAATCACATCCTGTTTGACCTCTGACCTTAGGAAAGCCAACCCTCTCAGATGCTGTGTATACCTGGAAAGCCGCATTCTGACATGGCCCATTTTCTCTCTGACACCAAGCAATGACTCCCAACTCTTGTTCACAGACCCAAATCTCATCCTCTGATACTGGGCAGGGCCACCCAGGGTAGTGAGAAGCCTCAGTCTAGTTCTCACAATGGATGTTAATGACACTACTGAGTTGTGTAAGCAGACCTCCTTCTCTACATGAAATACTGGCTCCACTGTTTGTGGGATCTTGAGAAAAGTGTGGTGAAGGATGGCATTTATATTAATAGTATCCCTCTTTTAAAAAGCGTCACCAACAGGTGCAAAGGCAGCTGTATATTGTTGTTTTTACTCGTACCTTTAGAAGAGGGTATTTTCATTTTTTCCTTCACATCACCATTGCAGATTGCTGTAGCAAGACCTAGTTCCCCTATATGTTCCACATGCTTCCAATTGGTAAGATACTGAGGGGAACAATAAGTCAGCTTATGTGTATCCAGTAATAATAACTTTCTATTGTCTTAAAAGACTAAGGGTATTCATTATGGTTAATTACTAATTTTATATTCAGATCTATACATTGTGTTTCTCTTGGCTCTGTTCAAAGCACTCTACTAAATTTTCAAAGTGTGCTCAAAATTCTTAACACTTGAGATTGCTGGAGATGCAGTTAATGAATTATAATTTACCTTAGGGTGGGTATCCACTCAATTACATCTTAGTTCTTCCACTCCCTGATTATTCCACCTTATAAATCCTCACAGCCCAGTTGTGACCTAGCTTGACCACAAAGAAATTCTCTGCTGAAGTTTGCAATGAAATAATTTGAAATCCTTCATCAGTTTTCTGTTTGAACATATTCTGCTTTGTTATTTTCTGCTTTGTTGTAAGAGATGTGTTTCCTTTATTTCAGGCAGGTTTTATTTAAACGCATTGCTTCAGTGGCAAGTTGATGGACCAACAAACTTCTGGTCGCATAACATTAGGCCACAAAAAAGAAAAAAAGAACCTACTAAAAAAGAAGTTGTTTTTTGTTGGGTAAAAAGGTATCCTAGAAAGGATGTTGGACTAGAAGGAAATTATCTTTCTAGTATCAATTCTCTAGTAGTGGGTTTTATTTCTTTGTTGTATAGTTCTTTTCTGTGCTGAAGAGAGAATAAATGAGTCTTCAAGAGAACAAGCAAAAAATAAACTAATATTAAGGGGGCGGAGCAAGATGGCTGAACAGGAACAGCTCCAGTCTCC
>NW_016806076.1:337954-385206 GCF_001698545.2 Rhinopithecus bieti
CACATGTTCTCACTCATAGGTGGGAACTGAACAATGAGATCACTTGGACTCGGAAAGGGGAACATCACACACCGGGGCCTATCACGGGGAGGGGGGAGGGGGGAGGGATTGCATTGGGAGCTATACCTGATGTAAATGACGAGTTGATGGGTGCTGACGAGTTGATGGGTTCAGCACACCAACATGGCACAAGTATACATATGTAACAAACCTGCACGTTATGCACATGTACCCTAGAACTTAAAGTATAATAATTAAAAAAAAGAAATGCAAAAAAAATAAATAAATAAACTAACATTAGTCAGTGAATCAATTAATTTATTGAATCCCTGCTATGTTCTAGGTAGTGTAGTTTGTTCCCAAATCTACCCTCGGCAGATAAGCAAAATGTAATGGAGGTTTTTAATGATGAGTGAAAAAGAATATGTAAATGGCAAACCATGGGGTTCTGAATTCAATTTACATGCAGATTAAGAAATAAGGGAAAATTCTAATAAGAATATGTAAGATTATATGTTTAAAAGCTGATAATAAAAAGTTAATTATTAGAAAGAATGGAGCACGTTTTATTAAACTTTTTTTGAAAATTGATAGCTTGTTTATAAAGAATTTTTCACTTGAGTAACTGTTTAGTATATTTAATGATTTTCATTTGAAAAGTGTCAGAGAAAAATAATCTAGTTCTCAGTAATACTTGAATTGTTTTACTGTAACACAACATCACCATCTGAGGATGCAGCGCCTCTATGGCCAAATTGGTGGGATTTTTTCTTTTATTGAGGCCGAGTGTCACTCTGTCGACCAAACTGGAGTGCAGTGGTGCAATCTATGCTCACTACAACCTCTGTTGCCTGGGTTGAAGTGATTCTCGTGCCTCAGCCTCCTAAGTTGCTGGGACTACAGGCACATGCAACCACGGCCGGCTAATTTTTCTGTATTTTTAGTAGAGACGGGATTTCGCCATGTAGGCCAGGCTGGTCTTGAACTCCTGACCTCAGGTGATCTGCCCTCCTGGGCCTACCAAAGTGCTGAGATTACAGGTGTGAGCCACTGCGCCCAGCCTGGTGGTTATTTTTGACATTGAGAAGTGAATAAATTATTTTCTGAACGTTATTTGAGTGATTTCTGCCCGTTAGTAGTTATGCAGATGAATAATTCTGTGTTTTCCCAGTCATGAACCCATGGCTTAAAACAACTTGTAAGGCGTGATGGAGTATAAGAACGTTATGACTGCAAGTTAAATGCATAAGTTCTTAAGGTTCTTAAGCTAACCTTGAAAACCCCAAAGGTTGAGGAAATTGATGTATTACCACTCATGCGATCTCTAGCACACAAGTACCAGAAAGCTTTTACCTAGAGCATGCCACTGGATAGGCAAAGCTTGATTTGTTTTGACGGACATTTCTCACATTTATTTGGTTCAGATCAGGATCGTATAACTTGAATAATAATTACAGATTGAGTAATAATTACAGAGCAAATTTTCTTGCTGTCAAATCATGACAAAGTTCTTAAGTAGACAAACTGATCCCCTGGAAAGTTGAATAGTGGCATAATTATCCAATTGTTCTCAGGGGTATTTTAAAACTGTTTGAGAAACTGCATGGTAAAATACTGTTAATGACTTGACTATTTGGCCACAAGCACCATAATGGAGCTCACAAGGAATCTCAATGTGCTGTTTCATTTTGTTGACTAGAACTGTTACAAGGGAAATTTGGTTCCAGTGATTCCCTAGGAAAATTAGTCGTTTTATTAGACATTGACTTCTAAAAATGTAGCAGAGAAAGCAGAGGAATGAATGCACACTAGAAGCAATTTTCAGGTAACAGATGACATCTCTATGGGTGACCTAGAACTAATTTGAGAGGAAAATATTTTCATATTCATATCTTTTAAGTTACTAGAAATGACTGCTAGAGGTAACATGACAGCCCGGTACACATTCATACTAATGAATCAGACTGTTCTCGGAAAGAGGCCTGTTAAGTGTTTGTGTGAGCAAATTCAAGCAAGGAGAAATACACAAATAAGTCTATCTTATTAGCTAAAATAGACAAATGTCACAAATGTTGGTGTATGAACAATTAATTCTGTGAACCTAGTGCTGGTTTTACTTGTCTCTTAGTAAGCCTTGGTAGGTGATAAAGAGAAGCCAGGAGAGGGAATAAAATGAAACAGAAAGATTTAAATTGTAAGTTTTTCCTAATTTTGACCTAATCAATAATTCTAACAATAAATGACATCACTATAAATGATTTCAGATGGAAATAAGAATGTTATGTACTTCATAAAACTTTGATGGCATAGGAATTTTGCTCTGCCAATGGAGGTAATAATTCAATCACCAAATAAAAGGCAGTTCATTTTATATTGAGTAAGCTTTATGTATAGTAAACAAATGTTGTTATCCATGTTGAACAAGAATATTGCTAATTGGTTCTATTATTTACCTTAAAAGGCAAAGCTAGCAACTAAGCCATCCCGCCTCCAGGGAGATTTGCAGGCACCAACTGAATTCATAATTGATCTGATCTTACATAAGGAGCTCCTGCCCATAGGATTTAAAAAGTTCTCTTTTCACATGCCTAAGGGTAAACTTAGAAAAGTTAATCAATCCAATGAGAACAGGAGAGTCATGTTATCATCTGGTTATCAAATTTATGTTTATCATGCGTTTTGAGTGTTATTACATAACATAGTGAGGCAAGAATAATGTTTGTGTCGGATAACTGGGTTAGACTTACAACTTTGTCCCTTTTTGTGCTTTGGTTTCGATCAGGATGGCTGGCTGAGCACACATTCTATATCTCCCACTCACCTCAATAGCTTGAAATTACAGAAAAAAAAAAAAAAAAATTATAAGCATGTGTAAGCATGCTGGAAGACAAAATGTAAGAACGCATTTTGACAAAAATAATAATAATAATTGGGATTGGCTAGATGGGTAAGCAAATTTAAAATTAAGCTCCCTAAAAGACCTATTTGGTGCTGAGAGTAGACTATGTCTTTGACCCCTTCACACTGGACCTTCACTCTCTTGCAAAGAAGCAGACAGCAGAAATGTTTGGTCCATGCTAAGTAGGAGATAGAACCTGAAATGCAGAACAGTAGCCAAGGCAATTTACAAGCTTCAGTAGGCAAATAGAACCCACGAAAATAGAAAACAAGTTAATTACATATCTTTCCTTCTGCACACCTTATACTTCTGCTGCTATAAAAGAAAAAACAATCTAGCGTTTGTGATTTGCATCCACAAGCAGACAAATAGGAAGTATGAGATACAAAGATATGAAGAAAAACAAGAATTACCAGACTTTGAAAAATAAATTTGTGTATGAAAGGCAACAAACCCAGCAATAAATCAACAACTTGACAAGTGAAGTAAAGTAAGCAAAAAGAAAGTTTTAAGGTAAGTGTGATTAATATGCTTCGAAGGATTATATCCCATTCACAAAAGATTAGGAAACAGATGACATAAAAACTGATCTTCAAAATATGAAAATGTAAGGTAGAAATGGAATAAAGAATAGGCTAAGCTAAAGAATGAATACATTAGTTAGAAGAGTGAGTGGAAAGACTGTCCTGGTCAAAATAAAAGAAAATTATATTTAAAAAGATATCATTAATATAATAAAAATTTCTGAAATTGCTAAAAGAAGTCCCACAAGTAAATAATATAAGGGTATGTGTTTAATGGGGTATTGGAAGCAAAGGAAAAATAGAAACAATATTCCAGGGCTGAAGTAATTCTAAAATCTTGGATTGAAAGGTTCCAAAAGATGAATAAGGTAAATTTAAAAGGATATACATAAGACCAGGTGTGGTGCCTTATACCTTTAAGCCTAGTACTTTGGGAGGCCCAGGCTGGCAGATCACTTGAGGTCAAGAGTTGAAGACCAGCCTGGCCAACATGACGAAACCCCGTCTCTACTAAAAATATAAAACTTAGCTGGGTGTGGTGGTGGACACCTGTAGTCTCAACTACTCGAAAGGCTAAGGTAGGAGAGTCACTTGAAACAGACAGGCAGAGGTTGCAGTGAGCCAAGATCACACCACTGCACTCCAGTCTGAGTAACAGAGTGAGACTCTGTCTAAAAAAAAAAAAAAAAAGTGATATACATAAACCCATCGTGGTGTGTTTCACATTTCAGAGCTCTATGAATATAAAGAAGATAAAACTGAGAAGAGAGAATAAAAGTTAACTGGAAACAAAAAAAGCCAAAACCACATGACTATTTCAGCAACATTACAGAATGGAAGACATTTAATTAATAGTTTCAATATTCTGACAGAAAGTAAATTTGAATACATAATCACAAAACAGTGATATTAATCCTTAAGTAAGAACTGAGAACATTAATGACATTTTTGAAGTACTTACAAAGAGGTAAGCTTCAGCCAAACGAGAAAAAGGAATCAAACTAAGGGTGTATATATATCAATTGGTTTTAGCCATTCATAAACAATAATAATTGTAAATATGCATATTACTTAGGACTCATCACTGGACTAAATATCTATATATAATAAAAAAATTTATTTTTTCTTCTGTACTACTAAAAGTATATAATATTCTAGCAAATCAAATATTCTAGCATATCAAATGTGATCAGAAAGATATGAAGAAAGAAAACAAAAATAAATTGAAAGTAGAAAACAAAATAAGTTAGAATTATGACAAAACATCAATAGCAAAACTAAATATCAATGTACTTATTTTTCTATTAAATGTCTCAAACTTCAGATCACTAAACTAAAAAATTCAATCATACACTGCTGACACAGAGAAATTGCAAATTGCAGAATAGAAAAAGGCTCATTTAGCAAAATGTTTAAAAATTATGATACAGTATCCAAAGAGTTAAAAAAGCATTAGTACACCAAATTAGACAAAATAGATTCAACACAAAAAGTATCAAAGAAAAAAAAAGACATTTCATATTAATAAAATTCCACTGCATAAGTAAGATGTAATAACCACGAACCTTGATGCAACTAACCACAAAACTTGGAAATATATAGTCTAAAAGTCTTAGGAAGAATCTGATAAAGCCTTAAAATTTTTAATATATTTCTCTTAACACAATTGGCACAATTAAACTGGAATCTCAATTTCCTTAAGAAACAATTCTCTAGCCACAATACAGTGCACTTCTATGTAATGTGTATGTCAAAGAAGAAAACAGAATGAAAATTTAAAAACATATTTTGAACTATGTGCATGATGGCATGTGCTTCTAGTCCCAGCTCCTTGGGAGACTGAGGCAGAAGGTTTGCTTGAGCCCAGGAATTTGAGGTCACTTATAGGTTTGTGTCAGGGGATTGACTTTATTTGTAAGCAAACATTAATGATATTGTATTAACAGTTTTAGGTTTTTATTTTCTCTTCCAAATGTAATGCTCATGTTTTCTGTAGAATGGGAACTCATGACTCATATTTCTATGGCTTGTGTTTCTGTAGTCCTCATTTTTCTCTGGAACTCAGTTTATCTTTAGTATAAGGAGTTTGGGTTTTATAATATTCATAGTGCCTGATATAGCTAAAATTTTAGAATCATTTGAATATAATAGAAAATATATATCTAATTATAGGTACTTTAAACCTAATTGAGAATACAGGTTTAATGATAGGGACTTAAAACCTAATTTTAGAATACCTATACTATGGATATATGATTCTACCACATGCATTATGTTTTTGCCTAAAGCATTTATTAGTTTTCCCTGGTATACGGTGAAAAAAATTATAAATATATCTAAATTATGTGTAGAAATACAGAAATTTCCCAACAATAGTGGGTAAATGTCAGAAAACATTAAAGCTGTCTGTGATACATACCATGGTTAATTTCTTCTGCAGGTGTTTCAGCAAGGACACATAAAGTTTGTTCTCTAATTGTGAATCAGGGAAAATAGAAGAGATGGATGAAACCAGTTAAAGAAGGCTGACTCTCTAATGCACTAAAAATAAAGCTGAACATAGCTCTAATTGTATAATTTCCTCAAGGTTTTTTAATGCGAATGCAATTATCCCTATAACTTTGACTATGATAGTGTTTAATAAACAAACCATGTAGTAATGAAAAAATATGATAAAATGGATTAAAATTTTATTGATTGGGGGTAAGTCTTAAAATTATTTTCGAAAAGATAATTTAGTGAGTGAACAAAATAAACAGAAGTGGATCTAAAGACTAAGAATTGTGATTCATTCATAAAGAGTTTCACATGTGTAGCTCTTGTAAATAATCTCTAGAGGTAAACTAAGGCCACTATAGTGGCTTTTTATTACATTTTATTCTCTAGCACTATTTGTCTGGATTTTGGATTTGTCAAAACACAACATCATTATCTCTGTTCACCTCCAAATGATATTTGACTTCTGGAGGTGATGCAGCATGATAGTGCTGTTCACGGAGGCTTCTCAAATGCAGAGAGGCAAGACACATCACTGGGAGCAGCACATGGCATCTTGGTCCTCATTGGGAGTGATACGTGATGTGAATGACGAGTTGATGGGTGCAGCACACCAACATGGCACAAGTATACACATGTAACAAACCTGCACGTTATGCACATATACCCTAGAACTTAAAGTATAATAATAATAAAAAGAAAAAAAAGAAAATATTCAAAAAGCAGGCCCAGGTTTTGCATCACTTTAGAGCAGTTTGACAAAAATTTCACTGAAATTCTAAACCATATATGGGATCATAATTACTGATGGTTTAAACATGAACCTGAACACCTCTGGCTCCATCACTGGCCTCACAATTTCTGGATGCTGCCACCAGCCAGTTCCACTTGCTTCTGTGCTACGAAAAGGCCTCAACCAGCAGATGGTGTGTGTATACTCACTATTTCCAGTATTCTTGTTCTTGGGGTCTTCTGACTTTGTAGTTTCTAGTTAGCAATGTTCTGATAAATGTTTAACTACTGATTCTCTGAAGGGAAGAGAAAAAACACTGATCTGTAGCATTTCCCAGTTTTTATGATATAAATACTCCCATTATGGCCAGTTTCAAGCTACCAATATGATACCTCAGAAGGCAGCGATGGGAAGAAATGGACAAAGCTTTGCAAGCTAATATATGCTTGCTCCACCACACAGCTACTTTAAGCTGTTTTTTTTTTTTTTTTTTTTTAATCCTTTATATTCTCCTCCTTCATCCTACCAGAGCCACTTGTAGTTCTCATTTATAAAGGATAGGTCAGTCCTTTCTGTTTATAGTTTCCCTGCTGCTAGTTTCTCCTCTTTTTGCCTCTTATTCTCCTCCTCCCTCCCTCCCTTTTCTCCTCACACTTTTTCTCTGTTTAAAACTTTTGAGTCAGAATAGATTTAAGTAGTACTGCCCATTGTCCCACTCCAGAGAGTATATTCTCACAGACTGTTGTTTAAAAGCAAAATACCTGATTTCCCATACCTCAGGGTAAGCTTATTGCCCATCCTATGCGTACCCCCACAGGTAAACTCAAAGAAAATATGTGAATTCAAATAGAACACATTGCAGTCCACACAATGTTTAAATAGATGTCATTGTACCCAATTTTTCCCCATATGGGTATGAGAGAGATAAGCTGAATTATGAACAGACAGTCACGGAGCAATGCTCAAAGCCATTAAATAATTATATTTTGCCATTTTTCCCTCTTTAATGCTTTCTCTGCTATATCTATTAATTTTTCAGACCTTGGAGGCAGGGATAAAGTGAGAAAGGAATATCAGTGGGGCAGATCCAGAGTTCATTTCTTTGCTTATTTTATTTTCTTTCTTAATCCAGATACTTAAAGAGCCTTAGCTTATTTAAAAGAGAACAAATACTAATCTCGAATACTTAATCTCCTTGACTTAATGAGTGATAGATTCATAAAGGCATTATCACAATTTGACATTATTATAGCCAATTAAAGTGTATGCTCCTGCAAATATTATGGTTTTGATTTTTGTTTTCTTATATTTACTGGTGCCAGCATTTCTCAATTCATACATGCCAATACAAATCAATTATTCAAAAGGTATGAAAAAGGGTTCATTATTTCATGTCTAGTCGCAGAGTTTAAGATTTGATAAATACTGAGCCAGAGTTTTAGTGTGTGGTTTTATAACATGATAATACTCATTTTTAAGTTGAAATCTCTTTAGCTTGGCCCTAAGTGTTTTTATGTTTTATATACTTTCTTGAACGGTTTTTCTTCTCACCCTGTACACCGTGGTTTATACCTGCTTTTACCTTCCCAGACTGACTACTGAATCTCAACCTTACTTTTTTGTGAGGTTCAATAGTGAGCTTTTTTTTTTTTTTTCCTTTTATACCTTCTAACCATTTGAACATCTTTTCTGTCAGTCCTCCTAGTACAGGAGTCTAAGGGCTCAGCTCTTCCCTTGTCCAGTTCTGACACCCAGTATGTAGACATGTGATTTAGATGCAGCAATTGCATGGTTTCAACTAGGACTTTGAAACTTGGTGACTGATGCAAATTTGAAGGGAAATGGTGAAATTAATCACTGTGGCTATATTTTTGAGAGTCCAGTTCTGATGGTAGAATCCTAGTCAGAATGTTCCTGGGACAGTTACTTGATTATTTTTCTGCCCAAATTCTGACCCTGGCTTCCTACTGTTGCCACAGATTTGTAGGTCCTCTGATGTTATTCCAAAAAAAAATTATGATTTCTCTTGAATGCAGCTAAATACTCTAACAATGACACAGTTATGTAATTTACTGCAATTATACTATAAAACTGCATGTATCTTCATCCATATGTTGTAATTAGTTCATCAACCATTTATACGTTGGTAGAGTGATTTAGTTTTTACTATGCATTCTACTGCTAAGCTCAATAAGTTCTTTAAGTTAATTCTTTTAAAAATCTCCTAATTATATTCTTTAGAAATTGGCTATTTAATTTTCTAAATTGAAAGCATGTATTTGTAACAGTAAATTAAAGCGAACCTTTCCTGGTTCAGTTTCAACTTAGGCCTAAATTCGTCAAAGCCTATATTCCCAAGTTAGTTTTTCAACATATCATTATAGCAAAGAATTGGTTAGATGACTTTACTGTATGGAATGCAGGAGATTGCTTGCATTAATGGCTCTAATGTTTTCCCCTTTCTGCTTCCATGTACTTTGCCATAGAGCTTTGTAATTCTTTTCTACTCAGGTTCAGCATTTGGCCAGGTGACTTGTTTTGGTGTGTAAGGTGTTGGAAAACGTGATGCGTGGGCATGCTCTCTTTTCCTCCTCTGCCATTACTATGAGAACATGGCAAAACTAGCTGGCTAGAAGATGATACCTGAGTAGTAGTACTAAGACATCTGGTTCACCTCAGCAAAGGCCATTCTAGATTGGCCAGCTCACAGCTGAGTGCAGGCAGATAAACGAATCTAGCTAACATACGACTGGATAGTTCAACTAAGTACAAACCAGATTATTGAATTGCAGCATGTTGGACAACGTGTAAAATATTGTACAACACTATTGGGATGATAAACAGCTGACATACAGAATATATAGAAGAGATTTGGGGAATATTATTGCTATGAAGAAATCTATGCTATGTGTCTCAATCTATTCTGTTCAATGCAGGGGTGAAGATGTGCTTTCCCTTCCTCTCAAGCCTACAGAGACAGGCTTGATAGGGATCATGAATTAAATGTGACAGCTATCTCCTTGATTTTATAAACTTAACAGACTAGAGTCTGACTTACACTTGGAAATTTATGAGAGAGATTTTGTCTACTGTTCTGAGTTATCAGAGCAAAAGGCATGCCAATTGGAAACCAGCTATACTCCGATTGCTAGCAGAGGCAAAGGACGTATGTTTCTCTCATGGACTAGCTGTAAGCCATCTTGGAGCTATTTTGTATACTTTCCAAAGATCTCTGGAAGAGTGACAAGGCCCATACTAAGAGAACCTAGGGTATATTCCTTAAAACAAGGATACCAATGGGAGTGACAGTCAGAGGAAAACACAGGTCGCAGCATTTCTTTGTCACGATTCCCTTGTCAGGGGTAGCACCACTGAATATTTTCAGTGAGGAATCACTGAGGAATCCTTAGAAACACTAATGAGCAATGAGTAAGCAAATAAATAAATATATCTGGAAACATTTGCCAGACTAAAATGTACAGTGTCTTCAAGCCAGACCTTCTGGCTCCTTTTTCCATTTTCCTTCCCCAAATTTAACCTGGGGTGGGAGCTAAATGGGGGAGAAAGGGTAGAAAAATAAGGCAGGGCTGTTATATATAAGAAAAGGCCAAACCCTATCCAGTTGGCATGCAATTTGCCTACAGATGGCCAGACCTGGAGAAGTGGGGAAAAGTCTTATCTGTGATTGAAGATTGAAGTGCTGATTAATATGTTTGACTAGATATTCTAATTTCTGAAGGAGTGTGGGTGAATTTTACTACTTAAAAGAGCAGAAGTATTTGTGTTAGATAGGAAAGATTTTTTTTTTCTTTTTTTCTTTTTTTTTTTTGAGAAAGAGTCTCGCTCTATTGCCCAGGCTGGAGTGCAGTGGCACGATCTCGGCTCACTGCAAGCTCTGCCTCCCAGGTTCGTGCCATTCTCCTGTCTCAACCTCCCGAGTAGCTGGGACTACAGGCGCCTGCCACCACACCTGGCTAATTTTTTGTATTTTTAGTAGAGACAGAGTTTTACCGTGTTAGCCAGGATGGTCTCCATTTCCTGACCTCATGATCCACCTGCCTCAGCCTCCCAAAGAGCTGGGATTACAGGCGTGAGCCACCAAGTCTGGTCGGAAAGATTTTTAAAATATATGACGATTGCCAGAATTTTCAGGCTGGAACAGATTTTTCAAAAATAAGTGAGATTGCCAGAATTTTCATCATAGATCAGGGAAAATATCTACCACTCTCATATAAATAAATTTTAAAGAGATAGTGGAAGATGAAAATAAAATACTTTCTGATTCTCATGCTCTACAAATACAAATTGTGCTTGCTTAATATTCCAGTTACATAAATAATAAGGAGATTATCATTTTTCAAGCAATTAACATACATATAAAATATGTTCGTGATTCTAAAGTCATACTAAACTTTACTTAATTTTAACTTCAAAACGAATGCCAGAATCTTTCAATGCCTTATGTTTTTTGTTATTCATCCTCTCATCACATATTCTTGAATTTCTACTATATACCTGGCATTTTCCTAAATTATGAGAATATACTTGAGGATAAGTCATGTGTTCTCTCTGCCGAAATACGAGTAATAGCCTATGGAGTAGATTGGCATTAAATAAAAAATTACAGAGATAATCACACTGTTGACAAGGCGAAAGATGGAAATACTTACTATAGCTGCATGATTATTATGTACCTATAAAAAGGGTCCCTGACGTCATATAGTTTTCTGCTTATGTAGGAGATAAGAAATGTATACAGAGTATTATGTTAATTATTATTACATTAAAATATTATTATGTTAAAAGAAAGTTTTAACTGCTATGAGGTAATCCTACGACAATTCAGAGCAAGAAAAAGAGAATGTTACTGGTTATTCAAGGAAGGCAATGGTCCTGCTGGTATTTTAGCTGGACTTTTAAAACACAGTAGGGTTTTGGCTCCTGGAAATAATATGTCAGTCTGGAGAAGTAGTCTAAATAGAAAAATGAATGGCATAGGGAAACCTTATAATACGTTAGACAAAAGCCACACACGTTTCCCCCGTCTCCATAAGAAAGACATGGCAGGATCTTGGCTTTCTCCCTGTTCTGTTCTTTGCCTTGCTTGGTTGGAGTGTAAAAGCTCCCACTAGAGTGATCAGAAGACAGGATTCCAAGACTTACATTTGCAATTATATGCTGGTCTAGTGGCTCCCAGCCCTGACCTACCAGCACACTAGATAGGGGTAGACTGACTTAAGCACTAGACTCTAGCTGGTTCTCATGATGCTCTACCGGGGGCCAACTCCCTCCTTGGGAAGTCAGATGACACATCATAAACAATGACCAAATTGATCCTTACCTTGAAAGAAAGTAAAGGTGGCTGGACGTGGTGGATCACTCCTGTAATCCCAGCACTTTGGGAAGTCAATGCAGAGGATCTGAAAGAAAGAAAGAAAGAAAGAAAGAAAGAAAGAAAGAAAGAAAGAAAGAAAGAAAGAGAAAAAGAGAGAGAGAGAAAGTTAGTTTACTTTTCCCACTTGAAAGCTCTGCTACAACATACTGAAGCCCAGAAAATTCATAGAAGCCTATCTAGTTGGGCTAGCTAATGTCCAAAGTGAAAACTAAGTATTGCCTTTACCAGACATTGGCATCATTGGCAGGCAATGTTAGAAGCCTTAACAATTTCAAGTGTGTGAAGAAATAGCTATAAGACCTGAAAGTAGAAACTGTGACTACAGAATTGACATTGAGATAGGAAAGGGGAGTGATAAGACAGGTGTGATAATGTTTTTTGTTGCTTTCAGCAGTTTTGCTTTAAAAAAAAAAAAAGCTATGTACATAAGTTTCTATGATAAAAACATTATAAAACTTAACAAAATAAGGAAAAAACACATTTTGATAAACAGAACAAAAGGTAGTTTTAATGGGCTTCAAACAGGATTTCTTTTTGTGCCGCTGACCTCAACTTTATTAATAAACTAAACCTGAAAGGAAAACTGTCAATTCAATATATACAAGTGTTCATGTCCAAAACATTCTGTCTTCAGAAATAAGCATTAAATGCCAGGTGAAACTTGTTCCAGCTTCCCAGCTCCCCAAGAGCCCACACTACTGCTGGTCAGATGTTGCCCAGGGTAATGTATCAAGAAAAAAGAAATCATTCTGACAGATTTGTCTTGTGGCTGCAAAAGGGAGTCATTCCTCCAGAGTTTCAAACATATTGAGCTGCTATTATTCAAGCTGTGTAGACCACAGCTGTGAGAAATTACAAAGAAGCTTGACCTCTGTCCTGTCATGGGTCATTACTTGGAAATAGTAAGAATAACCAATTTTTAGGACAGAACATGTATGACTGTTCATTGCTATCTGTCTATTTTTTGAAAGAAAGAAACAATCTTTGACCTGGAGAATTAACTTGCAACCAGAATCCTGACTCTTAGTTCTTTTGTTTCTCATGAACACTCAGGGAAGTACTTATTGTCTCTATTTTGAATGCAGACACTGTATTAAAGTTACACAATACTGGATATCAGTTCGATATTCCTTCAACCTTTTCAACTAAGTCACTTAGATCAAATCACTTTGACTGTCGGGGTCATAGTTTTGAAATGGTTACTGACATACCTTACCTGGCAGACGGAATACTTCTAAGCATAAAGCCTCAGAAGGTGAAAGGTAAAAACTAGTGGGGAAATCTGGGTTTCTTTTTATTTCACTTCATTTGTTTTATTCCATTCTTGTTGGCCCTCTTGACTTTCAAGGTTGGTGGCATCTTACAACCACTGCAACAACACATATCCTTGGAATAAATATTGCGGGACAGAACTTTAAGGTCAAAACACCTTTGAAATTGGGTTTCTTTGTTGGATGCCTTTACGTTCAAAACTTTTAGTTCTAAATAAGTCATGCACAGTGGTGGTCTCAAAGAAAAGAGAGAGCAGAAAAATAGAATAGAACTTCAACACAGTGAGATAGAAAATATGTGTTATCTTCTTTGTCCACATGTTTCAATAGTAGCAACAACACCTTGGGCACCGTGAGAAGAAAAATTATCACACTATGCCTTCACACTATCTGGAATAGTGACTTATTTATTAATTCCTTAAATATTTAAGTAGTTTGAGTGCTAGGCTCAGTGTTATATGCTAGAGATACAAAATGTATAAGATCTGCACCTTGCTCTCTAGGAGCCAATAGCTTACCCAATAAGCCATTTTGTCCACACAAATCTAGATCAATGTCTTATGTTTACCATTTTCCAGTTCATTCTTGGTTATGTTTATGTTTCCCAGGCAAATAAAGTTGTTCCATATAGATACGTTGAATACCTACTATTTACTAAGCATTGTGTTAAGCATCAGGGAGACACTGATGAGAAAACTTAATAGGACCCTGTCTTCATATGAATTGCCTAGACTGCTAATTTTTAAAAAAGCTTTTCAATTCCTTCTTCCACAAAAAGCCATATCTTCATTCAAAACTGTATTGGCCATTACTGTGGTCTCAAGAACAATGTTCTGCCTGAACCAGTTCATTTGAATTATACTAGTATTCATGCTAATAAAAGAGAAAGAGTACCTGGGAAAATGCAATGTGTAACCACTACATTACAGAGCCATTTATTTCAATCTCCTTGATTACAAAATATTTTTCAAGCTCTACTAAAACTATCAAAATTAGTTGTTGCATTATACCTTCTGTTAAACAATCATCAGTCAATATGCACTGGAAAATCAGAGAATTAACAGATTCTCTTATTAAAATTTTTACTACACATCTGCTCTTTGTGGTTAAACACTGTGCTGGGCACTCAGGTTCTAAAAAAAAAGCTGAGTTATGTTCCATGCATTCAAGGAATTTATCAGGAGAGACAGAGAAGTAAATGAAGTGTCTGGGTAAAAAAAAAAAAAAAAATTATTGATAAAATAGAATTTTCCCACAATTCTCTGTGGGCTTCTGTATTTATGCTATTTATGCCTAAGGCTTAACCAGAAGTTGTCTCAGTAGTAATAGTCAGTCCAAGTTGACCATATCAAGAGAAGTTCTTATATTTCAAGCTACTTCTACCTTGTAAAAGAGAGACTTTTCCCCTGACAGCTTATGCAGATTTTCAACAAAGTAAGTTTTCTGTTAAAAATGGCTCTGGTTTGTAATAGACAAAAATGTACATGTCTCTGTAAGACATTTTTTCAGCTACTAAAATTAAAAACAACTGCAGCACTATTTCATCACAGTTCTGCTGTGCATTTAATTTCTGCTGCTCTCTGAAAAACAGTGCTATTCAGCCTGTGCTCTTTTAGAAGACTCTAGATATAACACATTCCTTCCTTGTGTATTGAATGGATGCCACTTCTTATTCTTCAGTGTCTTATTTCTCTTGGGGAAGGACAATTTCATTCGTTGTGTCTTTCATATTCATATCATCCTAAGAGTACACATCTCTACATTTCCCATGTTTGATTCGGTCCTTGCAAATGACATGAAAAGCAGTTTGATGTTTTAGGCAGACAGTAAATCTCAGTGGCATAGGTTTGAGTTAAAATATTTTCCTTCTTCTTTGAGAATCAAGGTTCATTTGGCAATCACTAAGAATGTGGTGAGGAAAAGATGCTGGGCAGCCCTGCAAGTGACTGGTCCTTTGAATGACTAGAAATGAAAAGTGACAGTTCACTGCTCTTTACAGTCTGAAGCAGCTGGATCACTAGAGATGCCAAGTCCCCTCTGAGAAAAATTCAAGCTCTTCTCAATTATCATTCTCACTCTTTTTTTGCACTGGTATGAAGAATACTTATAGATTAAATAATGCATATGAATATATATTAATATCTCTATATATCTATCTTCATTAATAATCCCTAAGAAGCAAAATAACTAATAATACCTAATGAATAAAACAATATATTTATCCAACATATGTGTCTATATATCCATCTTTCTCCCAAATATTTTCAGAAGTTTAATTTAATATGATATTATTATAGACATGTAATAATAATCTCTAATTAAATAAAAACTAAATGTATTGCATATTATATGTAATATATTTTCAGTTTAAAAAACATTTGGTAGGGAATTATTGTAATGTAAACATGAAGTCAATATATTTACTTGCCAGGATATTAAATTTTCACGTTTTCAACTAGTCTCTGGGTTTTTTAATGTTTCTCCATAATTTAAGGTCTAGTTCCTGGGCATTCCACAGTGGAAAGACTAATTATACATTAGCTTGCTCTCTTTGAGGTCACATGACTGTGTAGCCTGGTTGAAAGGATGGAATCACTCACAAGTATTATCAGTACAACATGGCTTGCAGGAAAGTGATTTTGCTACTGCTGAAGTGAACAGCACCACATCAACTGCACCACTCCTTGGCTTCCTGGGTCATTAGCCTCTGCTTACAGATTGCTCAACTCCTAGACCACAATCACTCACTAAGGACATGACTGCATTTGGCTATCAGCTCCAGTAATGAAGCTTGAGTTTGATTATTTTACAGGTTCCTGCTTTGGTCCTTGTTCTACCATCTGTCCTTCTATTTATCTGCCTTGGATTTCTGGGCCATAAATTATGACCAGTATTACCCTACATCTTGCAAGCCTGAGCTCTGATCAGTCATCCTCAGTCCAACATCCTTTGCATCCACATTCACTAAAACATGTTCAAGTTCATTGTGATTATCGAGTGACCCAGTTTTTCCCTTTCTCTTTGCTACTTTCCCGCCTTTCACTTTTCCCTGCTCAGTCCCTACCAGGAAAGACCAGGAAATTACCCTTGTTAGACTTAGAATAGAGCCTCAGATCAGTTGTCAAAATTTCAGGAGGACAGAAGTGCCAACTGCAAGGTCTTTTGAGGTCTAGGCTCACAACTCCATCTTCTGCTGAATTCTGTTGCTCGAAACAAGACACAAAGCCAGATCAGATTCCAAGACTGAGAATATTAAATCCAACCTTTGGTGGAAAGAGTGGCAAAGTCACATTACAGAGATACAGGAATGTGAGGCATTATTATATCTGTCTTTGCAAACAGCCTTCCCTCTGGCCACAATTTTTCTTATCCTTCTCACACAAATACATTTATCCCTTCTCCCAAGTCTCTTTCCACTAATACCTCAGGCCCAAAATTGAGGGATATGAAAACTAAATGAGGCCTGGATGTGGATTGTCAGGAGCTGAGCTGAGCTAGAAAGAGGCGGGGAGGAATGAGCTGCCATGTTTTGGAGCAGCTGAATAAAGTAAAAAGCCAAAAATGAAGGTAACCATAAAGCCAGAGTCTAAAGTGGAAAGAGTGCCGACTTCCCCTTTTCCATTTTCCCCCATGGAATGGTGCACTGGTCAAGGGTCAGGTGGATCTGCACAAATGTGGGGCCATCTCACTGTTGAGAGCATCCTGAACAGAAGGATTCTGTAGCTTTATGGATTCAGGGGCTGGGAGAAGGAAGTCAGGCTAGGAGTGGAAAAATACTGAGCACTGAATTGAACTGAGGAAAAATGTCTTCAAAGTTTCCCGTTCCTTCCCCCAATAAAGAAGCCTTAGTAGATGTACTTGAAGACAACCTTGGCTGAAGACCTCAGAAAGATGTGTAGGAATGAAGGTTCCTTGGCTAAGAATGTGAATGTATGTAAAAGCATGACTGAACAGAGGAGGCTGAGTCCTTGACTGCAACTCTCCTTAGTGATGTAATGCACTAGCTCAGCACTAAGTCTGATGTGGATAGGGCAAGTTTTTTTCCATAAAGCCTATCAGTTAAAACCTTTGTAATCGACCACAGTCAGATCTGAAAAATCACACATAGATTTTAGCCAGAAGCCAAACTCCTCATAGATAAGGCTGTAGCTTCTCCTGTGTGACTTCTTTTAATCCAGAGACAAGGGAAGTAAAATGTCAAGTTACACTCTCCCCTTCCCCAACCCACACACATTCAAAAATGATTTCTTATAATCCTTTGCAGACAAATCTCTCTCCCAATTCCTGGGCTTAAGCAGCCATTGACCTGCTTTCTATTACTGTACTTTTGCCTTTTCTAGATTTTGTGTTAATGTTGTCATAGATTATATTATTTTGTTTGTGACTTCTTTCATTTATCATAATACTTTATATATTTATCCATATTTTTGCATGTATCTATAGTTCACTTCTTTCTACTGTTAACATTTCACCGTGTAGATATACCATAATCTACACTGTGGTATTATGTGTTTATTCACTAGCTGTTGTACATTTGGTATTTTAATGTTTGGCTGCTATCACTAAAACTCTTATGAACATTTGCATATAGGTATGTGTGGACATATATTTTTATTCCTCTTGAGTGCATACCTAGGAGTGAGATTCCTGGTCAATGACAAGTACATGTTTAGCTTCATAAGAAGCTACAAACTTTCCTTCCTCTCCATTTTTCAAAACCATCAGAAACGTATGAGAGTTGCAGTTGCTCATACAGTTTTCAACACTTGGTATTATTGGTCTTTTAAATTTGAGACATTGTAGTGAATATGTACTGATACATCACTGTGGTTGTAATTTGTACTTCCCTGATAATGAGTGATGTTGACCATCTGTTTATGGATTTATTGTTTGTTTGCACATTTTTTGTAAAATACGTTTTAAAATATTTTGCCTTTTAAAATCTGGGCCATTTTCTTGAGATTATATTAGCATAAGAGTGCTTTATATATTCTCCATGCAAGTATTTTTTCAGATAAATGTGTAACAAACATTTTCTCCCAGTTGCTGTCTTATCTATCCATGTTTTTTACCAGGTCTCTAAAAGAACCAAAGTCTTTAACTTTGATGAAGTTCATTTTATCCATTTTTGCTTCATAATTTCCTCTTTCCTATTCAAGAAATCTTGCCCTAACCAAATATCACAAAGATTTTCATGTTTTCTTCCAGAATTTTATAATTTTAGTAGTAACCTTCAGGTCCGTGATCCATTTTTATTTAATTTGTGTACATGAGTTAATAGCCAAGGATAAATTTTTCATATATGTAATATACATGTAAAATGTATAACATTTATTACACACACACACACACACACACACACACACACACACACACACATTCTCTCTCTCTCTCTTTCCCATCTTCAGCATTTCCAGAATTCCATTGAGTTACCTTGACATCCCTATGCCAAATCAGGTGACATTATAAGGGTGGGTCTATTCCTTGACTTTCCATTGATCTAAATGACTATCATTATTCCAATAGTTCACCACCCTGCTATGTAGTTGTATACAATGTCTTGAAATCTTCCAATCTTGTTATTCTTTTTGAAATTGTTTTATTATTTTAGTTATTTTACCTTTACTCACAATTTCAGAATTAGCTTGCCAATTTCTTCAAAACACCTGCTAGAATTTTTACTGATACTGCAATGACTCTATAGCTCAATTTGTGAAAAAAGCCCATTTTAACCATATTAAGTCTACATCAGTTACATTTTCTATCTTCCAAATTACTCCAAGTGACAGTTTTGCCGAAGTTTCTGGCACTGTGTAAGTCACTCTTTTTTGAGATACATATAGTAGCCTCTTCATTGCATCTCCACCCTCTACTAACAGTTCTTTTGTTAATGCCACCAGTTTTAGATTTTTCCTGTGGAAGCATCACGCTCTCAATAACAAGTCACCCTAAAATTTACTGAGTTAATATAGCCAAACATTTGATTTTCTCACATTTCTTTGGATCATTACTTTGGGCTGGCTCAATTAGGTGATTCTACTGGTCTCATCTGGAATCACTTAGGCAGTGAATTATCTAGCCACTCCAGTGGGACAGAATGGTCTAAGGTGGTCTTTGTCATATGCTTGGAAATTATTGCTGGCTGACAGCTAGGCCATTCCTTGTTGTCTTGCTTTCATAATAAGGCTGGAAAACTTCTTTTCATGGTAATAGTAGCACTCCAGGATGAGAACAGAGGCTGCAATACCTCCTGAGGCCTTGGTTTAGAACTTCCCTAATAGATCTTCTACCATATTCTGTTAGTTAATTCAAACTAAGAGGCCTGTCCAGATTCCAGGAGTGAGGAAATGGGTTCTGCCTCTTACTTAGAGGGCCAACAAAGCCACATTTCAAAGAGGGTGCATAAATAGAAAAAAATTATTGCTGTCATCAGTGCCAATAATCTACTAGAGATGTTTCATAAATACTTTTGTTACAAGGAAATTAGACTAACATTAAAGTATCTATAAATTAACCACTTACCTATTTAACCAATATAAATATCGTTTTACATTTGATTGATAAACCTAATGATGAAACCATTTCGACCATTTTATTGACAGTTTCCCTCCACATACTTGTCTTTTCTTTTCTTTTTTCTTCTTT
This sequence comes from Rhinopithecus bieti, assembly GCF_001698545.2. Classification (NCBI taxonomy): domain Eukaryota; kingdom Metazoa; phylum Chordata; class Mammalia; order Primates; family Cercopithecidae; genus Rhinopithecus; species Rhinopithecus bieti. The sequence goes on from NW_016806076.1 coordinate 357,918, forward strand.
TCTTTTCCTTTCTTTTCTTTTCTTTCTTTCTCTCTTTCTTTCTTCTTTCTCTCTTTCTGTCTTTCCTTCTTTCTTTCTTTTTTTTTTTTTGTAAGACAGGGTCTCACTCTGTCACCCAGGTTGTAGTGCTGTGATGTAATCTCGGGTCATCCAAACCCCGATCTCCTGGGCTCAAGCTATCCATTCCCCTCAGCCTTCTGAGTAGCTGGAACCACAGGAGCATGCAATCACTCCCAGCTAATTTTTGTATCTTTTGTAGAGACTGTGTTTCCCCATGTTGCCCAGGCTGGTCTTGAACTCCTGGGCTCAAGCAATCCACCCACCTTGGCATCCCAAAGTGTTGGGATTATAGGCATGAGCCACCATGCCTGGCCCCATATATTATCGTTTTTTTTTTAAATTTTAAGTTCCAGGATACATGTGCAGAATGTGCAGATTAGTTACATACGTATGTATATGCCATGGTGGTTTGCTGCACCTATTGACCCATCCTGTAAATTCCATCCCCTTGCCCCCCACCTCTCAACAGGTCCTGGTGTGTGGACACCCTCCCTGTGTCCACATGTTCTCATTTTTCAACTCCCACCTATGAATGAGAATGTGCAGTGTTTGGTTTTCTGTTCCTGTGTTAGTTTGCTGAGCATGATGGCTTCCAGCTTCATCCATGCCCCTGCAAAGGACATGACCTCATTTCTTTTTATGGCTACATAGTATTCCATGGTATATATGTACCACATTTTCTTTATTCAGTCTATCATGGATGGGCATTTGGGTTAGTTCTATGCCTTTGCTATTGTAAATAGTGCTGTAATAAACATAAGAGTGCATGTGTCTTTATAGTAGAACAGTTTATATTCCTTTGGGTATATATCCAGTAATGGGATAGCTGGGTAAAACCCTTGAGGAATCACCATACTGTCTTCCACAATGGTTGAACTAATTTACATCCCCACGAACAATGTAAAAGTGTTCCTATTTCTCCACATCTTCTTCTGCATCTATTGTGTCTTGACTTTTTAATAATCGTCATTCTGATTGTTATGAGATGGTATCTCATTGTGGTTTTGATTTGCATTTCTCTAATAATCAGTGATGTTGAGCTTATTTTCATATGTTTGTTAGCCGCATAAATGTCTTCTTTTGAAAAGTGTCTATTATATCCTTTGCCCACTTTTTGATGGGATTGTTTTTTTTCTTGTAAATTTGTTTAAGTTTCCTGTAAATTCTGGATATTAGACCTTTGTCAGATGGGTAGATTGCAAAATTTTCTCCTATTCTGTAGGTTACCTATTCACTCTTATGATAGTTTCTTTTGCTGTCACAAGCTCTTTAGTTTATTTAAATCCCATTTGTCAATTTTGACTTCTGTTGCAGTTGCTTTTGGCATTTTCATCTTTACTCATGCCTATGTCCTGAAAGGTATGCCTTGGTTTTCTTCTAGGGTTTTTATGGTTTTGGGTTTTACATTTAAGCCTTTAATCTATCTTATGTTTTTTATAAGGTGTAAGGAAGAGGTCCAGTTTCAGTTTTCTGCATATGGCTAGCCAGTTTTCCCAGCACCATTTATTGAATCGAAGATCCATTCCCCATTGCTTTTTTTGTCAGGTTTGTCGAAGATCAAATTGTTGTAGATGTGTGGTGTTATTTCTAGGGTCTTTGTTCTATTCTGTTGGTCTATATGTCTGTTTAGGTACCAGTACCATGCTGTTTTGGTTACTGCAGACTTGTAGTATAGTTGGAAGTCAGGTAGCATGATGCCTAAAGCTTTGCTCTTTTGCTTAGGATTATCTTGGCTATATGGGGTCTTCTTTGATTCCATATGAATTTTAAAGTAGTTTTTCTAATTCTGTGAAGAATGTCAATGATAGTTTAATGGGAATAGCATTGATTCTATAAATTACTTTGGGCAGTATGCCCAGTTTCACAGTATTGATTCTTCCTATCCACAATATTGATTCTTCCTATCCATGAGCATGGAATGTTTTTCCATTTGTTAGTGTCCTCTATTATTTCCCTGAGCAGTGGTTTGTAGTTCTCCTTGAAGAGGTCCTTCATATCCCTTGTTTAGCTATATTCCTAGGTATTTTATTCTCTTTGTAGCAATTTTGAGTGGGAGTTCACTCATGATTTGACTCTCCACTTGTCTATTGTTGGTGTAAAGGAGTGTTTGTGAGTTTTGCACATTGATTTTGTGTCCTGAGACTTTGCTGAAGTTTCTTGTCAGCTTGGGGAGTTCAGCAACTTAAGTAGTCGGGCTGACATGATGGGGTTTTCTAAATATGCAATCATGTCATCTGCAAACAGAGGCTATTTGACTTCCTCTCTCCCTGTTTAAATACACTTTATTTTTTTCCCTTGCCCGATTGCCCTGGCCAGAATTTCCAATACTATGTTGAATAGGAGTGGTGAGAGAGGGCACCCTTGTCTTGTGCCAGTTTTCATAGTGGATGCTTCCATCTTTTGCCCATTCAATATGATATTGGCTGTGGGTTTGTCATAAATAGCTCTTATTATTTTGAGATATGTTCCATCAGCACCTAGTTTATTGAGAGTTTTAACATGAAGGGATGTTGAATTTTATCAAAGGCCTTTTCTGCATCTATTAAGATAATCATGTGGTTTTTGTCTTTGGTTTTGTTTATGTGATGAATTACATTAATTGAGTTGCATATGTTGAACCAGCCTTGAATCCTAGGGATGAAGCTGACTTGATTGTGGTAGATAAGCTTTTTGATGTGCTGGTGAATTTGCTTTCCCAGTATATTATTGAGGAGTTTCACATAGATGTTCATTAGGGATATTGGCCTGTTTTCTTTTTTTGTTGTGTCTCTGCCAAGTTTTGGTATGAGGATGATGCTGCCTTCATAAAATGAATTAGGGAGGAGTACCTCCTTTTAATTGTTTGAAATAGTTTCAGAAGGAATGGTACCAGCTCCTCTTTGTACCTCTTATAGAATTCAGCTGGGAATCAATCTGGTCCTGTGTGTGTGTGTGTGTGTGTGTGTGTGTGTGTGTGTGTGTTTTGGTTGGTAGGCTATTAATTACTGCCTCAATTTCAGAACTTGTTATTGATCTATTCAGAAATTCAATTTCTTCCCGGTTTAGTCTTGAGGGGGGTGTATGTGTCCAAGAATTTATTCCTTTCTTTTAGATTTTCTAGTTTACTTGCATAGAGTTGTTTATAGTATTCTTTGATGGTAGTTTGTATTTCTGTGGGGTCAATGGTGATATTCCCTTTATCACTGTTTATTGTGTCTATTTGATTCTTCTCTGTTTTCTTCCTTATTAGTCTAGCTAGCAGTCTATCTATTTTATTAATTTTTTCAAAATAACAGCTCCTGGATTCATTAATTTTTGGAGGGTTTTTCATGTCTGTATCTTCTTCAGTACTGCTCTGATAATAGTTATTTCTTGTCTTCTGCTAGCTTTTGGATTTATTTGTTCTTGCTTCTTTGGCGCTTTTAATTGTGATGTTACTGTGTCAGTTTGAGATCTTTCTAGCTTTCTGATATGGGCATTTAGTGCTATACATTTCCCTCTTAACACTACTTTAGCTGTGTCCTAGAAATTCTGGTATGTTGCCTCTTTCTTCTCATTGATTTCAAAGAACTTTTTGATTTCTGCCTTAATTTCGTTATTTGCCCAGGGCTTATTCAGGAGTAGGCTGTTCAATTTTCATGTAATTGCATGGTTTTGAGTGAGTTTTAATCCTGAGTTCTAATTTGTGCACCAGAGCAACTTGGACATATTCTTAATATCATGGGATGATTTAGTTCATGTTTCTCTGAAGGTTTAAGAAATCAGTGGCAGCTGTTTCCCAACATAAAACCCCCTCCCCTGATGTGGCATGCCGTCTGCTTCTATACTCGTGACCCCCACATCTTTAGATATAGAAACTGGCTTCCCATTTGAAGGAGATTGATGAGTTGAGCAGAAGTATACTCCATATTCATACTCCTGATTAGTTTACATATTGCTTTTTTTCTGAATTTTTACCTCACATGATCTAACTTCATCACCCCAAAATTATGGAAATATTTCTAACCCACTGAACACAGCCATATGTGAGCTACTGATTATGAAAGCTAGAATGTGTGTGTGTGTGTGTGTGTGTATGTGTGTGTGTGTCTCCAGTATCTAGCTGAATACTTGATTCGTGGTAGGTACTCAATAAAAGTCACAAACTTTTCATCAGAGTAAAACTGTCCCATTAAGCTCTTTCTGAGAAGCTTCATATGACATATAGTCTTATGTCAGAAGCAGAGAGGTGGTTACATGTCACGAAGCAACCTTCTAGAACTTTGATAATTTGTTGGTAATCGCTGCCCATTCATGTTACAATTACACTGCTCTAATTACTAAACTTGTCAGCCATTACCTTAACTTGGTGTGGTGAACTGATGACATTAGAGCAGTAATTGTCCCACCTATCCCACAGTACTCATCACTTATCAATTGTGGCACTATTGCTGACTAAGCACAGTAGCAGCGGTGAAATTCTTTTAAAAAAGTGTTCCAGAAGCCACTACCAATCAATTTGAGTTGAGATGAGATTTGAAACCCATTGTCCTTCTTGACTTCTTTTAGAAGATTATTTTTACAACATCAACTTAAGGTAACACTTGTACCGAATGATATATAATAACTACTTTTGATGTTTTAAAATATGATAAATATGGATCATTGGATATTGTTATATTTCTTTGATAATGCCAAAGTGAATTTTGGGAAACAAGAGTTTTTGATTAGTTACACATATATGTAAGAGATTGAAAGAACTGATATTGTTGTGTACCATTGTGTACACCATATGTACCATTGTGTTTTAAGCAATGTATATCTCTTGATAATTTAAAATATGTACATTTTATGTTTTTCGTGTTTTAGATTGCAAAGAATTGGAGGCTTTCTTGGTGGCATCTAGAAGATGTACTCAAATCCCCACACTGCTGCAATTTGTATGACTAACTGCAAGTTGTCTCCTTAAATTTATTAGATGAAAGCTGATAGCAATAGCTGTTTTGCCTCTAGTGAGACAAACTTTCAGGACAAAATTCTGGCAGATGTTAATGTATTTAACAGTAGACCTGTTTTGCTGCTTCTACTTACCAATTATGAAGAATATTTCGCTTCCTTACTATTGAGTTTCTTCATAGACAACATGTATGTTTTAAAGTGACATTGACTTCAAACAAAACTGTATGGCTATGGCCTTGTTCTTCCTCCAAAGAGGAGATCAGACAAGTGACCTGAAGCCAGGAAGCAGATTATTACATGTTTCCATTGTGTTACTTATCTTTCTCACTAAAAAAAACCCAGAATATTATTTCTCAAAACTCAATAGATAGGTGGCTAATTACATTATAGATTAATCCAATCCTAACATGAATAATTATAAAATAAATTCACCAGACATATAGCTAATAGAAAGATGCTAATCATGCAGGAAACTATGATAAGATTAGCCATAGAAGATTATGAATGGAGCAATAAAGCAATAATTGCAAACTAAAACACACACACACACACACACACACACACACACACACACACACACACACCTTGTTTGGTAGTAAAGAAAATAGATATGGTTTTGCTATTAGTTTATTCAGCCACTTGTAATAAGCAACTCTAATATGTAGCCCATCTTATGTAATCACCCAGGATGGCACTATGGAGGTTTTAGCAGTCAACCTCAGCATGAGAACTGAATGATATTTGTAAAACTATGAATGGAGCCCAATATTTATTTGTGTTGGATGTTAGAAAAAGACATTGGAAGGAACACCAGCCTCTAGAGGGCAGGAACATCTTATATGGCTTAACAGTAAATACTCTCCTTGACTTTCAAGTTCTCCTTCCCTACAGTAAGAAGTCAGCTAACAGGAAGAAAATTACTTTTAACTCATGAAAACAAGGAGGTTTCACAATGTCTGGCTTAGGTTTAATCATAACACCTACCTGGTAAACCCATTCACTATTACAATGGTGTTTTGTTTTTTGTTTTTTTTATCTGTTTGTTGCTACAGATTGTTGATTCCGGTTTATTCTGTCTTCTTAGTAGGTGATCATTTGGTTGATTTAAAATGAGTTATATAGAACAGACAATATTTGCTTATTCTTAAGTGTAGTTTGTGGGTTTTAATAACTTGCTATCTATAGTTGTGCTATAGTACAAATTCAGATGTGTTTAATACCATAGCCTGCTTATTTTATAGCAGAGAATCTATTCACTGAAGGTAAGTTTTTACATTTTTCTCATGCATATGTCCTGGTAAAATTTTCTTTTTTCTTATTTTTATCCTTTTCTCCACTGAATTAATTGTGTTGCTGTCTCATCATATTAAATATGTCGTAAGATGAACTTATTTTTCATTTTGAACCAGACTGGTTTCTCACTTTTCCTTCTTTTTCAACAATGGAAGTATTTGTCCATTTATAAAGTTAGAAATTTTGTTCTTTTCCTTCCACTGGTAGTCATCTACTGAGCCTTCATTTTATTCCTAGTGCCCTTGTCTCAGTCTAAAGTCAGCTCCTTGATCTGGCATGGCACTAGGAAACTCTCTGGCCTATTGCCTGTCTCTCCCAGCTAGATTCCTAACTGTTGGATGTGAGATCTGGGTTGTATACCTCTGTATCCCAAGGTCAAGAACATGGCATGGCACACAGATATTTATCCTTCAGTAAATATTTGATGAAAAAAGGAATGAAAATTCGTTATCATTAGTTTGTGCTTAAGTAAAAACTGAATTCTCTTTTTTTGCATTCTACTGCCAAGCAAATACTACTTAAACGTTGATTTAATTATCTACTCATTTGAAAAATTAAATCCCTTTTATTATTATTCTGCTGCACAAAATAAATATGTATGTTTGTGCACATCTATATACACATATACATATATACATATACGCATACATATGTGTGTATATATTATTCTCTTTATGATTTTGTTCTTGTTGCACTTAGTCAACTTAATTTTCCACTGCCCCTTCAATATGAAACTTCCTTTTTTAAAAAAAAACACTGTCTCCCCACTGTCCAGAGAATACATCATGTTCAACTGTGCTGTTGCCTGTTTTGTTTTGTTTTGTTTTGTTTTTCCTGGAGTGGAATACCTTTATTTTTCTCTGCTTATTTAAGTTCTACACAGCCTACCAGACCTAACCTCCTTCCACCAACTCTGTAAAGCCTTTTTACACTACTCGATTTCTCTTTCCTTCTGATCTTCTCTGACTATACACTCAATGTTGTGTACATCTTGGTACTCAATTATGCATTTCATATGCATTGCTTACTGTAAAACTGTATACTCATCTTAGGTCCCCACTAGATGCAATCTCCTGTAGGCAATACTTTCTACACTAAAACAGGAGTTCCAATTCTTGTCTGAGAAATGCTCACTAAATCACCAACATAGAGATATTTAATAAATAAATATTTTCGGTCGTTAGTGTTCTCTTAAAATTCAGACCTGTATATTGAAGTACTATTGGATGTTTGTGCATAGGTACTTGATTAACATGTACACAAAATAATTTATTATGTACTATGTCATTTTTTCATTTCTTCAATCTCTTTCTCGTCCTTTAACTCATCAGAATCTTTTAACTATACTGCTGTTCATCCACCAGGTGCTGAACAAGAAATTTCCAGGGATACTTTTGATTTTTCAAATTTCTTTTTCTGTAACCAATTGTGTCACAAATTCCATCATTCTGCTTTGTGAATCACTCTTGATTATATTCCTTCTTTCTCATTTACTGTGCTGGTTCAGGTTGTATAATGTGTTTCTCTGGTGTCAATTTTCTTCCTTACTTAGAGTCCAAACTTCGAAGATTACAAAGGGCCCACCCTATATCTTCATACCTTCTCTGTCCTCATCCTTTCAGGTTAAGCTACTTTTGTAGGAATATATATACCTCATTATCAAGTAGGATTCCCATGCATTTGTTTATGCTTTTCTATCCTCCAGTTACCTCTTTCACCTTTTAAAAACATAATGTATATCTGACTTAAGATTTATCTGAAACAGGCTGGGCATGGTGGCTCACACTTGTAATCCTAGCACTTTGGGAGGCTAAGGTGGGCAATCACCTGAGGTCAGGAGTTCAAGACCAGCCTGGCCAACATGGTGAAACCCCATCTCTACTAAAATACCAAAAAAAAAAAAAAAATAGCCAGACATGGTGGTGTGCACCTGTAATCCCAGCTACTTGGGAGGTTGAGGCAGGAGAATTGCTTGAACCCAGGAGGTGGAGGCTGCTGTGAGTCAAGATTGTGCCATTCAACTCCAGCCTGGATGACAGAGCCAGGCTCCATATGAGAAATACATTTTTTCAAATCCCCTCATACTCCACTTATTGTTCCTTTCTTCTTTTTATGTTTCATATTACATCACTATATTGATATATATCTCTCATCATATTTTATTATAGTCAATTGTTTGTATGTCTCTCTGCCCAATTAAACTGCGGAGTCCTCAGGGACTTAATTTTGCTGTTTTTTATGACCTGGTCTACCACAGTGCCACTCATTTAGAAGACTGTTATTATTTACTTGTCTTCTCAATTCCAGCTCAGTTCTCTTCTTGTAATAACAATGGCCTGTTATATAATTCATATTGAGCCACAAATTAGTCACATGTTCTTTTCAATTTCTATTGAATATATACAAATTATAGCTTTTTCCTAATTAAAAAAAATCCTATTCTATTGTTTAAAAAAATTATTTGGTGATATTTATTCGAGTAAGAAAAACCTTATTCAGGATCACTGTGATTGGTATAAGGACGATGACAGTGGGATTTTGTGGTGGGGGTGTGAGATTGGGTTCAACTCTGCATACAGCATCACCAGGTGGTAATTTATAGCCAAGGAGTAGGCTGGGGGTCAGTGGATAGAAAATTACTTAGAGGAAACCTCAAGGAGAAGGGGAATTTTGGCCAAACCAACCTAACAGGATTTCTGCTGAAGACAAGTCAGGATCATCAGACACTGGGGATAGAGGATGAGGAACGGATAAGATATTGAGGGTGGAAGGGTACTTGCTAAAATGACTTAGCAGTATCCCTGCCAAAACTGGATTTTACAAAGCAGTGTACAGAGTAGTGTACAGATGGGGTTAGAAGAAGGTTCAGGAACCTGACTAAAGTTTGGTCAAGCAAAAGGTCTTTGTCATTTGTCGTTACTGGCTTGCATTTCAGGTTGGATAATTCTTTGTTGTAGAAGGCTGGCTTGTGAATTATAGGATGTTTAGCAGCATCCCTAACATCTTCCTACTAGATGACACTATCAGTACCTCTTTGCTGTAGATGTGACAAACAAAAATGTCTCTTGGTATTGCCAGATATTCTCTCAGGGGCAAAATGTCCTGGTTGAGAACCACTGCTTTGGGAGGATCCATTCCAACTCCTCTCCTAGTAGCCCTGTGTAGCTCCAAAGAATAGAAGCATTTGCCCTCCTGGTTGTGTTGGTAAGGTAACTCTTAGTAACAGGGCATATACAAACCTTGACCTTTCGGAGCTTTTTTTGTATGTGGGCCACTGAGAACTGCCAAACTCTTGGTCCATAAACTTTCTTCAAAATCCTGCACTAAGAGACTTGATCAAACTGTAGCACATCTTCTGGCAACCAAAGATTTAATACCTAGGAAGACCCATCCCTCTTTCAAGTTTTTGTCTGGCAAAGCTCAAGACTGTCAAAGCAATTTATGATGTTTTAGTGAACATCTAAGATAGGCTCCTGACCTCCTTTATTTAGAGCATTTTCTAAAAAGTGCTTATAATTGCAAATATGTTTCTGTTCTTTAAGATATATACATATCTCCTACATCTCAGGAGTCCGCAAGGACCAGGAAGCCATTCTTAGAAATGTAATCATCAGGAAGGACAGAGCCTCTGTCTCCCAGTCTGGTGGTGGTGGTTAGGGGGGATAGAATCATAACTTAAAATAATTGCCAGGTAAAATATACAGCTGGCCTAATTAGCATTTACATTGACCAACCGTTTATACTTCTTAACTTCCCTGTCACTGCTCAAGCCCTTGTTAATTCCCCTCCTTTCTCATATTCTCTCATTCTCCCTCTAAAATGCCCAGTCACCTCTGTACAAATTCAAGTTGAGTTTAGTTCACACTGGACTCTCTTCCCAATTGCAATAGTATATTACTGATTGAAATCTATCTTTATCACTTTCACCGGTGTCTAGCTTTGTTTGTTTTGACATTGCACAGTTAAAGGGAAACTTACATTCCCTTCCACTCCTCCTAGTTTTAACTTCCAGAACAATTGAGAGAGGGTAGGTAAAATCCTGGTGTAAAGCATTTGGAAATACACTTGGCTGCTGGTCAAAGCTGCATTCTCAATCCAAATTTATCAAGTCTGTTCTTCATCTGTGTGATCCTTGCATATACCTCTCATTTGGATTCACATTCAGAAAAGTAGTGATATTAATTATTCCTCAACAGCACCAACAAAAACTATAAAACCTTGCACCAAAGTCTATTTATATAATCAATCACTGGTTATATTCTAACTAAATTTCAGTCTCTTTTTGCCTTCGTGCTAATAGTAATAATAAACCTCAATGTGTTGCAGTTTTCAAGGACATTTGTCCTTTGAAGGAATTATAATATTTTGACTGAAAGAGTAACTCTCTTAGGTAAGAAATTTAAGCCATCTTAATAGCCTAGTGGGAAAGTGGACTAAGAGGATTGGAGACATTTAAATAGCTGATAATAGACTCCTCAACCCTTCCCACACTGCTGTGTCATCTCCATTGAGTCTGATGATGTGTCTGGGTAAGTAATGCTGTTTCCGAGGCACTCCTGACTTGCCTTTAGAAGAAAGTAAAATTTTCATCAGGCTAAAACTCTTGCAAAAATATCTGAGTAATAAATACTATTATTTGGAGACACATTCTGGTTTTATTTCATTTTGTTTGGATTTTTCTCTCACAGTTTATAATAAGTATAAATTATGTTAAAATATAGTCATCTGAATGTCAGAAAATTCTCAACTGATGTAATTATGAAGGCTTTGTATATTAATGTAATTGTCTACCAATTTGAAGGCAGCAAAGATACAGTGAAACAAAAAGTTGCTTCAAAGGTGCCACCAACTGTTTTGATTGTAAATTACAATTTGGGACCTTTATCATGTATTAAAACAATCCGTTAAATATTATCATATTTTCACCCCTCTCAAGTTCTAGGAAACCGATCTCAACTACTTGTTCTTGATTTCTAGTGAATTCATCTAATGCTGTAAAAAGTTAAAATATTTTATCATTGCATATACTTTTTATTATGGCTAGTGGCTATGTAACTAATACAGTTATTTTTAGTGATAGCTTCTTTGAACTATTGATATTAAAAGTTACTTGTTAAGGAGATACTATGATAGATGTAACAAAGAATCTTATCATTTTGCATTGAAAACAAGTATCTGGTAGAATTAGTTTTGTAGGTTCTTTTATGTTTGAGGAAGTAAAAGACATAATTCAGTCTAAAATATTTGTGTAGAAGAGTAAGAAGATGAGTGGGTACTTGGGAAAGATTCTCTCTATTTTGTGTTTGGTATTGAAGGGAGAAGGATGTGGATGTGATAGGTGGTACACAGAAGACAAACTTAGTGGTTAGATTTTGAGAGAAGGTACCTTTTAAAAGATTAAACAATAACAACAAAAGCAGTTAAAATTGTTGACAACATATTTGTTAGCAGGAAAGAAGAAACCCTTAAGAAAGGAGGAGGAGGTTTACTTTTTTTAAAAACATAAAATTAGTATAAAAAGTTTTTATCTGGTGACGGTTTCAGTTAGAGGAATTTTTTGCGTTTGTAGTTTTTACACAAAGCAGCCAGATATAAATTATTTGAATTTGGTTAAATTATTTTTGTTTTATATCGAAAATGAAGGATGTAATTTAGTATGTATTTGATATGTATATAGTATTACGTTATACAATATAATATCTATGTATAATTCTATTATCTCAAAACTGGATTTTATCAAAATAATTTCAACATCATCAAAGATTTTAGAGATATTGCCTTTTAAGCCCATTTTTAGAAAAAATCAAAAGTGTGTATCAAATCATTATATTTTTTTTTCAAATTTTCTGAAATATGGGCAAAGCCAACCCTGTTACGTCATCAGGCTTGCTGCATTTTACGATATATCTTGAAATGACCAGATGAAATGTTGAGAAAAGAAGGCAGAACATCTTTTATTACTGTAATTATGCCTACTAGGTTTTTGCTAATGTGTAATAGTATTAGCTTACAGAAGCATGGAGAAAAGCTCAATTAATAACTATGACGGCAGTTTATAGCTTAGGAAGGTCCTTTATTTTCAGCGTTTATCATTTAATACAAAATCCAGGGTTATAAACTGGGAGCTTTCCATTTTTAAAACAAATGCAAAGAACAGATCAAATATATCTAGTTAGAGTCTCTACCATTCTGTCACATATCAAGGCTGTAATAAAAAAGGAAATTAAAAATCATTAGAATGACTGAAAACACAGTTAATTGACCTCCTTTTCTTCTTTTTTTTTGACTAGGATGGAGACGGTTGTGTATAGCATGCTTTCTACCCAAATCCTGGCATGCCTTTTAGTTCTTACAGAGAAACAATGGAAGCTATCTGTGGCTTATTTCTGAACATCTAAATTTTCCATTATCTACAATATTCTTGATCCTGTTTACTTTTGATTAAAAAAGAAGCTCCTCTCCTCTCCAGCTGACACCTGAGTAAGTTCCTGAGAGTTAGGTTGGTTTTCTTTATTCTGGAGAGAACTTTCTGGGGGCTGCCAGGTGTAAGGATTTGGTGTTTTCCACTGCAGTCTGGCAGAGTACCCTTTCCTCGGGTGCCTGATAATTGTACCAGCTCTATTTGTATGTAAATATTTTGAATAAATACTGAGATATGTCCAAGTTTTTATCTGTCATCTGTAAGAAAAAAATTGAAATTTGCTTGTCATTGACATTTTTTCTTTTCCTTTGACAGTCTTTGTATTTAAAGAAGTTAAATCTGCTCCAATCTATGGAGAACTTAACTCCTATTTATTAATTCAGATCACTTCTATTAGAATAGGGGTGTGTTGTGTTTTGTTTTGTTTTGTTTTGTAATTCAGTCACAAATATTGTGGTAATTCCTATCTCATGCAATTTCTTTCATTTAAAACAGTCTCCATTATTTTTGCAGTTACACATTTTTTTTCAAAGTGCAGTCTAAACCACACTTCTAGGAGGCCTTCACTGAATACTTTAGACCCACAGACCATCTTTCCCTCTCAGGCTTTTGGGTGCACACCCTAACATTTGTCTTTGGTTTACCCTTACACATCCTCTTTTAGCTTATAACTAAATTCCTCCCTTATAATTCTTGGCATTTATCTTGAAAACGCCCCAGTACAACCGTAAATTGTACAACTGTACAGTTGTACAACTGAACTAACTTTCTTTTTTAAAAAAAAATCAGTGAGTTGTTTGACATTTTCAGCTTTTGTTTCTCTTGTTCTATTCTGTAAAGAAGATTAGAAGCCCGACCATTTTCTAGTTATAGTGGGGATATCAATTTGGAATCTTTATCTTAGAAATCCTGGTGAGCCAGGTCATTCTGCCAGATGCTGTCACTACAAAGGACAACACAGAAAGCATACTGTGATGCTCACTCTTCAATAAACCTGTGATGAAAAGTCTCAAAACATAAGTCAAAAGATAATAAACAATCTCATTAAAACAGAAATAAGGAACAAAGGGAGGCAGAAGGCTCATTTTTAAGGAGGAGGAAGTTGATGTTTTATGTTCTGTGATTAACTAGTGGCTGGTGTTTCATACAGAAGGCAGCATTTGGTGTGCCAAGGGCACTCATTTTTCTTTGAATCAGCCAAGTGCAAACGTATACCAGTGTATATAAGAGAAGGGGCTCAGCCCTACATTATTTCCTTGTTGTAGACGCTTCCTTCTAACTTTCTCAGCTGTACCCATTGCTTCAGATAGGATCCAGGTGCAGAGAGGTCCCATTCATTTATACTTTCAGCTCAGACTTCTCTTCTTAGCCTTCATCCATTACACAGGCCCAGCTATGTAATATACTCTTGAATGTCTCAAAGGCATCTCAGTTCTGTCTTTGTCTTTGTGATACCTTGACTCTTTGGATTTTTCTTCTGAACTCTTCCAAGGTTCTTATTCTGCTCAGAGTTGGGTGACATTCATTGCAGTAGCTGGTTCACTGCTCTGGACTCTCGCTGTGGTTCCATGGGCTGCCCTGGTTAGATACTGAAGGCCCCGGGATACTCTGCCTCTCCCAGCTCTGCCTTCACCCTCCTACATGCATCCCAGTGCTGCTGGAACTTCACTCCTGAGACATAATAGGTCAATGGACATCTGTGAATTCTTGTGGCAGTTTTTCCAAGGAGAAAATAAGAATGAGTTTGAGATGCCTTGTGACCATCATGGGACAAGACCAGGCTGGAGTTCCATACTGTGTTTTCACATGTGCTTTTTCCAACTGAGAAGATTCGTGTGAACTTAATGTCAAAATACTGAACGTAGAGTGATCTGATGTTTGTTCAAAACCTCAACAAAATAACCAAACTAAAGGGACTGTCCATATCAGATAGAATCAAATGGTTTATTAATATTTCGGTGGTTAATGAAGTTGCTGGTGGGCCTTTGTTATGAAATATTTCAAAATATAAAGCATGAGCTTAGAGAAAAAGTGGAAACAATAGATTGATGATGCTCGCTGACAGGGAGAAGTAGGGAAATTAACATGACAAAAATGGATGGTACTAACACATGACTAATTAACACATGACCTCTAATTAGCAGAATATTGTGACATTTAAGAGTTTTGTTTGAATTTCTAAAATACTCTGGTAATTTGGAGACAGGTCTCTGAGGAAAAACACAGTAAAACAAAATATGAGAGACTTTAGCTATGTCATTTACTTTGAGGAGCATGGCATGAGTGACAACTTTAGCATCATGGAGTCTTCCCACCCCCTAAATCTGACCTGAACCTTTGGGAGGTTTTTAACAAAAAAAATTAAGAGATTGTCTTCAGTTACAAACAGCAGGCGAGGGGAATACAGCTCCAAAGAGGGAAGCAAAATGAGACTAGCGGAAGACCAAATGTGTGTGGTTCATCATTCACTCATGAGGACCCAAAGAAAAATATATCCTGCCACACCTTTCTGAGGAACTATCGTGTGACTTTGCAAGAGTGGCTGTTACAGAGTGTGTCAGACCTTATGTCAAAATTTTATTTGGAGTTTTTTTCAGTCAACTGTTAATTTTAGAAGCCTTATTGTTTAGGAAATGAGGGGTCTTAGGAATCAATGAAACTAGCCTGTCAGACACTGGTGTAATTAAAGCACTCTTGTGACAGCACTGAGTGCTTGGATTAATAGTCCTGTGAATTTTAACACATGCTGAGTATTGCAAGTAATATGTTTTAGTTTGTTTTAGGAAAGTTTCTTGGCCTGAAGACCATGTAGGTTTCATCCTGCCCCCATTTTCTCCTATTACTGAACCTCAGTCTCTGTTTATGATGTCAATGAGCATCTTCCCCTGGCTGAGTCTGGGTATAATGGTTGCTTGGGAAAGGCAACCTCTGGTGAGATGTACTCTAAGGAAATTCCAAAGACTTCCTCATCTCTTTGGGACCTTCTAAGTCATTGACTGTGTTTTGTCAGACCACAGTTCTGTGGACACACAGCTAAAAGATGTGTTTAGAGAAGTCACTACCCATGTCACTTTTCTAAAACCATTACTGCCTTCTGCTGAATGCCCTCATATCCACATTTTCAGAGTCTCTCTGTTATCATTGTTTTTCCCTTTTTCTCTTCCCTATTTCTTACATCCTCCTTTCTCCATTTAACTTACAGACCCACGATAGCAACAAAAGGTTAGAAATATACAATATGAATTAAAAGAGTTAGAGATGTTAAAAGCATTATCAAGGACACATGAATAAGAGAAATGTGCTATTGCCTCCATTGCTGTGACCTTGTGTTTGCAGGGCCTCCTCATTTTAAAAAAGCACTTGAATAGATCTCATCACATTAAACTTGCAGATCAGCTCTAAAAACCTATATCCCACAGAGTATTGCATTTTACTTAAGCTTTGTATTTTATTTCTCTCTTGGTAGTATTTTTTAACTTTATTTCTGACATATATGCAGATATGTCACAATATAGCAGATTGCATAACATCTTGCAGGTTTATGTGAATGAATGGGTCATTTTCAAAAATTAAAATCTTGTCATTATCTTCTACATAGCATCCCCAGAGCATGTGGTCCAGATCCGGACATATAGTTAACATCCATAAATACACGGCAGCTTTCACCTTAACACTAAGTTAAGGCTATTTGCATAGGAGTTTCCAGGTCACCTTGATGAGTCCCAAAGCCATTTGTGAGAAACTTACACATTTTTCATTATTTTCAGCCTCTCAGCACCCAACGATATTTGAATCTGTTCATTAAAATTGTCAAAAAGTTTTGGCTGCTTGTCTTGACCTCTCCTGTGCATCCCCAAGATGCATTATATATATACTTTTGTTTTGAATACAGTTATTCAACCACAGGTGTAGTGATCTAGATCTCCCATAAATGTTTATTCTGAGTAAAATGCTGAAAAAAATGTCTCCAGGTGCTGAGTTCCTTTGGCCTGATTTATAGAACCATGCAGACTATGTACATTTAGAAGGAGAGTGCTTCAGATATTTCTCATCCATACACATGAATATCTATCTTTCTTTAATTTATTCAAGCCATAACTTACGTCATTTTTTTTTATTATTATACATTAAGCTCTGGGATACATGCACAGAAGGTACATAGGTATAAATGTGACATAGTGGTTTGCTCCACCCATCAACCCATCATGTACATTAGGTATTTCTCCTAATGTTATCCCTCCCCTTGCCTCCCACCCCTCGACAGGCCCCGGTGTGTGGTGTTTGGTTTTCTGTTTTTGTGCTAGTTTGCTGAGAATGATGGTTTCCAGCTTCATCCATGTCCCTGCAAAGGACATGGGCTCATTCTTTTTATGGCTGCATAGTATTCCATGGTGTATACGTGCCACATTTTCTTTATCCAGTCTGTCATTGATGGGCATTTGGGTTGATTCCAAGTCTTCGCTATTGTGAATAATGCTGCAACAAACATACGTGTATATGTGCCTTTATAGTAGAATGATTTATAATCTTTGGGTATATACCCAGTAATGGGATTGCTGGGTCAAATGGTATTTCTAGTTCCAGGTCCTTAAGGAATCGCCACACTGTCTTCCACAATGGTTAAACTAATTTACATTCCCACCAACAGTGTAAAAGCATTCCTATTTCTCCACATCCTGTCCAGCATCTGTTGTTTCCTAACTTTTTAATGATTGCCATTCTAACTGGGAGATGGTATCTCGTTGTGGTTTTAATTTGTATTTCTCTAATAAGCAGTGACGATGAGCTTTTTTTCGTAGTTTGTTGACTGCTTAAATGTCTTCTTTTGAGAAGTGTCTGTTCATATACTTTATTCACTTTTTGGTGGGGTTGTCTTTGTCTTGTAAATTTGTTTAAGTTCCTTTTAGAATCTGGATATTAGCCCTTTTTCAGATGAATATATTGCAAAAAAAATTCTCCCATTCTGTAGGTTGCCTGTTCACTCTCTGATGATAGTTTCTTTTGCTGTGCAGAAGTTCTTTTTAGCTGTAATTGATCCCATTTGTCAATTTCACTTTTTTGTTGCAAATGCCTCTTTGGTGTTTTAGCCCATGATGTCTTCTGCCCGATGGCCTATGTTCCTGAATGGTATTGCCTAGGTTTCTCTAGGGTTTTTGTGATTTTATATGTCTTAGTGTGAATCTTTAATCCATCTTAAGTTAATTTTTGTTATAGCTTTGTAAGGAAAGGATCCAGTTTCAGCTCTTCTGCATATGGCTAATCAGTTTTCCTAGCACCATTATTGGAATTTAGGGGAATCTTATCCCACTGCTCTGTTCTTGTCAGTCTGTCAAAGATCAGGTGTTTTGTAGGTGTGTGGTTATTTCTGAGACCTCTGCTCTTCTTCCATTGATCTTATATCTGTTTTGGTACCAGTACCATGCCTGTTTTGTTACTGCAGCTTGTGGTATAGTTGAAGTCAGGTAGCATGATGCCTCAGGTTTGTTCTTTTTGCTTTGGATGGTGGTGTTGTCTATATGGGTTCATTTTTTGGTTCCATATGAAATTTTTAAAGTAGATTTGTATAATTAATGGTGAAGAAAGTCAGATGGTAGTAGCCTTGATGGGGAATAGCATTGAATCTCATAAATTACTTGCGGCCAGTGTGGCCATTTGATTCTTCCTATCCATGAGCATAGAACGTTTTCCATTTGTTAGCGTCCTCTATTATTTCCCCAAGCAGTGGTTTGTAGTTCCCCTTGAAGAGGTTTTCACATCCCTTGTAAGTTGTATTCCTAGGTATTTTATTCTCTGAGTAGCAATTGTGAATGGGAGTTTCCTCATGATTTGGCTTTCTGTCTATTATTGATGTATAGGAATGCTTGTGATTTTTGCACATTGATTTTGTGTCCTGAGACTTTGCTGAAGTTGCTTATCAGCTTAAGGAGATTTTGGGCTAAGATAATGGGGTTTTCTAAATATACACTCACGTCATCTGCAGACAGAGATAATTTGACTTCCTCTCTTCCTATTTGAATATCTTTATTTCTTTCTCTTGCCTGATTACCCTGGCCAGAACTTCCAATACTATGTTGAATAGAAGTAGTGAGAGAAGGCATCCTTGTCTTGTGACGGTTTATAAAGGGAATGCTTCCAGCTTTTGCCCATTCAGTGTGATAATGGCTGTGGATTTGTCATAAATGGCTCTTATTATTTTGAGATATGTTCCATCAGTACCTAGTTTATTGAGCATTTTTAACATGAAGGGATATTGAATTTTATCAATGGTCTTTTCTGCATCTATTGAGATAGTCATGTGGTTTTTGTCATTGGTTCTGTTTTTATGATGGATTACATTTATTGATTTGCATATGTTGAACCAGCCTTGCATCCCGGGACGAAGCCGACTTGATCCTGATGGATAAGCTTTTCAATGTGCTGCTGGATTTGGTTTGCCAGCATTTTATTGAGGATTTTCGCATCAATGTTCATAAGGGATATTGGCCTGAATTAATTTTTATATGTGTGTCTCTGCCAGGTTTTTGTATCAAGATGGCCCCATAAAAAGAGGTAGAGAGGAATTCCTCTTTTTCTATTGTTTTGAATAGTTTCAGAAGCAATGGTACCAAATCCTCTTTGTACCTCTGGTAAAATTCGGCTGTCAATCCATCTGGTCCTGGGCTTTTTTTGGTTGGTAGGTTATTAATTGCTGTCAATTTCAGAACTTGTTGGTCTATTCAAGACATTGACTTTTTCCTGGTTTAGTCTTGGGAGGGTGTAGGTTTCCAAAAATTTATGCATTTCTTCTAGATTTTCTAGTTTATTTGTGTAGAGATCTTGATAATATTCTCTGATGGTTGTTTGTCTATTTCTGTGGGATTGGTGGTGATCTCCCCTTTGTCATTTTTTATTGTGTCTATTTGATTCTTCTCTTTTTTCTCCTTCATTAGTCTGGCTAGCAGTCTATCTATTTTGTTAATCTTTTAAAAATACCAGCTCCTGGATTCATTGATATTTCAAAGGGTTTTTCATGTCTCTGTCTCCTTCAGTTCTGCTCTGATCTTAGTTATTTCTTGTCTTCTGCTAGCTCTTGAATTTGTTTGTTCTTGCTTCTCTAGTTCTTTTAATCGTGATGTTAGGGTATTGATTTTAGATCTTTCCCACTTTATCCTGTGGGCATAAATTGGTGCTGTAAATTTTCCTCTAAACACTGCTTTAACTGTGTCCAAGAGATTCTGGTCCATTGTGTCTTTGTTCTCTTTGTTTTCAAGGAACTTATTTATTTCTTCCTTAATTTTTTTATTTACCCAGTAGTCATTCAGGAACAGGTTGTCCAGTTTCCATGTCATTGTGGGGTTTTCAGCAAGTTTCTTAATCCTGAGTTCTAATTTGATTGCATTGTGGTCTGAGAGACTGTTTGTTATGATTTTCATTCTTTTGCATTTGCTAAGGAGTGTTTTACTTCCACTTATGTGGTTGATTTTAGAATAAGTACTAGGTGGTGCTGAGAAGAATGTATATTCTGTTGATTTTGGATGGAGAGTTCTGTAGATGTCTATTAGTTCTGCTTGGTTCAGAGCTGATTTCAAGTCCTAAATATCTTCATTAATTTTCTGTCTTGTTGATCTGTCTAATATTGAAAGTGGGGTGTTAAAGTTTCCCACTACTATTGTGTGTGAATCCAAGACTCTTTGCAGTCTCTAAGAACTTGCTTTATGAATCTGGGTGCTCCTATATTGGGTGCATATAAATTTAGGATAGTTAGTTCTTCTTGTTGCATTGATCCCTTTACCATTATGTAATGTCTTTCTTTGTCTTTTTCAATCTCTGTTGATTTAAAGTTTATTTTATCAGAGACTAGGTTTGCAATCTTTTTTTTTTTTTTTTTTTTTTTTTTTTTNTTTTTTGCTTTCCATTTGCTTGGTAAATCTTCCTTCATCTCTTCATTTTGAGCCCATATGTGTCTTTGTGTGTGTGATGGGTCTCCTGAATACAGCACACCAATGGATCTTCATTGTTTATCCAATTTGCCAGTCTGTGCCTTTTAATTGGGGCATTTAGCCCATTTACTTTTGATGAAAATATTCTTATGTGTGAATTTGATCCTATCATTATGATGCTAGCTGGTTATTTTGCCCATTAGTTGATGCAGTTTCTTCATAGTGTCGATGGTCTTTATATTTTGGTTTGTTTATATAGTGGCTGGTACCAGTTTTTCCTTTTCATATTTAGTACTTTTTTCAGGAGCTCTTCTGAGGCAGGCCTGGTGGTGACTAAATCCCTCAACATTTGCTTGTCTGTAAAGGATTTTATTTCTCCTTTACTTATGAAGCTTAGTTTGGCTGGTTGTGGAATTCTGGGTTGAAAACTCTTTTCTTTAAGAATGCTGAATATTGGTCCCCACTCTCTTCTGTCGTGTAGGGTTTCTGCAGATAGATCCACTGTTAGTCTGGTGGGCTTCCCTTTGTGTGTAACCTGACCTTTCTCTCTGGCCACCTTTAACATTTTTTCCTTTATTTTAACCTTGGTGAATCTGATGATTGTGTGTCTTAGAGTTGCTCTTCTCTAGGAGTATCTTTGTGGTGTTCTCTGTATTTCCTGAATTTGAATGTTGGCCTGTCTTGCTAGGTTTGGGAAGTTCTCCTGGATAATATCCTGAAGTGTGTTTTCCAGCTTGGTTCCAGTGTCCCTATCACTTTCAGGTACATCAATCAAAAGGGTTTGGTCTTTTAACATTGTCTCATATTTCTTGGAGGCTTTGTTTGTTTCTTTTCATTCTTTTTTTTTCTAATCTTGTCTTTGGGCTTTATTTCATTATGTTGATCTTCCGTCTCTGATAGCTCTTCCTCTGCTTGATCGATTCAGCTTTTGATACTTGTGTGTGCTTCATGAAGTTATTGTGCTGAGTTTTTCAGCTCCATCAGATCATTTATGTTCTTCTCTAAACTGGTTATTCTAGTTAGCAATTCCTCTAACATTTAGTCAAGTTTCTTTGCTTCCTTGCATTGGATTAGAGCATGCTCTTTAGCTTGGAGGAGTTTGTTATTACCCACTTTCTGAAGCCTACTTCTGTTAATTCATCAAACTCATTCTCCATCCAGTTTTCTTCCCTTGCTGGTGAGGGGTTATAATTCTTTGGAGGAGAAGAGGCATTCTGGTTCCTGGAATTTTCAGGCTTTTTGTGTTGATTTTTCCTCATCTTCATGGATTTATCTACCTTTGGTCTTTGCTGTTGGTGACCTTTTGATGGAGTTTTTGCATGGTGGTCCTTTTTGTTGATGTCGATGCTGTTGATGCTATTGATGCAGCAAAGGCTGTAAAACAGCAAAGATTGCTGCTTGCTCCTTCCTCCAGAAGTTTTGTCGCAGAGGGGCACCTGCCAGATGCCAGTTAGAGCTTTCCTGTATGAGGTGATTGTCGACCCCTGCTGGGAGGTGTTTTCCCGTCAGGATGCACGGGGGTCAGGGACCAACTTAAGGAGGCAGTCTGTCCCTTAGCTGACCTCAAGTACTGTGCTGGGAGATCCACTGCTCTCTTCAGAGCTGGTAGGCAGGAACGTTTAAGTCTGCTGAAGCTGCACCCACAGCTGCCCCTTCCCCCAGGTTCTCTGTCCCAGGGAGATGAAAGTTTTGTTTATAAGCTGCTGACTGGGGCTGCTGCCTTTCTTTCAGAGATGTGCTGCCCAGAAAGGAGGAATCTAGAGAGCCAGTCTGGCTACCACAGCTTTGTGGTGCGGTGGTGGGCTCTGCCCAGTAAAAATTTCCAAGTGGCTTTGTTTACACTGTGAGGGGAAAACCACCTACTCAAGCCTCAGTAATGGCAGACACCCCTCCCTCGACCAAGCTCCAGTGTTTCAGGTGGACTTCAGACTGCTGTGCTGGCAGCTTTAGCTTGCTGGGCTCCATGGGGGTGGGATCCACGGAGCAAGACCACTTGTCTCCCCAGCTTCAGCCACCTTTCCAGGGGAGTGAATGGTACTCTCTTGCTGGCATTCCAGGTGCCACTGGGGTACGAGAAAAACTCCTGCAGCTAGCTTGGTGTCTGCCCAAACAGCTGCCCAGTTTTGTGCTTGAAACCCAGGGCCCTTGTGGTGTAGGTACCCAAGGGAATAGCCTGATCTGTGGGTTGTGAACAGTGGGAAAAGCATTGTATCTGGGCCAGATAGCACCGTCCCTTTCAGCACAGTCCTTCACTGTTTCCCTTGGCTATGAGAAGAGTTCCCTGACCCCTTGCACCTCCCGGGTGAGGAGACACACCACCTTGCTTCTGTTCGCCCTCCATGGGCTGCACCCACTGTCTAACCAGTCCCAGTGAGATGAGCCAGACACCTCAGTTGGAAATGCAGAAATCACCCACCTTCTGCATTGGTCTCGCTGGGAGCTGCAGACCAGAGCTGTTCCTATTCGGCCATCTTGCCTGGGAATCCGTGTCATGTTATTGAAGTAAGTTGTTCTCTGTTTATCCCTCTAGACCAAGTGCCTTGAGGGTTTTGTATGGAGTGCATAGGACAGTTCTTGGGACATAAATACCTAAAAAATATTTGTACAAGCTTATTGGAATAAACTGAGGATTGATGGTGCTATTAACAGAGAAAAGCAGGATGCGTTGGTGGGGAGGGTGAGAGTAGGAGGCAAATAATCAGTTCATTGGATTGGGATATGGTAATTCTAAGTCTCATGGGACATTCTGGGAGAAGGATTGCGTAGGCAGTTGTTGATAGGAGACTAGTGCTTGAAACAAGGTCAATGTCAGTGATTTAAAGGTCATCAGCCAGAAACACCATGGAAGTAGATAAAATCATTTATAGAAAGGGGAGGATGTGAACTGAATGCATCTTTTGGGGAGCTTGCATGAGACCCCAAGTGTGACAGTGAAAACAGTTTCTGGAATCTTCTCAGTTATCACTGAGAAGTTGTGAAGCTGAGAAGTTGTGGAAGCAAAGCATGCTTTTCTGGTTACATGCACAGTTTGGGCTGTTTTTCTTATGAAAGTAATTAATTAGGTCTGTGATAAATATAAGCTCATCTCTTAGTTCAAAGCATAGGCACAAGAACTTGAGGAAACCAGAAAGAATATGATGAGACAGAGGGGCATTATGCTTAGGATCAAGAACTTGGCCAGGAAAATTCTGTGTACCAGAATTTCAACAATGTATTTGACAAGATCTCTCATGATTACTTAGAAAAAAATTAGAAATATGGAATCTAATATCACAACTACTTTGATTCTTATTCGAATTACTGCACCAATAAAGTATTGTTATATAAAAAAAGAATGGTCTTTAGTAGTCTGACACTGGGCTCATTTTTAATTGTCCTGTTTAATGATTTCTAACTCAAATGAAGAAATTGAATGCATACAACACACCCATTGATGACACAAAACTAGTAGCACCCATAACATAATGGATGACAAAATTAAAACTCAAAGTCTCAAAATCTTAGTATGTAGGAAGACATAGTCACATTAAGAAGAGAACTATGCCTATTTCCTTTCCCCATTAATTACAATATTCTTCTTTTCTTTTTCTTGCTTTTTTTTTTTTTTTTTTTTTTTTTTTTTTCCCAATTTTTTTTTTTTTTTTTTTTTTTTACCATTTTGTGCTATGGTATATAAACAGATTTCTATTTTTGTTTGTTTTATACTTTAACTTCAATGCAAGACTTTGGATCCATATTAAGTTTTAGTTATCCAAGCATTTGTACCAGCCCTGGATGGCATACCCCCAGTATGCCATCCTCTTGTTGTATTGAGATACTTGAGAAATACAATGAAATACTTGAGAAATACAACAAGTATTTCTCTTGTTGTAGGAGAAAAATAAACTCCTTCTTTAAGCCACTGTATTTGAATTTTATGTAACATGTGCCAACATAAAATGTAATCCCTGATTGATAGATAAGGTCTAGCTGACTTGGTCTTCACAGCAACCCAAAGAGGTAGGTTTTATTGCTAATCTATTTTTAGCTAAGAAAAACAAAGTGTAGAGGCTAAGAAACTTGTTTTAAATCATACAGAAAATAAGTGGGAAAATCGTCATTTGAACTCAGCTCTGCCTGATTCCAAATGTCATGCCTGCTCCTCACCTTCGTGGAATAGTGTCTACAAGATGGTAAAAAGTGTGGGTTCTGGAATCAGGACATAGCCAGTTCTGTAACAGACTAGCTGTAAGACCTTGGAAAGGTTCCTTAGTGACTTAACTAACTTACTATCTAACTGATTAATTCTGTTTCCTCTACTCTAAAATTCAGCTACTAAAATGCAGCTACTAGTAATGCCTAACTCACTTATTTATTTAATGGGTGTTTATGGTATATAAGGCACAAAGTGAGGCCAAGGGGAGATAATAGCAAACAAAACATTAAAGCTTTTTTTCCTGCCTTCATAGAGGTTATTTTCTACTGGAAAGTGACAAGTAACCTATCCAGTCTATCAGATAATGAGAAATATAATGGAGAAAATGATAGCTAGAAAAGGTATGCGAGTACTAAGCAGTGCAAGTGTATTTCCACTTTTAAATATTATAGTCAGGAAACTCCTCATTAAAAAAGAGACATTCGAGCAAAGGTCTGAAGGGATGAGGGAGTGAACCAGGCAGAGATGACAGAAGAGTTGTCCAAAATGAGGTCACAGAAAGGGCAAATCCCCTGAGGCATGCCTGGGTTGGCATGTTCCCAGAACAAAGAGGACAATGTGGCTGCAGTGCTCTGTGGGAGGGAGGGAAAAGTAGCAGATAAGGCAAGGAGGTAATTAATGGCCAGATCATGCCAGCCTCAAAAGCCATTTTCTTTTCCATTTTTCTTTTTTGAGTATTTTGAGCAAAAGAGCAACATGATCTCACCTATATATAGAAGAAAAAACAGGCTACCCTGTTGGAATAAACTGTAGTGTGAACAAAGGTACACGGTTAAGAAGCTATTGCAAAAATCTAGATGAGAGATAATAGTTGCATGGACCAGGGTGGTAGCAATAGAGTGATGGAAAATAGTCATGAGGCACCCTTGTCATTGCTACTTAGAGTCAGAACTGCCCAGATAATCTACTCTTGAATTCCTGACCCACAGAAACAATGTAAAGTAGATATTTATTATTGTTTGGAGCCCTAAGTTTTGGAGTGACTTGTTGCATAGCAAAAGGCAATGTATATGTGAGGTAGTACTTCAATTTTGATATTTCTACCTGCATAATCATTTCAGCATGATTTTAAAACTTCTGTCTTCAGTTTTCTGCAAGATTAGCTCTATTGTAGTTTCATTGTTTCTTTTTTAAATTTTTTGTTAGAGACAGGGTCTTGTCCTGTTACTCTGGCTGGAGTGCAGCCTTGTACTCCTATGCTCAAGGGATCCTCCTACCTCAGCCTCCCAAGTAGTAGTTTTGTCATAAATAAAGTTTCCAATTATTAAAAATGGTCAGATTTTGTATATATTTTGAAGGTAGCATCAACAGGATACACTTACACATTGAATAAAGGATATGAGAGAAAGAAAAGAATCAGCATCTTGGCACTTTGGGAGGCTGAGGCAGGCAGTTCACTTGAGCTCAGGTGTTTGAGACCAGCCTGGGCAACAGGGCAAAACCCTGTCTTTACAAAAATACAAAAAATTAGCAAGGCTTGGTGGTGTGTGCCTGTAATCCCATCTACTTGAGAGGCTAAAGTTTGAAAATCACCAGAGCTCAGGAAACAGAGGCTGCAGTGAGCTGTGATTGCACCACTGCACTCCAGCCTGGCCGAAGGGAGTAAGACCCTGTCTAAAGCATACTAACACAAACAAAAACAAAAAAAAACAAGAGTCAACAATAATTTAAAGGTTTCTGAGCTAAGCAATTGAATCAGTTGTCATTAACTGAAATGGGAAGGGCTAATATTTGGCAGGGATTAGGAACTCAGTTTTGAATATATTGAGACTGAAATGCTTATTAGGCATGTAAGACAAGACAGCACGTAGGAATGAGATATAAGAGTCTAGAATTCACAAGTGAGGTCTGTACTACAAGCATGAATTTGGGAGTCCCCAGTGTAAAAATCGTGTTTATAGAAAGAAGAGTGGATGAAATCACCAAGATTGTGGGTATAGAGAGGAAAGAAGATACTCAGTGACTGAGTTCAGGGATACTCCAGTATTTAGATGTTGGAAAAATGTGGAAGAGCCAACTAAGGATATTGAGATAGAGGGCAGTCCTTAGGACTAGAGTGGAACCAGAGTGTGAAGTATCCTGGAACTGTAACCGTCCATGGTTCACCTTGCCTGCTGCCCAGACAGAGCCTATTACCAAGACAAAGAAACTGCAATGGAGAAGGTAATTCTCGCAGAGCCGGCTATCCAGGAGACCAGAATGTTATTATTACTCGAATCAGTCTCACTGGGGATTAGCGCTTTTAAAGACAACTTGGTGAGTGAGAGGAAGCCAGCGAGCTTGGAGTGATGATTGGTCAGCTCAGAAATGAGATCATAGGGAGTTGAAGCTGTCTTCTTGCACTGAGTCAGTTCCTGGGTGGGGGCCACAAGATCAGAGGAGTGTTTAACAATCTGGGTGGTGCCAGTTGAACTATCAAGTGCAGGGTCTACAAAATATCTCAAGCACTAGTCTTGGGTTTTTTTTTTTTTTTTTTTTTTTTTT
>NW_016806076.1:386029-400811 GCF_001698545.2 Rhinopithecus bieti
ATTAAACTAAAGAGCTTTTGCACAGCAAAAGAAACTACCATCAGAGTGAACAGGCAACCTACAGAATGGGAGAAAATTTTTGCAACCTACTCATCTGACAAAGGGCTAATATCCAGAATCTACAAAGAACTCAAACAAATATACGAGAAAAAAACAAACAACCCCATCAAAAAGTGGGGAAAGGATATGAACAGACATTTCTCAAAAGAAGATAGTCTTGGGTTTTTTAATGGTGATTTTATCCCCAGGAGTAATTTGGGGAGGGTCAGAATTTTGTAGCCTCTAGCTGCATGCCTCTTAAAACATAACTGTTAATTTTGTGGCTTATTTGTTAGTTCTACAAAAGCAGTCTAGTCCCCAGGCAAGAAGGGGATTTGTTTTGGGAAAGGGCTGTTATCATTTTTTGTTTCAAATTATAAACTAAGTTTATCCCAAAGTTAGTTCAGCCTCTGCCCAGGAAAAAACAAGTACAGGTTGGAGGTTAGAAGCAAGATGGAGTTGGTTAGGTCAGATCTCTTTCACTGTCTTAGTTATAATTTTGCAATGGTGGTTTCAGAACCAAGTGAACAAAGTGTTTGAAGAAGGAGAGGGAGATCAGCTGTATCAAGTATTGTTGAAACATAAGATGATTATTGAGTATTTAGTAAGGGATTTTGGCAATTAAGAGGTGTTAGTGACTTGATGAGCAGTTCGGGCAGAGTGGTAAAGGTGAAACCCTTTTTAAAATGTGTCAAGAGAGATAAAGAGACAGAGAGAGAGACCAGATAATGGAATTTAAAAATAGGTAATTTTCTAGAAATTCAATATAAGGGCAAACAGAAATGAAGTAGTAGCTGGGGAATATGTTGTCCAAAAAAGATACTTTTGTTTGTTTTTAAAATAAAATAAATTATAAGATATTTGTATGTTGCTGAAAATGATTTAGTAGTGATATAGGAGTTAAGAAGAAATCATGTAGGCAAATAGTAAGTGTATGGGAGTCCTTGGTAAGGCTTTTCTTTTTAATGAAAAACAGTCCCAAATCATTTTCTAACAAAGAACAACTGGTAAGGTTGAGCTGCAGACATAGACAAGCAAGCTAGAAGCTTGCACGGGTGAATGCTGGCAGGAACTAGTAGGGACCAGACATGTTCAAGATGACAGCTCAATCATCCCTTCTCTGCCAGCCATGTGTACAGTAAGGAGCAGACAAGATGGCACCAGCCAAGGAAAATTCATTTGCATGATAAGATTAGGGTGGGGCAACCAGCTCTCCCTGCACGCTATGATCAAACCTGATCAAACCAATCTGTGAACCCTACATAAATCAGACACTGCCTCCTCAAGCTGGACTGTAAAATCCAGTGCATCTGCCATCAGCCGGTCTTTTCCACTCAGAACACCCCTATAGAAAGAGAGTTGTTTCTCTTCTCTTCTGCCTATTAAACCTCTGCTCCTAAACTCATGTGTGTCCGTGTCCTAAGTTTTCCTGGCGTGAGATGACAAACCCCAGAGTAGATGACCCAGACAACATAGCCGCTTCATATTGGAGACCTCATCTGGGATACCAAGGTACAACATTAATCCAAATGGTGAGTAGAGGAGCAGACTCTAACTCTGTCCTTTCATTTCAAGCCTCACAGTCTCCATTTTAGAACTAAATCAAACCAAACACTGGGCTCCCTTCAGCCATTTAAGAACGATTAGTGTGGCTCTCAGCCTTACAAGACTTGGAAGACAGGCTTGCTGGGGAGACATGGAGAATCACCCAGCACCCACGGGTTGCTGGGCATATTGGCCATGTTTAAATCAGCTTTCTTTCATGAAGGACTTAGCCATCTTTCATGAAGGACAACCCATGGGGCAGGAAGAGGTTTTGGAGCAGCTGAGGATTTCTGGCTGGAGCCAATCCCTGGTGTTATCCAAAGACTTCTGGACTGATCCTAGTCTGCAACCACCTGATAGGGTGTCGGCAACAAAATCTCCAACTTTTCTATCATAATTTCCTCCTTTCCTGTCTGCAATCATCATATCTCCTCTCCTCTCTGTGTATGCAATGTGTGGGAAATTTTACAGTTCAGGGAACTCTCTGCCCTGGGTCTAGAGAGCACATGGTATTTCCAGTTCTCTCTTGGTCCTTAGTCTGGAGAGCACATGGCATATCAAGGTCACTCTGCCCTTGGTCTTGAGAGTACAAGGCATTTCAAGGTCAACAGTGCCGCCTAGTGGAATAGAGATCTTGTCCTTGAGACACATTGTGGGTCCTTTACCGAAACACCCTAGCTTCCCAATTCTCTTCTCTTTTTGCACCTCTCTACTAGAAACCAGACTTCCTGCTGCTTCTGTAAACAAGAAAACTCTGCCTTCAACAACTAAGAATAAAATATCCTCTGAAGCCAAATTTTAGTCTCAATACTGTTCCATCTGCAGGAAAATGACCATTCGGTCCCTACATTCTTTTAAGGCACTATTCTGCTTCCAATTAAAATGTCACTTAATTAGTAAGGGGATTTTAAGTTTGGAAGTTTACTGGAATCATTCTCTAAGGGTAAATGCTTTAGCACAGGCCATAATAGCAAGATGTAGAGCTCCAACTCGCACACTTCCTCTATTAAAAAGGGAAGTGCAACAGTCGCCCAAATGCAACCATCACATAGTCTTTTCCAAGATCCAATTTTTTTGGGGGGGAGCCAGGCAGGTCACGTAAGTCTAGGAAGTCAAAGGGAAATCACAGGCAGAGGATTAGAATTGCATGGGTGAGTGCTACTAATCCCAGTCACTTAGTTCCTCTGGTTTCATGGCTGGGGTTCACACCTGCAACCATGGGTGGCACATTCAACAAGGTGCCATGACCCAGGAACCACAGAGGGAAAACAGCAGTGGGGGGTGCCCCACTGCCTCCCAATCCACCCTGAGTCACAACACAAGGAAGGAGACTAAAGAGATGCCTTTTTCGCACTTCTCTTTCTAGATGGGTAACAGATGGTCTTTAGCCTGTACTCCTATAGAGTGCATTCTGAAGCACTGGGACTCCTTTAACCCTGAGACTTTGAAGAAAAGTGGCTCATTTTCTTTTTCACAAGAGCATGGCCTTCTTACCTTCTTGAACCAGCCTAGCCTGCAGAAGAAAGCCTTAATTGTTAATATTATCCAAGAATTAGATCTTTTCTGCAGACAGAAGGGCAAATGGTCAGGGATACCTTATGTACAGTCCTTCTCTGCCCTGTGAGACAATCCGGATCTTGCAAACAAGGCACAATTGACCCAGCCCCTTTAGCAATCATATCAGGCAGGCCTAAAGGGAATAATCCCCCAAGGCTACAAAAGCAACTTCCAGGCAAACCATCTGAGGCAGCCATTGGCTGTCCCAGCCCTTCAAGTCCATGCCACCAGCTCTTCCACCTCCACCATCACCAAAATTTCCCACTTCCCCACCTTAGCTCTCACCCCTACAGGAAATGCCCAAGTGGGGGTGATGCCGCTAGGTTCAAGTTCCGTTCTCATTATAGGAACTTAGGCAAGTAAAGGGGGACTTAGGCCAATTTTCTGATAACCTTGATAGATATATAGAAGCCTTTCAAAATTTAACTCAGGTATTTGACCTCTCATGGAGGGATGTTATGCTGCTCCTAAGCCAAACCCTAACCACAGCTGAGAAGCAGCCAGCAGAGAAATTCAGAGATGATAAATATGTCTCCTATAGTAGACCTAAAAGGAAAAGAGAAAATAGGGAAGGCAAAGAGATGAAGGAAGCACCATTCCCAATATGAAGGAAAGTAGTTCCTCTTTACAACCCTAGTTGGAACCCCAATAGTGCTGCAGATGAATGGAAAAGGAAACATTTTTAATGTGCATATTTGGAGAGCCTATGAAGAATGAAGAAATTGGGCCGAACCTCTTAATTCCTCTAAACTGTCAATGATAGAGCAAAAGCTAGCTGAGAATTCTGCAGCCTTTATGGGAAGACTAAGAGAGGCACTAATAAAGCATGCCTCCCTATCCTGAGTCAGTGGAGGGACAGCTCATCCTAAAGGACAATGTATTACACAGGCACCTCCCAATATTAGAAGAAAACCACAGAATCAGACTATAGGACCAGATGGCACCTTAGGGAACCTCCTGAAGGTGGCCACCTCAGTCTTTTATAATATATACCAGGAGGAGGACCAGGAGAAAGAGAGGAAGCAAAAGAGAAGGACATAGGCTCTAGTAGCTTCTCTGCAGGCTTGAAAAGTCCAGGATCCCTGAGATGCATTTACTATTTGCTATTGGTGTGGCAAATCAGGGCATTTTAAGAAGGGAGTGCCCAGGAAGCAAGAAGAAACTAACACGACCTTGTCCAGCATGTGGCAGGGATCACTGGAAATCGGACTGCCCCTGGAGATGAAGGGGATTGGGTTCAGAACGAGTCTCACAGAT
This sequence comes from Rhinopithecus bieti, assembly GCF_001698545.2. NCBI lineage: Eukaryota > Metazoa > Chordata > Mammalia > Primates > Cercopithecidae > Rhinopithecus > Rhinopithecus bieti. Next base: position 390,428 of record NW_016806076.1, read on the forward strand.
GATATAACAGGACTAGTGGGTTCTGGTGTTCAAAACCCTGGCTCCAGCAGCTCAAACTACCATTACAGCACAGGAGCTCCAGGTGATTTTGGAAATTGAAGGAAGAAAGGTAGATCTTCTGGACCTTGGGGCCAGCCTCTTTCTTCTCCTCTCTAATCCAGGCCTCCCCCTTTCCCATAGCATGACCGTGAGGGGCATCTCAGGAAAAAACTCTAATTTGATGTTTTTCTCAACCCCTTAGTTGCAGATGGGGAAAGCTACTATTTACACATGCCTTTTTAGTCATGCCAGAAAGTCCCACTCCTTTATTAGGTAGAGACAGTTTAGCTCACATGGGGGCCAGCATTCTTATAGCCTCAGGACAATCTCTTTGTCTTCCCCTGGTGGAAGCTAATATCAATCCAGAAGTGTGGGCAACTCAAGGAAGAAGAGGTCGAGCTGTAACCACTAGGCTAGTCCAGATCCATCTTAAGGATCCCACCATTTTTCCTAACCAGAAACAATACCCCCTAAAGCAAGATGCTAGGAAAGGGCTAGAAGCTATTATTAATAACTGAAGATGCAGGGCCTCCTCAAACCCTGTGGCAGCCCCTGCAACACTCCATATTAAGAGTGTAAAACCCAATGGGGAATGGAGACTTTTCAGGACCTCCACCTCATTAATGAGGTCATAATCCCAATCTATCTGGTAGTACTTGCTGACCCTATACCTTGCTGACCCAAATACTTGAGGGAAGAAAATGGTTTACAGTCCTAGATTTAAAAGATACTTTCTTCTGTATACTGTTATATCCTGACTCTCAATATCTGTTTGCCTTTGCCAATCTCTCTGGCCAAATCACCCGGTTAACATGGATGGTGCTGCCTCAGAGATTTTGAGATAACCCTTATTTCTTTGGACAGACATTGTCAAAAGAACTCTCCAAGTTTTCCCATCTTCAGGTGAAGTTTTTGCAATATGTGGATGATATACTGCTCTGTACCCCAAGTGGGGCAGCTTCTCAGAAAGGCACTGAAGCTCTTCTTAATTTCTTAGCCAACAGAGGCTATTAACTTTCAAAATCTAAGACCCAGCTTTGCAAAACCTTAGTGAAGTATCTGGATTTAGTGCTGTCTGAAGGGACCAGAGCATTAGGGGAAGAAAGGATTAGCCCATTTTCTCCTTCCCCTCCACAAAAGCCTCAAGCACCTAAGGATTTGGGGGCATTTCAGGATTTTGCAGGCTATGGAAATCTAGGTAGAGTGAGATAGCTCATCCTCTGTATCACCTCATAAGAGAAACTCAAGCAGCTAAAACTCATATCTTAACCTGGGAACCTGAAGCTCAAAAGGCCTTTAAGCAGCTAAAGCAGGCCCTACTTAAGGCAACAGCTCTCAGCCTTCCCATAGGAAGAGCCTTCAATCTGTATGTATCAGAAAGGAAGGGAATGGCCCTGGGAGTTTTAATGCAGGCCCAAGGACCAGCTCAACAGCCAGTGGGTTTTCTGAGTAAGGAACTTAATTTGGTGGCTAAACTATGGCCAGCATGCCTCTGAGCCATTGCTGCAGTGCCTTAATGATCCCAGAAGCCTCCAAATTAACCCTGGGAAATGACTTAATTGTTTATACCCCACATAATGTGGCAGGATTACAGTCCTCTAAGGGAAGCCTTTGGTTAACAGACAGCAGGCTCCTTAAGTATCAAGCTCACTCTTAGAGGATTCCACCATCCAGTTAAAAACTTGTTCTCTCTTAAACTCACCCACTTTTCTCCCTGAGGGAACTGGTGAACCTGAACATGATTGTGAACAAGTTGTGGTACAGACCTAAGCAGCCAGGGAAGATCTCAGGGAAACTTTCTAAAAAATCCAGATTGGACCCTCTTCACAGATGGAAGCTCCTTTGTAGAGCAAGGAGTCCAAAGGCAGGATATGCAGTAGTCACTCTGAATAATTTTATTGAAAGTGCATCTGTCTCTCCAGGCACAGGCACTCAACTAGCTGAACTGAAAGCTCTTACAAGAGCACTTGAGTTAAGCAAGGGAAAGGTAGCTAACGTTTACAATGATGCCAAGTATGCTTTCTTGTTTCTCCATGCTCCTGCTGCCATTTGGAAGGAAAGGCACTTTCCTACCACCAATGGATCTGCTATAAAATACCCTCAGGAATTTAACAGGTTATTACCCTCAGTTTTCCTTCCATGAGAGGTAGCAGTGATGCATTGTAAGGGACATCAGAAGGGAGTAGATTCAGAAATAGCTGAAGGAAATAAGCTAGCTGATTAGGTGGCCAAGTCAGCAACAAGGAAGCCTCATGATGCCAACACACTTGAAGCACCTCTAATTGGGGAAGGCTTCGTAAGAGAAATCAAACCTCAGTACTCCCCTGCAGAAATAGAATGGGCCACTTCTCAAGGGTACACTTTTCAGCCCTCAGGATGGCTGTAGTCAGAACATGGCAAGCTTTACTTGCCAGTGCCCAGCCAGTGGAAAGTCCTTAAATTCTTTCATCAAGCTTTTCACTTGGGAAAGGACAAAACTTATTAATGTGTCCATAGATTGTTTTCAAGAAAGAACTCACTAAAAATAGTAAAATAGGTTGTTAATGCTTGTGAAGTCTGTCTTAAAAATAATCCCCTGAACAGATGGCTTCTTCCTCCTCAAACCCAAAGGATGGGAAGTTATCCAGGGGAGGACTGGCAGATAGACTTCACCCACATGCCAAGGATGAAGGGCCTCCAATACCTCCTGGTATGGGTAGATACTTTTATTAACTGGGTAGAAGCATTTCCAAGCTGTCCAGAAAAGTCCCCTGAGGTAGTAAAGGTGTTAGTTAATGAAATTACTCCCCTCACTTAAGGCAGCTCTCACACAGGGGGCCTCAAGGGCACTAGACATACAATATCATCTCCATTGCACTCGGAGACCCCAGTCCTCAGGAAAGTTAGACAAGACAAATGATACCATCAAAAGACATCTCAGGAAATTGTCCCATGAAACTCACCCTCCTTGGGTAACTTTTCTTCCCATAGCTTTACTATGTATAACAAAACACCCTTCAAAGTTAGGTCTAAGCCATGTTGAGATGCTGTACAGATGGCCTTTTCTCACCAATAATTTCTCATTAGACTAAGAGACCTCTGAATTGGTTAAGCATGTAGACTCTCTGACTCGCTTTCAACAGGAATTAACACAACTAGCAGAAGCCCAATCCTAAGAAGTAGGACCACCTTTTATTTAACCCGGGAGATTTGGTATTGATAAAATCTCTCCCTTCTCTTTCTCCTTCCCTAAGCCCAAGCTGGGAAGGTCTTACACCGTTCTCCTTTCAACCCCCTTGGCAGTAAAAGTTACAGGTATCTATTCTTGGATACATTACACTCAAGTCAAAGCCTGGAAAGCTGAGAGAGCAACCTCTGACAGCCCAGAGGAATGTCCTGGATACCAGTGTGAAGGAATAGGAGACCTTAAGCTCAAAATCATAACAGATAAGTAAATGAGCAAGGGCCACTTGTCTTACTCAATTCCACCTCTATCATTCTACTTTTTCTACTTTTTTATCATCTACTTTTTCTCTTGAGATTTGCCGTCAAATATCGGAGGTTCTTTTTGACACATAATTGCAGGGATAATAGTTACCAACAAGAAGGGAACATGAAAGGTTTACTATCACTGAGTCTTCTAGGACTTTTTATTGGGTTTAGTGATACATCACACCCTTTAGCTCCTACAATATCAGCCATGGCTCATTTGTACAATAAGACTAATTGCTGGGTCTGTCCCAAGTGGTTTGCTCAGTTTAATAACACTAAGGAACCTCCTGATGATCCAGAACTTACAGTCTTAGGATTTCCTTTGTTAGACTTACCTTTAATCCTAAAAGATTTATGAGGCATAAATGGGACATGGTATAGGAACACTTTCACTGAATAACTAACTCCTCTCAGGAAAACACTCCACCCCTAGTGCCAAGGAACACTCTCTCCAAATATAAGCTTCATATCCTCAGGCTGGGAAAAGTTGACTGGGTAATATCAAATGCCTCCCACTGCTTTAAAAGCAGTGGGAAAGAACCATACTTCAGCGATCTCAAATATTGTAACATCACACTGGTAATTGCTGATAGTTCTAAGATTGGAGGAAGAAGGTGCCATTAGGGTGATCTAAAAGGATCAGATACCCTGTGGGGGGCTTTCAGAGTCTAGCCGCTCCATCTGGTTGGAAGTTCCAATGAGAATAGCATGCTCTAAGTAACCACTTTGATTATAATGTAAAGAATAATGCATGGGCCTTTCCAAACATGTCCCCTCATGGAATTCCAGACCCTTGTATGATGTTTGCTAATAGTAATGGCATGCAAATTTTTGGGCAAACTGGAGACTTCTGGACCAATAGCCCTTGCCACAAAGATCATCTGAGACATTGGCCAGGGCATATTATGTTGTTAATTTTTTGAAACTCCATTTGTCAGGTGGATCCTTCTAATTTTGCATGTAAGATTCTAAATGGCATTGTGAATAACTATTCTGAGTATGGATATACCCATCCCAAAGATGCTGCTATCATATGTAAGGGGGAAAAGCTTCTAAGATATGAGAAAGATCTGTCTGTGTCCCTCACAGGTCACAACTTAGAACCATCCATTCAGGTACAGGATTATATTTCCATTGTGGCTCTTAGCTACACTTAATCCTCCCTAGGCACTGGAAAGGAACCTATACTACAGTAGCAGTGGTCCCCAACCTATTACTTTTAAATTCCACTGACAAGGATGCATCATCTAGGGACAACCCAAATCTAGGTTCCTTTTTAGAAAATGCACTATCTCAGATACATGAAACAAAGAGATTTATCATTTCCATGCAATCATATGGAGATTTAACCAAAAGAGAAAACTGGGGAGGGCATGCACATGAGAATCCCATCTTAGAAAGATCATGGATGGGAAATTCTATAATAAGAGGCCTCTTCAGGTTTGCTGGTATTTCTCTGAAAGGTCAGTACTTAATATATTCATTATGATGTACTGAGGATGGAAGGCAACAGCAGGATCCATAGAAGTACAACAACAATCCATAGACTCTTTAGCCTCAGTAGTATCACAGAATAGATGAGCCCTGAATGTTCTCACAGCCGAGGTAGGGGGTGCCTGTTCAGTCTTAAATGAAACATGCTGCTTCCAGATCAACACCTCCAGTCAAGTAGAAGAAAGCCCACAGGTCCTTAAAGATCAAGTTAAAATCATTAACAGGTTAAGAGAAAATGCAGACTCCAACCCTGGATGGCTATAATTCCTCTTTAATGAATTTCCGTCTTCTTTGTGGAACTGATTAGCTCCATTATTAAGTCCTCTCTTGCTCATATGTTTTATATTAATGTTTGAACCTTGTCTACTCAATATTATAACTCAAATTGTTTTCTCTCACCTAGAAGCAATGAAACTTGAAACGGTGCTGCAGACTGAACCAGGCATGGACACACCATTTTTCTGAGGACCCTTGGATTGACCCCAAGAAGAGCCCTAGCTGCTGTTCCCTGCATGATGCCCATTTTCAGCAGGAAGTATCCAGAAAGAGTCATTGCCCGACAACCCCTAACAACAGTTAGGGTGACCGCTCCAGAGGGTAGAATGATATAGGAGTTAAGAAGATAGTACGGGTATGAGAGTCCTGGATAAGTCTTTTCTTTTTAATGAAAAGCAGCTCTAAATCATTTTCTAACAAAGAGCAGACTGTAAAGTCTAGCTGCAGGCATACACAAGCAAGCTGCAAGCTTGCACGGGTGAATGTCAGCAGGAACTAAGGACTAGACATGTTCAAGATGATGGATCCACCATCCCTTATTTGCCAGTCACCTGTACAGTAAGGGACAGACAAGATGATGGTGGCCAAGGAGAATTCATTTGCATAGTAAGATTAGGGTGGGGCAACCAGCTTTCCCTCATGCTATGTAAACATCACACCAGGTCGAACCAATCTATGAGCTCTACATAAATCAGACAGCAACTCCTCAAACTGAACTATAAAATCCAGTGCATCTGCAGCCAGACAGCCTTTTCCACTTGGAAGACTTCTCTCTCTAGAGAGAGAGAGCTGTTTTTCTTTCTCTTCTGCCTATTAAACCTCCACTCCTAAACTCCTCCCTGTCCTAAATTTTCCCAGCAAGAGATGACTAACCCCAGGGTATATATACCAGATAATGTAGCCATTTCAGGAGTAGGAGAATAATTTAAGAATTAAGTTTGAGAATTAATTCTGATAATGTGTGTAAAGCACTTAGCACAATATATAGAATACCACATAGAAACTAGGTATTAGTATTTTGTATAATAATCTTTCCCCAAATTATTATAGTATAATTGTATTTTATGTCTTTATAGATTCCCTTACTTTTATTTTTATAGACAATTTATTTCTCATTCAACCTCTTAAAATTGCTTAACTTAAAATGCTTCATAGATTAACTTACTTTGCATTTTTGTCAGTTAGAGCAATCACTTCCACAATATGTAATACTTTCCACCTTCCTAATAATTTCGTAATATGTACTATAGCTGTACATCTTCAAGTGAATTATTTCAGAATGATAAATTTCATCACTTTGATTAGCTGGCAGTCACCTTGACACTATGTCAACTGCAAGCCTGGGACACTCAAACTGTTATTGAAGTGCTGTGTTTGAGCTGGGATGACAAAGAGAGACAAAGAAATATAGGTTATTGGAAACTTGTGCTATTTGTTATCGAATAGATTAGGATTTATACAGAGCAGTTTCATTATGAACTATACGAAAAATGCATTTAATTTTTTAATACTAAATGTACATCCTTATTAGGAAATTTCACCTGAAAGAGTTTCATAGAATGCATCTTAGAAAACAGAATTCATCATGAATCTTACTGCTATTTGTTAGTTCTAAGAACAGAGTACAGTTGAGTACTCCCAAAGTAATGAAAACCAGTGCAGAACTAGTATTTCCAGATTCTGGCCTTATTTCAGCTGTCCATTGCTGTATAACAAATTAACTAAAAACTTAGCCGCTTAAAAGGACAATAACATTTATTGTCCCACACCGTTTCTGTAGGTCAGGAATCCAGAATTGGCTTTGTTGGGTGGTTCTGGTTCAGGATCTCTCATAAGGCTGCAGTCATCTCAAGGCATCAATGAGCCTGGGGGATTTATTTCCAAGCTGTCTTGCATTCCCAGCCAAGTTAGTGCTGGTTGTTGGCCAGCACTAACTTGGCTGGGGATGTAATTTCCTTGCCATGAGAACTTAGCCACAGAGCTTGTTGAGTGTCCTCACCACATGGCAGTGACTTGCTCCAGATCAGTAATGTAATAGAGAGCAAGGCACTGTGTTTCTACAGTCCTGCCTCAGGAGTCATACTCTGCTTTTTCCACAATATTCTATTAATTACCTGGACCAGACTAGTCACTGTGAGAGGGAAGCACTAAATACCAGGATGCAAAAATCTTTGAGGCCTGTTTTAAAGGCTGGCTACCACATTACCCTTGAAAGGGCTATATAGACCATGGGAATCAAATCAGGTGAATGGTTTAGCCCTAGCTGAAGCTCCTATCATGATGTAAATGTTCTCTGCCTACATTTTTATTACAGTTAATGCCCAGAACTCACACAACCCTAGTTTCTTCAGGTTCTTTTGTTTTTAATATATATGTATATATATATATATATTCTTGGTCAGGAGCAAGTGGCTCATTCCTGTAATCCAGCATTTGAGGAGGCCAAAGCAGGTGGATTATTTGAGGTCAGGAGTTTGAGACCAGCCTGACCAACATGGTGAAACCCTGTCTCTACTAAAAATATAAAAATTAGCTGGGTGTGGTGGCGGGCACCTGTAATCCCAGTTACTTGGGAGTCTGAGTCAGGAGAATCGCTTGAACCCTGGAGGTGGAGGTTGCCGTGAGACGAGATAGTGCCACTGCACTCCAGCCTGGGTAACAGAGTGAGACTCCATCTCAAAAAAATAAAGTTAAATTAAATTTTAAAAAATCCATTTACTATGCTTATAGATTGTGAAAATGTCAAATGGGTAGATATGTGACTTATTTCTTTTAAAAAAGAAAATATAAATAATGTAGAAAGAAGAAAATACAAATAATGTAGTACAAATGAGTTTCAGTTATTGCTGTACAAATTATTAATTGTGCTGATTTTAGGCAAGTTCTCATCTCTAAAGTGAGCATGATGATGACAATAATGATAGAGAAAAACATAGTGTTATTGTAAAAATTAAATATAAATACATTTGAGAAGTCACTCTAAAACTGTAGTGCATTGTGAATATTGTCAAATCAAAGTGATGTCTGATAAGTGGTGGCTTACATAACACCACCTTATCCTGAGTCTAGTTCTAGCTGCATGAATAAAAATGGCAAACTACTACTACTGCTACTATGATAACTAATATCAAATTTGAAGAAAATAAAGAGAGTAAAGCAAAAGAAATCCATTAGACTGTCCTGGAGCAAAGTTCCACAAATCAGTATGGAAACTGGTGAATAAATGCTGCACCTCCTACCATTAAGGTGAGCAATTCTGGGAGGCCTTTTGTATACTTCTCAGCAGGTCAATGGAATTGAGCCTCTGTTGCCATAGCAGTGACCTCAATGATACATTTTTATGTTAGCTTTTCTCCTTTCCTTATACTTCATCGCTATGTACAAGCCACCTTTCCCCTAGTAGTTAAAATTAAGATAGCTATGTAGCATAACTGTATTGAGAATAGGAATGCTGCTTGTGGAACACAGATGACAAAATAGCAAGCTAAGTGGTTGAAGAGGTGGGAGTGTGGCAGTGGGAGCAGTCCACCAGGGTATGCAACAATGAGAGAGTACAAAACAATAATAAAACTAACAACATACCAGAATGCTTTCCAAGAAGACCACGTACCAGCAGTTGTACGTAATGTCAGTGACAAAATCCTCTTTCCCGCCAGGTTAGGCCGATCTTGCCACCTGTCTTCTCATCCTTGTTCCTCTGGATGGTGAGGTTACTTTTCAAGTCCAATCACAGTCTGTAAGTTTGATATGTAATATTGATACTTTGAGCATTTAAATGTGGATGGGGTGTGGGGTATGTAGCTGTGCCAGGCTCAGTTTTAACATGAGCAGTCTGATTGACTTTCAACAATAAATTGTCATTTTTTTATGTTAAGCATGCTAGAGTTACTTTTTGTTGTCCCAAACAGAGCAGCTTGGAGTGAGAGAGAAGCAAGTCCTTGGGTGCCACAAAGTTCCTAAATATTCCTTTAAAGTTTTAGGCACAATGGTGAATAATACCTAAGTCAATGCATTTATATCCAAGAATACAATTGACTTGCTCTAACATATACCACAAAGCTCGAGTCAATAAGATGGAATCTTGGAGCTATTCTTTGGGGATCTAGAGTTTCAGTGGACATTATCAATTTTGTTGTCCAAATAAAAGTAGCTGTAATATTATATACATTCTATTGTCTTCACTTTCCTATTTTACCCTAATTCATTATGTCTTTGAGGGAAATCAATAGCTTATACTTACGTTTTTCACACAGAATTATTTCCTAGATATTTAGTAGTTTTAAATGGACATTGACGTACAGTCTTTTCGATATCCATTATTTGATAAACATGAAAGCAACAAAGAGTTTGTCAATTTGTTCCCAAATGTAATTAATCATTGACCTCAACATATTGTCTCCTGGAAAAGTACAATATTGTCCGGAGCTGTGAGGCCCAGAAATTGCCACAGCCTCTGTTGCTTAAGCTCCGCATTGTGGAGACAAGACGGCACACTTCCTGGTTCTTCATCATCAACATTACCCGCGCGCGCGAACTTTTCCCGCCCACGCTTAGATAACCTCCCATGCCCGGGAAAGACTAAGTCTACTGAGCATGCACCTGGTGACGTCTCTCATTATTCTCCTCCCCGCCTGCTCTGAGCCCTTCCTCTTCCCTGCCAGCCTATATAAGGCATTGCACCACCGCCATTAAAAAAGACTTGATCAGGCTATTTGTCTTGTCTCCATTTCTCGTGTTTTCTAGTCTCCTCCATTCCCACTCCCCCTTCCAGGGTCTGTTCGACTGTCCTGCAGGTCGGGACACCTGGCGCCCGGACAGGGACCTGGACATGGGGGAAGAAGTGAGGAAGAAGGCACTAAAGTCGGCCGAAAGTAAAAGTGGAAGAAATTCCTCCGGACGTCGCGGGAGCCTGCCGCGTTGGAACCAGAGGTGAGTAATAGTGTCTGATTATGGGACAAGAATTAAGCCAGCATCAAATTTATGTAGGGCAATTAAAAGAGGCTTTAAAAACACGAGGAGTAAAGGTTAAAAGTAATGATTTGTTTAAGTTTTTTGATTTTGTAAAAGAAACCTGCCCTTGGTTTCCACAAGAGGGGACCATTGA
>NW_016806076.1:406026-429813 GCF_001698545.2 Rhinopithecus bieti
GCCAATGAAATAGAAAAGAATATATATGAACTGATTACATAAAATGTGTTTTCACAACTCTTCTTGTCATGGCAGTCATGACTAAGTTTGATCAATTTTTTCCTCATTCCTAAGTTGAAAATCTCATTGTCAAAACATTAAGATGTATTTATTATAACATACATTAAGTTCACAAAACAATGTGCTGGGTTAGTTCCTAACCAGTAGTGATTTCTTTTTAGATTTAATATTTCCTAGACCTTGTTAGTCTTATAATAATTTACTTATTTTCTTTAAGGTAAATTTTTGCTATTACTGTAACAAATATGAAACCAAATATTTTAATTTGTGGTTATATGCCATCTCTGAGAATCAGCCTTATTGCCATCTAGATAACCTTTTACTTAGTGAAATATTTGAAAATGAAGACTATAAAATGCCTTGTAATGAAGGAATAATTTGTCAACTGTAATTATTTTAATAGCTATGTGCATTGGGGTTGTCTATGGTGGTGTGAGGAGGCAACCTTGGGTGTAGCTTAGTGAGGTTTATAGAGTGGGACAGAAGAATTATTTTATAACATCATTGGAAACAATTTAGGGGAATAAAATTTGAGAGTGTATCAAAATACATATTAAAATGACAACTTGTAACTCCAAAATTAAACGGTTATTGGTATCCATCATTGAAAAATGCAGAAAGAGCTATGAAAACCTGTTGAATGTTTGCACAGAGGCCACATTTGGAGGTAGTACCTCACACCATGTAAGTAGTTGCACACTCTAGGCCAGAGTTTCTGTTTGGAAAGCAGAGATATAAACTCCTTGACACAGATTAGAATGGAATATTTTGAGGACTCACTATCATGAATTACTATTCAACTGCCTAGTTGTTCCTGGATTCAACGTAGTGTAGGTATCAAAATTCCAAAGTGGGAGTTAAGAAATGAGTGCCTTGAGTTTAATGTAAACACCCATGTGACCATCTGCGGGTTCCTAGATCCTTACTAGTAAATAGATGGCCTATGTGCTGTTACCCTCACTCCTACTGATATGATTTGGCTCTCTGTCCTCACCAAAATTTCCTGTTGAATTGTAATCCCCAGTGTTGGAGACAGGGCCCAGTGGGAGGTGTTTTAATCATGGGGGTGGTTTCTAATGGTTTAGCACCATCCCCTAGTACTGTCTTGTGATAGAGTTCCCAGGAGATCTGGTTGTTTGGAAGTGTGTAGCACCACCCCCTTCACTCTCTCTTCCTCCTCCTTCTGCCATGTTAGATGTGCTGGCTTCCTTTTCCCCTTCAGCCATGATTGTAAGTTTCCTGAGGCCTCCCCAGAAGCAGAAGCCTGTACAGACTGCAGAACTGTGAGTAAATTAAATCTCTTTTTAAATTTTTTATAAATTACCCTGTCTCAGGTATCTCTTTATAGCAGTGTGAGAACAGACTAATAAACCTACCAAACATGAGCTTTTCCCATAGTATATCTTTTTGCTGACCCTGTATATGGCTCCAGGATTCTTTCCAACACAGAGAATCAAGAAGCTAATCTCCAGGAACTGGCATAACTCTTACTTATTATGACGTCAAAAAGGTAATCTTCACTATCTGTTTTATTTCTGATATTTTTAGAGTATTTGACTATTGTTCCAGGGATGAGTGAGGGGCCTAATTTTTCCCATGAATTAGACAGAATCCCATTGAATAGGCTAGGCGACAATCATCAGCAACCAGAGGTGGTTGATATCATGCTTATGCACCCCTTTAATATCTACTGTTGTGTTTCTCTGCCCTCTAGTTCAAAGTATTTTTCCTCTTTTGTGCACATATATACCAGCAGGAGCTCTAATGCAAATTCTTTTTTAATCTGTCTCCTGTTACACGCTGATTGTAGGCTTATTGGTTTATTTGTATTTTGGTTTCCTTTTAAATTGCATCCTTCAATACAAAACTGTGATCATAGTGACTCGAGAAACAATATAAATTAATTTTGAAGCATGGAGTAAAATCTTCATCAGAACTATAGTGGTGTTTTAGTTATTTATTTGGGATCACTCAGCATATAAAGATAGCATTTACTCCACTTCTTGAGAACTGAAGGACTGGAAAAGAGGTGACTTCTGTTGAAAATCCTTCTCTCCAATACTTTCTGTATAAATAGGAGAATTATCATATTTACAAGGAGAACTATCATATTTACATACTCTGTTCATTAAAATGTATTGACTTTAAATTTTCAAGGAAATTTGCATTTCTTCTGACTTTCTTTTTGTAACCTAAGATCATCCTCTTCCAAATAAATTTAGGAAATATTTATTGAGCACCTAATATGTGTGTTAATTATTCACATCACCCACTCCCACAGTAAGGGATATCATGATGATTGTATCTGTATTTCTGCCTTCCCAAGTCTCACAACTTTAGAAGGAAGTGATACACAGAATCAAGGTATATGAAGAAAAATTCCAAAGTAGGGGCACAAAACTGCAGAGAGTGAACTGGGGAAGAAGAAATTAATTCAACCTGTGGTATAATACAACTTAGAAACTGTCATGGGAGACGTAACACTTGCCGTAGTCTTAAAAGATGAGGATACTGTTTTATGGCCAAGTTTTAAGAGCTTTTAATATTCCCTGCAAGTGGAGTGCAGGGCATAAACAAAACCAAAAGAGATGTTTTTCGGAGCATGACAGGTGAGTTAATAAAGTTAAATGTTGCACTGAACTGTAGAAATGAAAGAAAGGTATGGATTAGGAAGGTTAGGCAAACAGGCTAGGACCAAGCAGTGAAGGAAACAGTCTGAAGAGGAAGAAGCATTTCTTTTTAATGAGATGGTGAATCTTGGTTTTTCATTTTGTGTTTAAAAAAGATTTAGTTGCTTTAAAGATCTAACAAAATTTTTCTCAGGAGTCATACTCCAATTCTTATATTTGATCAAACGAAGCTATTCTACATTCATGTTTCTAGCCAAAGTAGGCTTCTTTGAAAGCAATCAGAATTCTTATGGTTTAATAAATCGTTTTAATAACCAGCTGCTAATCTGGAGGATAGAAGCTTGAATATTTAAATTGACCACTTGTTTGTGATACACACTATTTTTTTCTCTCTTGCTCATACACACACACAGAAAAACACATATTGGGTAGGCAGAACAATGGCTCCTCAAAATGTCCTCATCTTAATTAATTACCAGGAACTGTGAAGATGTCACCTTACATGGCAAAGGGGACTTTAGAGGTGTGATTAGATTAAGGATCCGGAGGAGATTATCCTGCATTATCCAGGTGGACCCAACATAATGTCAAGGGTGCATGAAAAGATGGAAAAGACAGGGACAAGATCAGAGAGAGAGCTTTGAAGTTGTTACACTGCTGTCTCTGAAGATGGAGAAAGGCGTATTCTGCCAAGGAACGCAGGAATCTCTGGAAACCTATTCTTTCCTGGAACCTCAGAAAGAATGCAGCTGGCCAGCACCTTGATTTAATTTAATTTAATAATTTTGTGAAGGAATCTGATCTATTTATTTGTTACTCAAAAAAACTTGCTTTTGACTAGACTCAGACAAGTAGAAGCTCACAGAGAGGACAGTCTGTTCCTGGTGGGTTTTGTTTCGCTTTGGTTTTGTTTTGTTTTAGCCTCTTTCATTTACTTGGCCAAAAGCTTAGCATATTCTACAACCTCTTCCTTACTTTTCTTAGTAAGCTATTCCTTCAGAGAAATATGCCAGCATTTATGCTTCAGGACATCTAGTAAAAATCTCGGGTGCTTTGGCTCCAGGTTTCTTACCTTCTTTTTTTTGAGGGCTTTTAAATTTATTTTATTTTATTTTACAACATATTGGCAGACATCATCTTTTTCAGACAGATTGAAAAGTTTTCAGACTCTTCTAGCTCTTTTGGGCCTCAGGCAATGAGGCACCATAGTATCAGTCAGTCCAGGAACATCCTTCTCTCTCTCTCTTTCTTTTCTTTTCTTTTTTTTTTCTTTTTTTTTTTTTTTTTTTTTTTTTTTTTTTTTTTTTTTTTTTTTTTTTTTTTTTTTTTTTTTTATAGAAACGATGTTAAGAATGCTCAGGTTGGCATCCATCATGCAACCATAAACAGATTTGCATTTTCTTTCTTCAGCTCTCTTTGGTCTAAAACAGGAATATCCCTCAGTCACAGGCAGATACGGCCACGGGTCAGGATACCCGGCTTCATGGGGAAATCTTGTTTGTCGTTCCCACCACTGATTTGGACAATATAACCCGTTCATTCTTCATCCAGAGCATCAGCAGCAATGCCTGTGGCCATATACTTCTAAGAAAACCCATGAAATTTACGTTCATAGTCAACGAATTTCTGGCAACCAGTGACTGGGAAGAAGATATTCAGCTTCATTTTGAAGCAGCATCTTGATTTTAGCCCATGAGACCCATTTTGTACTTCTGATCTTCAGAACTATAAAATAATGTATTTATATTGTTTTTAAGCCACTAAATTGTGATAATTTATTTGCAACAGTACTGGGAAATTAATACAGGTAACTACTTTACGCTCAAATACTCACATAGGCAAAACTCTGTGTTTTTTTTTTTTTTTTTTTTTTTTTTTTTTTTTGACAGAGTCTCACTCTGCTGCTCAGGCTGGAGTGCAGTGGTGCAATCTTGGCTCACTACAACCTCCACCTCCCAGGTTCAAGTGATTCTTCTGTCTCAGCCTCCTAAGTATCTGGGATTACAGGCTCCTGCCACTATGCAGCTACTTTTTGTATTTTTAGTAGAGAAGGGGTTTCATCATGTTGGCCAGTCTTGTCTTGAACTCCTACCTCAGGTGATCTGCCCATCTCAGCCTCCCAAAGTGCTGAGATTACAGGTAACTTTATTTTTTATTGATCAGTCTAATTTCTGATTCAAAGTTCTTAATCAGTCACATAAAGTAAACATAACCTAGTCATTTTTCAGGTAAGCGTAGTGAAATTCTGTAACTTTCCATGTATTTAAATTTGTTCTCCTGCCCATTGCAAGCCACTAGCTCTGATGTTCACCTAAGGTGTGAAAGGGTCTTTAAGAAATATCACTAAGCATTGGTAAAGAGTACATGAGTGACCTTGTTTCTACTGGACCGCACAGAGATATAGAACAATCAACTGATGGGATTTTAATTATTTTGGTCTTTAGCTTCTAACCCTACTACATCTACAGAGGAGTCAGGTCTCCTGCCTGACCTTGGGATATCGTGCCAGGAGATAGCTCAGGTAGTCCTTCCTCATTTTGATCTCTAGTCTCCATTGGTTG
Source organism: Rhinopithecus bieti (assembly GCF_001698545.2). Classification (NCBI taxonomy): domain Eukaryota; kingdom Metazoa; phylum Chordata; class Mammalia; order Primates; family Cercopithecidae; genus Rhinopithecus; species Rhinopithecus bieti. Next base: position 411,278 of record NW_016806076.1, read on the forward strand.
TGCTGGCCTATGCACAGCCCTTCTTCAGGCCTTTGATCCTTTTTGAAAGGCAAAGAAATGTTTAGTTGTTCTCTTGTTCATTATATTGGCCATGGGAGACCTGGGGCTGTTGGTGAGCATTGACTCTGCCCCTAACATTCCTACTCTATCTCTGTTCTATCACTATTAAGGCTAGAGGAACACCAGCAAGTTTGTTACCCACTTCAGTTCAGAGAGGACAGAAGAAGTCCTCCTAAAATAACAAGATGGCAGAGAGAAGAGGTAGGCCAACTTCCTTGTTGGACTCCTTACTTTCCAATTCTCTTTTCGCTTCTCAGATAATATGGTCTTTATCAAATGGGCAGGATGCAAGGGGAAGTACTAGAGAAGAACCAGGAAACAACTTATCCTCCAACTAGTTCTACTTTTAATTTTTTTCAGTCTTGTTCTTACCTGTTAAGCTGAAAAGCTAAGAATCTGTTCCTTGGTCTAATATGATAACTAACTCCAGGACAAATGGAGGTTCCAAGGTTTAAATTATGAAGAGGTAAGTCCAGGGCTAAAATTAATGAAAAGCTCTCTCAGAAAAAAAGAGAGAGAGAGAGAACATTTCATATTATTTTTCCGCATGTAAAGGAAGAAACTGAGGCCCAGGGAGATTAATAAAATGGAGTTTGTAGAGTAGGAGTCAAACTCGTAGCTCTCTGAATTCAGTCCCCAAGTTTTTCAGAAGATATGCTGCCTCCTCAGTAAATTATTAAAATCATTATTCAGCCTCAGTTTTTTCATCTCTAAAGTAAAAAGCTTGAACTGATGAATTCTAAGGCCCATTATAGCTCTAAATGTGTCCCTTAGTTTGAAAATATTCAGCACTATCTAGGTGAGAGAAAAGAGATATGTGTGTCCTGACCCTCAGGTGGACTCACAAGCCTTCCCTTAAGAAAGAGCATAAATAGGGATCCTGCACTAGGTTGCAGAGTACCAATAGAAATTTTCTATCTATTAAAAATCAGTGGCAATAAGACAGGACCTACAGATACCAGTAGATATTTAGATTATTATACTGAAGCTCAGGTTGTTTGCTATCCTCTATCTTAACTGCACGATTTACACCTGGCCACATATTGACAGTTTGAGTTAGTTTCAGGCGATGAAATGTGAAAACTCTGATTTACTATGTATGCCTGTCTAGAACAGACCCGCCACTGCTTCAGGAGAAGTCCCACTTCAAATTTTTTTCCCAATTGATTCTGAAACTTGAACTGCAGCAGCATTTATCAAAGAGATTAGAAATGGCTCAGGTGCATTCCCAGGGGTAGAGAATTCCACTGGAACGTGACTGTGCCCTTCATCTAGTATGTGGAATAAGGATAGTCACTATCTATTGGTTCATTCATCTTTTTACTAGGGAAAACAAAACAAATAGGTTTCTTTAAAACTGTGTTCTCCTATTTTTTTCTAAATTTTAGGATTCATATATAGGAAAATTCTCTCAATTAGTCAACATTTTATCAATCAGTTAAATTGATAGATATACCTCTTTGAATCTACAAAGTTAAATATTGTACCCAAATACATCAGAGAAGTCTATTTTACAAGTTGAATTCACAATTAAAGGCATAGAAACATATGTTTGAGTTAAGGAATTAACCGACAATTTCAGTATTTTCAAGTCAATTTGTTTTAGAAAAGGAAACCATGAAATTCAAACTTTTGGTGACAGCTTATTTATTTTAATTTCTCTACATTGCCTTAGGACAAAAATGAAGATAGAGTTAGTGAAGAAATATGAATTCAAGAGGCAGTGTTCTAATTTTGTAAATGGAGGTCTGTTTCATAAGAAAATTGTATTAGAAAACAGATGCAATAAAGGTAGCAAGAAACAGACAGAAGGTAACAAGTATTTCAGGATAACAATGGATGATGTAGAAGCAGGAAAGAAAACTTGACACTTCAAATTTAGCTGGAGCAACATCAGGAAGTTAAGTATTGAGGAAATGTCTGAAGACTGGTTAAATACTCTGACACATTACCACTAAACCTTATGAAAATGGTTTATGTGAGTCTAGGTAAAGATATTTCTCTAACATCTTAAGCACCTAATTTCCCTCATCAGCAGGGTTTACACATTAATATTTTCAACATAAAGCTTCCTTGTAGAGAAAAGAAGAAAAGTCATATTAACTGATTGCTCACTATGTGGAACTGTTTGGTGAGGCTGAGTGACTTGCTCATACACTCAGATCTGTCAACACTACCACACCCCAGAGCTTTGAAGTCCACAGTTCCAGCTGTTTCCAGGAGGGGATTCAAAAACAGATCAAGTCCTTCTGTATTTCCAAGTACCTTATAAAGGAAGCATTCACCAATCTTATTTCGCAGACTAGGGGTCAGCAAACATTTTTTTCCCTAAAAGTTCAGATGATAAATATTTTAGGCTTTTCAAGTCTTCACATTCTCAGTCATACCTACTCAGTTCTGCCACTGTAGCACAAAAGCAGCTATATACATATACAATCTGTAAATGAATGGGCATAGTTGTGTTCCAATAAAACTTTTTCACAGAGCAGTCAGTGGGCTAGAATCGACCTGTGAGTTACAGTTGGCCAATCCCTGATGTCAGCATTGGTAGAATTGACCATGGCTTTTGGGACTTTAATCAATTTTCCCATTGGCGTGTGTGTGTGTGTGTGTGTGTGTGTGTGTGCGTGTGTGTGTGTGTGTGAAGTTTTGCTCTTGTTGCCCAGGCTGGAGTGTGGTGGCCCAATATCAGCTCCCTGCAACCTCTGCCTCCCACATTCAAGCAATTCTCATGCCTCAGTCTCCTGAGTAGCTGAGATTACAGACACCCACCATGTCCAGATTTTATTTTTTATTTTTTAGTAGAGATGGGGCTTTGCCATGTTGGCCAGGCTGGTCTTGAACTCCTGACCTCAAGGGATCCGCCTGCCTCGACCTTCCAAAGTGTTGGGATTAGAAGTATGAACCACCCCTCCTGGCCAGCTGGCATACTCCTTCTTAAGCATAAGAGGTAAGGGTCAATAATCATGAATGAATGCTGAAGAAGGAATTAAAAAATGAGAACTATTAAGTTGTGGTATCCTAAGCCTTATAACAAGCTAGCCAGTAGACAACACAGAGATTCCTAATTATTACAACATGTTGCTTACATTCTTTTTTCTCCTACTTAAGTAGAGAATCTGGGAAACACGTATTCTTGTGTATAAAGCAGAATATCTGAAAAACTTAAAAAAGTAAAGACTAAAAAACTCCTCCAAAATACGCTTCCTCAAAAGTGAGTAAAGAGTGATTTATCCCGGTTAGACTACTCACCTTAATATAAAAATCCTTCTGGTCAAAAAGATAGAGTACTTCCTGAGAAAGTTCAGTGATCAGAGACTGCCAAGGCAGCCCCATGCACAGGAGATGCTATCAATCCTGGCTAACTTGGTGGAAGGGAAGATTGGGGAAGTAGCTGTGAGGCTAAGTCAAATAAATGGACTTGAATGGATCACAACTCTATTGACGATAGAAGTAGAAAATGTTAACTTCACACATTATTGGAAAATGACACATAAAATACAGTCTTAATAAAAACCAGTTTCTTATCATTGAGAAGATTTAAAAAATCAGAAAAGATTAAGGCTTATTTCATATTCAGAGAACCAGTGGAGGATAAAAGACAAGAGGAATAACTAGAAAGAATGCCAAGACTCCAGTGGTCTACAGAGCCTGCCAGCAGAGCCTGCTATGTAAAGAGATATAGGGGCAAGCCCAATCAGGAAAAGCAAAGGAAAATAACCTTTAGTAACTGCCTACTAAATGCCAGGCACTTAATAAGTGTTTTAACTGTGTTACTACATTTGATCTCCTCAACAGCTTTTTGAAATAGTATGTATTCACCAATTTACTGAGAATGGAAGGGGATCAGAAATGCTAAGGAAGTGTCCTAGATCACTCGGGTAGAGTCAAGGTTTGGATTCAAGTTGTATGTATATGAAGCTTTTTCCAACTGAATATGTTGGGGAAGAAAATGTTGTCATCTCATACCATTGTAAAATGTTTGTAAATGTAAAAAATAATATGAGAGCATTTATTTAATAGTTCAGCAATGCGCCACATTTTATATAATAGAAATATTGGTTACTACTAAAAAATTAGCATGCAATATTGAGATACTCTTTTGAATATGAGGTAGATAATTACATCTTCAACTTCGTTAGGAAAAAAATACATCTTTAAGCTTAATAGACAACCCAGTGAGGAATATATGTGTTCACATTTGCAATACAATTATACAAAAATTTAATATAACCCTACTGAAAACTGTGAGCCAATTTAAAAAAAGACTGACTCTATTAAAACAATTTTAAAGGCATTGTTCAATTTCTGGATAGTTTTGTGCCATATTAGTAGACAACTGAGCAAGAGTTACTCTTAAATACTTAGAGGATGGAATATGGTATTTTTTGTTTCTAAATGTTATGTCTCTGATCTCTGTTTGATGTTATAACTGGTGGATTAATATGTGACTCTATTACATATATATTAACATTAACATATTTCAGTTCATGGACTCAATTGTTAATAAGGGAAAAAGAAACAATGGAACCCGTTTCTTATTTAGTTCAATGTGCTTTTCATAACTTGTCCCATTATAATTCACCATACTTCTAGGGGATGAGCAATGGTACAGATTTTCATAGTCAGCTCTCAGTTATTCAGGGGGTACATTTTCCAGTCTGTTAGATAAGGAGTAAAAGAACAGAATTAAGTTTTCAGGTTGATTTCTTAGTTGTACTATGTTATATAAAGTGTCCTTCCACATCCTTGACAAACAAAATCGGTACTTCAGAGTTGTTATATCAATTTTTAACAATATAACCTTTAGAATAATATAAGAATGTTTCATTTTTTTACTTGTAACATATTATGTAATAGGATAAGATACATCTATCTTGTTGAATTTTTTTATGATCTACCAAAGATAATTCTAATTGTTCATACTAATTGAGAGCTAATCGTATCCCAGAGTGGCTGAGGGAAGCTGCACCCACAGGTTAGTGTAATGAGATTTGCAAAGTTGGTTTAAAAAATCAACACTGGATCTAGGGCCTTCTGACTGCTTGTTGGTTTCTCTAAAGTCTTGTTCAGTTATTGACTCAAGAGTTAGACATTTGTGCCCACAGAGCAGTTAAGAGAACAGCTAAATGTATTTCAAAGCAGATAAAGCACACAACTTCAGTCTTTGGAGTCAGAGAGAGTTGGCATCTCAGCCCTGTCACTTACTAGCTGTGTTACTTTGGTCACATCCTATATCTTATCTCTACAGCGATGATACTAGTTAATTGTGTTGAGTTTCCCTAATGGCATATGGAAAGAGTGTAGTGCCTGGTATATGGTAGGTTCACAATCAGAGTTAATTTTTTTGTTCTAACTGTCAACCAAGTGGATGAGTGGAAGGTATACAGTTCCCTGGGTGGGTTCCCACATGGAAGGCCTAGAACTGCAGCTTAATAGGAGCCCTGCACATATGGGGACTTAATCTGGAGTAGATGTATTAAGCATATTACTTAGTACCCATAGCAGAACCAATGGCCTGAGAGCAAGCATGATAATGAAGTGGACTTCTGTGTTTATGACATATCTGCTTCTGCTTACCTGCTAGCTTCATCACCCATGTCTGCCACGTTTGCATCTTCACACAATCAGATGAAGCATGGAGTCTATAGGCCTTACAAAGTCAGTCTGGAGTCATGCATTGTTCTGGAGTCATATGTTCCTCTAACCTTTGTAACATTTCACATGTCTATGGGAAAGCTAGAAAAGCATAATTGACAGTCCACAGAAGTTCTGCCGAGACCTGAGGGGTGAATATAAGGAGTTTGTCAAAGAGAACTACATGATACTATCATGAAGGAAGGGCTATGACTGCAGTATCTGAACGATCTGGCCACTTGAACAGCCTCCAGAGGAGAAGGTGATGAACTAGCCTGCATGTTTGATCTAATTCTACTCAGGTCAAGTTATTATTTTTAAAAAATCAGATAACTCACCAGCTTCACCAAGCCAGCAGCTTCTAAAGAGTTTCTTTTATCTGAAGAGGTTTGCTAGAAAATATGTGTTGAGGGGTGTGATGAGCAACAAAGCAACATTTTTATATTTGTCTTCTAAGGGCCTGTCTGCCATCAACTCTCCTTCTACATGTTGTACCATCTCATTCAGAAATAACACTTTACTATGACTTATGTGACTATATCTATAACAAGCAACATTCTTACACAGGAAAGGGCTAGTGAATCCCTTTGACCTTCAAAGTATAACATTTGAGTAAAGTGTGAATAAGTCCACTTCTATATTCCTAGAGTTGATTTGTCTTGAGAACAGAGATTTGACTCAGGAAATGGTAAATGTGGAGGGAACACTCGGTGTGTGTGTATGGGGGGATTTGAGGGGTCATTGACTAGGGTGCGGCAGCCTACAAAATAACTAGACCCAGGGATCCAGGTCCTGAGGCAAAGCTGAAAGAAAAAGCAGAGAACAAAGAGATAGAAAAGAAGGGAGAGGTGGAAGAAAAGATGGTAAAGAAGTGAACCCTTCTGGCATACCAGAACCAGACCAGTTTCTATGTTGCGTGAAGCCGTCTTCTCTGCATAGTCTAGACTTGCTAGAGCCATGTCATAGCATCAACAGACTTCAGTAGATGGTGTAGGGAACTAAGAGCCCAGATCAAGTTAGTGTCAGTTCTGAGCTCTGAGCCAGGTCATTCCATCCCAATGCCCTAGATTTGAAGTGAGCTAGAGCTGAGCTCTCCTAGGGCACAGGCTTTGCCAAACTTTAGAGCAAAATTTAGAGTAAGGCAGAATCCGAATCAGACACAGGACATTCTGAGCACAACAACAAAAAGCCCACTGAGGTTCAGACAATATTGCAAGAATATGAAAAAATAATACCAATTTTGGGTCTGCAGAGTTCGTATCTTGTTAATATAAAATTTAATCTTTCAGGAGAATAATAAAGATAATGGTAAAATGATGATAATTATTATAACAACTGACATTTCTGAGTATACATTCCAGGTAAATACTTTACCTGTGTTAACTCATTTAATCTTAGTAACAAGGTCTTGAGGTAGTTTCTAGTTTACTTATGCATTTCACAAATACAGATCAGAGAGATTACCTTTGAAAACAATAACAGTTTTTTTGCTACAGAACAAACCTAACACCTAAGCATTCTAATAAGTTCCTAAATTTCTTAAGAAAATTTTGTTCCCAGTTTGTTGGATTCTCAAAAATGACCAGTGACATATTAGCTTCTCCCCAGAATTTCTGTTTCTGCAGAAGGCCCTTCTTAGAGCCATGAGCTTTGGATCAAAGCAGTTCTGAGAAACATTTAGACACTGTCAATCTGGCTGATTAGAATTATTATCATGGAATCCATACAACTCCCAGCATTTCAAATTCTCAAGATTTTCTGTGTTTGAGAATATGTGCATCTTTTAAGATTTTGAGGGACTGTTGGGAAGGCACGATTGGTTTTGAAATGTGAGGACATGAGATTCGAGAGGGGCCAGTCCCTGAATGATATGGTTTGGCTGTGTTCCCACCCAAATCTCATGTTGAATTGTAGCTCCCATAATTCCCGCGTGTTGTGAGAGGGACCTGGTGGGAGATAATTGAATCATAGAAGTGGTTTCCCCCATACTGTTCTCATGGTAGTGAATAAGTCTCATAAGATCTGATGGTTTTGTAAGAGGTTTACCATTTTGCTTGTCTCTCATTCTTTCTTGTCTGCCACCATGTGAAACATGTCTTTTGCCTTCCAATATGATCGTGAGGCCTCCCGAGCCACATGGAACTGTGCATCAATTAAACCACTTTCCTTTATAAATTACCCAGTCTTGAGTATGTCTTTATTAGCAGCATGAGAATGGACTAATATATACCACATATTCTTTATCCTTTCATCCACTGATAGACACTTAGGTTGATTCCATATCTTTGTTTCACAATAGTGAATAGTGCTGCAATAAAAATATGAGTGTAGGTATGTGTCTGATATGTTGATTACTTTTCTTCTGGATAGATACCCAGTAGTCGGATTGCTAGATGGAATGGTAGTTCTATTTTTAGTTCTTTGAGTAATCTCCATACCATTTTCCACAGAGGTTATACTAATTTACATTCCCATAAACAGTGTACAATTTTTACAGAAACAAAATGACCTTCAGAAATGTTATTGACTTTTCTGCATCATTAATGAATGTTTCAACTTTACTTATTATGTATACATAAAATTCATGCTGCAGAGACTACATATCAATGAAGGTATGGATATTATCTCAGTGATTTTCAGACCCTTGGTAAATGGGGAACAGGAGAATCCCCAGGGGTAGAATGTATCTTGGCCTTGAGCTTGTTCTGAACTGAAAGTGTTCCTTTTTTGGTGCATGTTTTCTGTCAAGTGGAATAAAACAGATTATATTGGGAGGCTGAGGCGGGTGAATTATAAGGTCAGAAGTTCAAGACCAGTCTGGCCAACATGGTGAAATTCCATCTCTACTAAAAATACAAAAATTAGCCGGGTGTGATGGCACATGCCTGTAACCCCAGCTACTCAAAAGGCTGAGGCAGGAGAATTGCTTGAACCTGGGAGGCAGAGGTTGCAGTGAGCGGAGGTCATGCCACTGCACTCCAGCTTGGGCAACAGAATGAGATTCTGTCTCAACAAACAAACAAACAAACAAACAAAACAACCTGAGATTATATAAATGAGAGAAAAGGGAATATGATAGTACTTGGGGTTTTCTTTCTTCTTAATTTTATTCCAAATGAGACAGAGCAGAGCAAAAAAAACTCAACAAAGTGAAAGCAAAACTATTCTCACAAATCAGTATGGGATTTGTATTCTTTTGGGATGACATCTGAAGTATAAGAAAATAAATGTATATAGGAATATTGAAAAATCTGCAAAAGCCTTAGTAGAAAGAGTAAACATGAAACATAGGCTCCAGTAAAGTAGAAAGTAGCTGAGACATGGTTACTGATTAGGTGTAAAAGTTTCTTGAAAATCTGATTGCTAACCCAAGTATTCACCTCTCATTTACGTTTTCTTAGTAATAGCTCAGCTGAATTCTGAAGGACTGTATCCACCCCAGTTTGCACAGTGAATAGTTTTAAAAACCAAAGCCACACAAGATAGAAAGAACCCATGGTGTTTTGAAAAGTAGGTTAACAATTTTGTTCATAGCTTAGGGAGACAAGATCAATGACAGCTTTTAAATCCAATACTAAAAGATGAGAGAGAAAAACAGTTACTTAAATTATAAACTTAATTTTATGTTCAGGCTGTCAATAAAGAGGCAAGTGCAATGTATATGAAGATGAGCAAAGCAGTCAGGTAAAAAATATTCTCCAGATAAATTGAGCAGTTTCATATGGGAAAAATAAGTTTTCCTCAGAAAGCGTGAACATACGTATTTCCAAGAATAAGCATAATGAAAATATTTGCGCATTGCTCTGGGAATATAGTGACTATAAATTTCCATTAGCTTTCGATAAAAAATGAAAAAATCAGCAAACTTTTAAACTTTTACCATGATTTTTTACTCTATAATTAAAACTTAAAGAAATTTCAAATAGGTTTCCCAGGTAGAAAGTAATAAGTACAATCTATAATGATTTCTCTTACAGAAAAAATTGGGTACAATGAACAAAGTTAAAACTTTCGATTGAAACAGATTTCATATGCTTTTCTCACACAAGTTAGAGAAAAATATCAGGAATTACTTCTATTCTTTGATATTTCTTTTTAACTGATGCTTGATTGTTTTCCTTTAAGAACTAATAATTCGTAAATGTATTTTTTATTTTGATCAATTGATCTGACCAACATGTCTTTGCTATTTGTACAAAAAGTGTTTTTTTTTAAAACAAGAACTGAATATGTTAAAGTCTCCCAGTGAGCACTGTTAAATGCAACAGATATAAATATGAATCTACAGAGCACTAGTCAAGAGTCTACTAAAAACCCAAAGAGTAGTAGTAGAGGTAGTTTTTTTTCCTTTTTTAAAATGTCAACATGTCTTCATACTTTGAAATGTTTACTAGCAGCTATTTAATATTGTCCACAGAACGTATCTTATATATTTAGTCGAAACTAAAAAAACTTAAGAATAAAATGTGTTATTAAAGCAATGATTTTTTGACAATAGGTAACCTATTCAATCCAGATGATTCAATCACCCTGATCATCTGAAATTGAAAATTTTTCTAATACAAAGTGATGGTGTGCTTATTGTAGAAGACTAAAATTATTCCAAACTTAAAGGACAGATGTCACACCAATCCAAAGACCATTTTCTGTTGTAGAAATAACAAACTGATAAATTTTGGAAGATGATCTTGACCTTAACATCTTCATTTTTTTTTTCATGAGAGGAAGTACAAAACATTAATGCATGTGTTATTTTTGGCCTATATTTTAAAACAAGAAAACGTGATGTATTGATTTAGATGTCTGGATGTGCTAGAAATACTGTCTTGTCTTTTATGCCAGTTTACTGTTATTAAAATTTAACAGTTTTAATATTAAACTGTTATTAAAATTTAACAGTTACTTATTCCCAATAAGATCTCAAAAATAAATAATTTTAACTATTTATTCAAAACTACTCTCTCACTTTTTAATAGACTCAATTCTAGGCAAAGTTTTGAATTGAAGTAGGAGAAAGAAGTTGGTGTTCACATTTCTGTTTTCAATCCTAAAAAGAAAATCCCAGTTGATCTATCAAAGAGCACTTTGGATTGGTGCTCTTGACTAGTATCTAGAGAAAGCTAAGATTCTAGTTGATGAATAATGCTGTTGCATTGCATACAGCACCAAAATATCAGCTCATGTTTTCAATTTTCACAAAATTTTTACAGGTAGAAAGTAATAGACACAATCTATAATGGCATCTCTTAGAAAAAAAAATTGACAGCATTAACAAAATTATAACACAATTAGAACAGATCTTATGCATTTTTCTCACACAATTTGGAGACAATATCATGAATTCCCTCAGTCTAGGATCAGACCTTTTATATCTTTTGTCTGTGTGGAGGTTCTTAATAAACACTTATTTAATCAAAACAAAGAAGATTTTATTGATGAGATAATCTTAATACACATTTTTATTGAAAAGAGGAAAATTCTAGGTAACTCTAGTGCACTTATTTTACCACGTAATTAAATTAAACATGTAAGTTTCAAAATTATATTTTAAAAAGTTATTGATTTATCTGTCACAGTTAATCAAACATTGTTTAGTAGTTTAGCTCAATATAAATGCTTTGAAATATATACTGCCGATTTCTAAGCCCCTAATGCCTGGCTGCTCCAAAACTATTTGGAGAATTAAGGAAAATATATACACAGTTACTTCTTAATCAAGTCTTGGATATCAGTTAGCATTTATGACTAATGTTTAAAATAAGGTAATGGAAGCATTTTATGACTAGGCTATAATCATACTGTACTCACTAAGTGTCAGTATTATCTTTTAAGAAAGTTAGGAACAGTGTTTAGCTGCTAACTCAGAGTCTGAAAATGGCAGTGACCTACTAAAGTTAAAGAAGTCTGGAGGTAGCAGTTCAGATTTAGAATGACAGTTTCACAGACTCTTTCTGTCTTTCTGCTTCAACATCTTGAGTATGAGACTTCCATGCTCAAGTCTTCCTTGATGTGCAAGATGGCTGCAGGAACGCCAGCCATTTTAATTGCAAAACAGGATCTGCCCAAGAACTTCTGCTTTTATATTTCTCTATTTCCCTACAAAGAAGATGAATAAATACACTTTTTGAGGTGGGCACATCACCCAAGTTTTATCTTAATAAGGAAAAAGAAAGAATAGATATTATGCAGACAATCAACTGATACTAGCTAATAAATTATGCAACCTAAGATCACATATAAATCGAATATCTTGATTTTTTTCTGGCTTTCATTCCTGGCATTCTACCTGTCCCCTTGAAGAGAATAAATGACATTACTATATTGCAATTAAAGCTGCATATTTTGATCTAAAGTGGAGAATAAAAACAATGATTTTCAAAATAAGACCAAAATAACTTCAATGAGTTATAGAAAAAGATTTTCATAGGAAAACTTTAGACTTATGTGGAAACATTATATTAAAACATTAAAACTATCTTTAAAAGTAATGTATGAATTTTATATGTCAGAGGAAATTTGTAATGACTGTTGAGAAATATTTTATAAGGTTAACGAAATTTACATGTTGCTTACTGTACTGAAGCAGGTTATATTAAGTTTTAAAGCACCTTCATAAAGCTCTTCAGAGTAGCAATGATATATTTTACGCTTCTAGCTCTGTTTTGGAATAAGTATTGTTCACTCATGGTACAAATAGTTACTGAGTTTCCTACTATGAATCCAGCACACTGCTTGGCCTGAAATCTATTGCGTGAAAATGAACTATTATGACCCCATCCTCACAAAGCTATAGAGCATGAGAATTTCTGCTTTATTTTCTTTGTAAATACTAAATGTATCTATTGAATAATATAGTTTTGCTGATGTTTGAACTACATTATTAAATCAGTAAAATTGGCCAGAACATGCTAAGAGTGTGACCTGGAGAAAAAATGTTCATGTAAATAATAATATTTTTCAGGTTCATGACTGAACAAAGTATGAAATATTTGTGTTGAAATATGACATTTAAATATAGATACAATAATGTTATAATTTTAAAATACAGCATTCAGAAAATTGGAATTTCAAATTAAGCTGATATTTCATTTTCAGAAGTATTAGTTTTATTGTGAGATAATAGTACCATTTTCTCAAATGTGTGGTCAATATGAACATAAAATTTTGGAGACATTTGTAATATGTAAATTATTTCACTCTATCTGGAAGCATTTTCTAGGCTGCACATAGGAGATTTGTTCCTGTTACTAAATACAATTTTTTAAAACAAGTATCACAAAGCCATAGATGCACAACATGAATTACTAAAGATTAAAATTTGAGCCAGGTTATAGATCAGCATATTATCTAGCATATTGAATCTGTTTAAACATTATTTTAAGGACTAAAATATATGTTGTCATTTTGGTACATTTTCTAAATTTGAGGATAAGCTCAAACTAATTTTTCTTGTCTATGCCCATTAACTTGCTATAATTTCCGGATACTGAGGAAACTTCCTTGAGACAGTTAAAGAGCTTATAAATCAGATACTTCAGCATAATCTATACATGAGATATCTTTGTTTAAATAGTCCTTCAGTTATGTTTTGGCATGCAGGTCTTATCTAGGATGAATCTTATTTTTAAGAGTTACAGTACAGGCCGGGCGCGGTGGCTCAAGCCTATAATCCCAGCACTTTGGGAGGCCGAGACGGGCGGATCACGAGGTCAGGAGATCGAGACCATCCTGGCTAACATGGTGAAACCCCGTCTCTACTAAAAAATACAAAATCTAGCCGGGCGAGGTGGCGGGCGCCTGTAGTCCCAGCTACTCGGGGGGCTGAGGCAGGAGAATGGCATAAACCCGGGAGGCGGAGCTTGCAGTGAGCTGAGATCCGGCCACTGCACTCCAGCCTGGGTGACAGAGAGAGACTCCATCTCAAAAAAAAAAAAAAAAGAGTTAGAGTACAATCTCAGTAGCTGCTAAATTTGAACTAATTGGTTTCCCTTGTGAATAATACACATATTATGCAATATTAAATTCTGAATTTAGAACTGTGTAGTATCATAATTTTTACATTGCTATAAGACACCTAATTTATTTCTTCTACAAATAAAATAGTTTTATTTTATTTATAGAAATAAAAGCAATCCATACTTAATTTCAAATGAAAATAACAATTTAAAACAGAAGAAGCTACAGTTATCTATAATCCCTCCACCCAAAGAATATCATGGTAAACATGTTGGCACACATCCTTTCCAACTTTTTAGTTGACTAGAACTCTGGTATTTTTTAATGTACAGATTTTTGCGCATCTAAGACTATCTTCCTGTTTACCTTACACCTGAATAACAAATAGGCTAGATATAGGAATCTGATTTCACAACTTTATTTTCTTGAAACTCAGCAAACATTTCTCCATCATCTCATAATAGAGTACTGATGAAAGATACATTTAACTGACTTCAGTCCCCTTGTTAAAGGCAATCTATTTTATTTTTTTCTGCATCAGTTTTTATAAGATTTTTTTCAAATTATGCTGGAAATAAGACAAACATGATAGGCTATATCATATGTATATCTTTTCTTATTAATTGGTCTTGAATTTGTAAGCATTTTCAGTAAGTAAACATATTTTCCTCAATGCAGTATAGCATCTTTATTAATATCATTGGTGATTCTGTGTCTTCTTGTTTCTTGCTCCATATATCTGTCATGTTTATGTCTTTCGACTTAATCACTTGCTTCTCTTTCCCCACATTCCATGATATTCTTAATATTGTACTTTCTATTACTGATTCAAAATTCTGTATCATTATTACTTTTTCTTATTTCTGGAATGTGCTTGCATATTGATATTTTAATACTTCCTTGAATTGTTTTATCATTCAGAAATTGCTTTAGAACACTGTCCCACATTAAACAATTCCTTCCATTGCCCTCACACAGCTTTTTAAATATATCTAACTATTCTCAAAATTTTTCTCTTTAAAAAATTCCAACTTTGTGCTATTGTATTAGTTTTACAACAAGTTTTATTTTCCTTATGTTACAGTTTTTAAACTTTTGCCTATAATTTTGATTTTTTTCATTTACCATATCCAGTCAGATTACCAGAATGACACTTACAAAATTTATTCACAAATTAAACTTAAATTCTATTGATTAGTAATATTCATTCTAGCTCTTGGCAGATAAAAAATGAAATTTTAATCTTTGCCAAATTTCTGAGATAAACATAATATCACTTATAGGTTTTAAATATTTATGAATAGACTATGCATTATTAATATTTTAAAAATATTCTGATATCCTCATACAAAATGAACTATGTAAACACAAGCTGTAATGAATATGCAGGCAAAGCTGATCATCAGCAGACCTGTCATACAAACTGTTAAACGTATTGAATGTATCATATTTTATCAGGTCTAAGATAAACTTTTCTTTGTTACCTTTGAACATCACTGAAATAGGGCTGCATTCTATAATTATGGATAAAATTTGTGATGTGGCTGTCACTTGCTTCACATTTCTGTGCATCTTGAGAAAAAGCTGGCAGAATATTGCCTTGGGAAAAAAACACCAGAGTTAATAGTGAAGCACTCTTTTAGAAAACATTATATTAGCTATGTCTTGATGATAGATAATAACGTTGTGTGGAAAAATACAGAAATTAATGACTATGTTGAAAAGTGATTCAGAAGACTGAGATTCTTACTGTAAAGATATTTTAGAAATATCTTAACCAATTAATTTTCTTATTGTGTGTATGCACAAAAATGATACATGATATAAATATACATTTCAATGTCTGAAAACAGTTCTTTCAATGGAATAACATAACAATTCTCAGTGTTGAGAAAAATTGTGACAATGTAGGTGACATTTTACCAGGAGTAAACAAAATAATGATTCATTCTACAATTGATGCCTTTTGAGGTTGAATGAAATATGATATATTAATACTTCCTCATTCATCAGTAGTTTTCACCTAAAACCACTCAGTGGGATCCTCTTTCCTACCACAGTCACTCACACCTCATCTGGAGCCTCCTGGGATCTCTCCACATTGCAGCAGTGAGTCTGCAAGACTTGCTCAAAAGGATTTTCTGCTCTGATTCATTGGGGCTGTTTCCTGCATCCGAAGTGAACCTGAAATGTTTAACAGGGAAAATAGTAATATCTAACCTCCATGAGTGTTTGAAAATTAACTAATAGGGATACAGGACCAGAGCATCCGAAAAGGTGTGCTGTGGTAGGGTTACAGCTGTGTAGGGAAGGGATGTCCCATAAGACAGTGATCCTTCAGTCCTTGGATGGCTGTATAGGACCAGAACTCCTGGAACTCCATTAAGCACTGACTCTAGATCAAATAATAGTAGTACATTGTTCCATCCCAAATACATAAAATGAAATGCAGTTGTTCACGCCTGTAATCCCAGCACTTTGGGAGGCCGAGGTGGGCAGATCATGAGGTCAGGAGACAGAGACCGTTCTGACCAACATGGTGAAATCCCATCTCTTCTAAAAATACAAAAAATTAGCCGGGCATGGTAGCTCACACCTTTAGTCAAAGTTACTCAGGAGGCTGAGGCAAGAGAATCGCTTGAACCTGGGAGATGGAGGCTGCAGTGAGCTGAGATCGCACCACTACACTCCAGTCTGGGTGACAGAGTGAGACTCTGTCTCAAAAAAAAAAAAAAGTAAAAGAAAAGAAAAGAGAAAAAAAGAAAGTGCCTCCTTAGGGATTCTGTTGCAAATCCTACAGTTATAGCTTGATCTTACTATTCGCTTAATAAAATACCATTTCAAAAAGGCAACCAAGTTTGCATATGGGATTCAACATACTCAGGAATTCTTAATCCATAAATCCTTACTCAGTGAAACAAAGAATTTAACACACACAAAGGAAAACACAGAAACAGTAACAATAAAAACACCATGCAAAAACATTCAGGAGCAAAAAAAACCTCTCCATAGGACATAAAGAGACCAAGACATGATGAAAATGTAGTTTAACACGAAGTAGGAGTTTGAGGACAGAACAAAAATTTGGCAGAGGAGCAGAGTTTTCCAATAAGAGAAATCACTTTAAACTGGAACTTTTCATTCAGATTGAGAAAAAGGACATATCAGAGGGAATGATCCAATCAAATATCGTTTACTGTGTAAGAAATACTGATCAAGAAGAAACACTTAGATATTTCCACAGCCTTTGTGTCAGAAATCATTCTTTATAATTATATGGAAGGAAGGCTGGAGAAGTTTTATAAAGAAGTGATAGAGCTCTATTCTCAAACTTGATGGCAAGAGCAGAGTTAGATTTGGGAATTGGCAAATATATGGAGCAAATCATTATATGCTGTAACTATAAAGTATCCTGGCACTAAAGAATACATAATTTAGCCTTTCTTGTGAATATAGTCACCCCTCAGCATTCAAAATTTGTGGAAACTCAAGCCCCTTATACAAAATGGAATAGTATTTACCTATAACCTATGCATATCCTTCAGTACACTTTAAATCATCTCTAGGTTCCTTATAATTCCTAATTATATGTAAGAATGTACATGCTATGTAAATAATTGTCATATTGTATTGTTTTTAAATTTGTATTATTGTTGGTTGTTGTATTCTTATTTTTATTTTTGTTTTCAAATATTTTCAATCCATGATTGGTTGTATCCACGGATGAGGAACCCATGGATATGAAGCGCTGACTGTACTACATTTTCCCTAAGCACATGGAGTAATTGCATAAAATAGGAAACATGTGTCCTAGTTCATTGTTTTAGAGTTTGGAAGCAAATTGATTTTTAATTCATGTAAATTAAGATTATCAGAGTAGGCATAATATAACCTAAAGATATCATTGCCTGCTAGATGGCAGGGCCATGGAACAGCTGTCATCACAGATGAGACACCAGGCATATAATCACTTTAGTATCTTTGACAATAGCAAAGCCTCACTAAAAAGTCTAGTCAAATTTTAAAATTAGAATTTACACAATAGAGTGCAATTAGTATGCAATGACACCAGCAGATTTAAGGAATATTTAAATATTCCATACAATTAAATAACTGAAAAATTGCAGCACCAAACCCTGTATCCAAAATCGAATTTTCAGCTGAACATGGAAATATAATTTTAGAAAATATAAGGGACAAGGTTTTTATGGTCATCATGTCTTTCAATCAATTTTCTCCTGCTCATGAGTTCATGTGCTCAATGTATATTTCATTCTGGGGAAAGGCTGCCATAAAACCATGCTCTGTCCCTCTTTCCTTTTACTTGGAACAAGTCCTCTGAGATCTGTAGAAGAGAGAGAGAAACATGACAGTGCCTCATTCATTGAATATGTACTAGGAGTTTAATTAAGGCAGGGTATTCCTATTATCTCTAAATTATTTCTGGCATAGCTGGTAATGTACTTTCGTGCTTTACAAACAATAGCAATGGAAACTTCATTTTGATGTTATGAGGTCTCAAAGCTTGAATAGTTTTTGCCACCAACTCTACATAAATCTTTTAATTTTGTTTTACTTTTTACATACATGTGATGAAATACATATATATTTTCTTTCTAATAGTGCATATTGTATCATATTCCATGTGAAAAACCTGTATACAATTTAGAGAGTAACTAAACTATAAATTTTTTTAAAAACTTCCTTTTGTTTGTATTTATTTTAAAACATTAAATTTATTTCTAAATTATGAATAGGTTCATATAGTTCAAAAATCATAATTACACAAAATGTATTCCTTAAAATAATCTAATGGTTGTCCCTGACCCATAATCCTAAATCCTTTATCCCTTTCATAGGTAAAACCTTTAAAAGTTGAAATA
>NW_016806076.1:430004-450331 GCF_001698545.2 Rhinopithecus bieti
TATAGGTTCATATAGTTCAAAATCATAATTACACAAAATGTATTCCTTAAAATAATCTAATGGTTGTCCCTGACCCATAATCCTAAATCCTTTATCCCTTTCATAGGTAAAACCTTTAAAAGTTGAAATAATTTCAGAATTATAGAAGAGTTACAAAAGTGCTACACATAATTCCTATATACTCTTACCTAGTTTCCCCTTACATTAACATCTAACATGGACCATTGATCACAACTAAGAAATTAACATTGGTAAAATATTGTCTTTCACTAATGAACTTTCCTTTGTTTCAGAATTCAATTTAGGATCCCACATTGCATTTATGTGACATATCTCTTTGGTCTTAAGTACTTTATGACAATTCCTTAGGCTCCCTTATCCATGACCCTCATATTTGGAAGAATACTGATTATATGTTTTGTAGAGTATCCACCAAATGATTTGTGTGATGTTTTCCCATGTCCAGGTAGTGGTTATGGATTATGTGGTAAGAACAGTACAGAAGTGAAGTACTCTTTGGTAATATCATATGGGGAAGGAGGCATATCACGTAAGTCATTGCTGGTGAGGCTCACCTTGATCACTTGACTAAGGTTGTATCTACTAGCCTCTCCATGGTACATTTACTATTTTTCTCTTTGCAGTTCTTAATTATTTTGAGAGAGCCACTTTGAGTCTATGCAAATATCCTGTTTCAGAAAATATCTTTTGGTCCACTAATTTTAACATTCACTGCTAGATCTTACCTGGAGCAGTTATCCCTTTGAGATTCTAGTAATAATATCATATTTCTATAATTCCTTCTATCTTTATTAATTGTATTTTTTTCTGAAGAGTTGGTATTTTCCTCCATTTGTTTTATTAATCCATTAATTTATTTGTATTAGTATAAGCTCATGAATGTTATCTGATTATTTTCATCATAATCTAAAAATACCATTATTTATTTTCTTATTCAATTTGTTTCAACTTTGACCATTCATATCCGCTTCTTTGTTTTTAAGAGATAGGGTCTCGCTTTGTTGCCCAAGCTGGTCTTGAACTCCTGGGCTGAAGGGATCTTCCCATTTCAGCCTTCTAAGTATCTGGGACTACAGGTACACACCATTGTGCCCAGATAGGTTGGGTCCTGTGTGTTTTTTATATGCTCCATTCTTTTCTTTGTTTCCCCTCTTCTCTCCCTTCTTTTTTAAGTGCTCTCTTTTTTCTGTCATCACAGATACTTCAGACTTCTAAATTTTTCTTACCCTCACCCTGGAGACAAGTAGACCTCCAAGGAACCCTCTTTTTAATTGAAAAATAATATTCATAGATCTAAAACTGGATGCCACTGATATTTGTTACTACTGGGATGCTGCTGCTTTTGGCTTTCTCAGTACATAGAGATAAAAAATACATATGTATAAAAAGTCATGCTTATACACATCTGTATTTGTTTCTATGTCTACTTATGTAGATAGATGTGTTTTAAAGAAACCACAATTCCATACTGGTAAGTAGAACTCCTATACAACACCATGGTTCATTTCATCCTTCCTTTTTTGTTGTTTGTAACTTCTTTCATTGACAGTGAGAAACCTGGTTCTCACGATATTGTAATATATTTACTTGCTTGCTCAACCCTAATACACAGAGTAGTTTCAGAATTTCTAGTTCCTTCCCCTGTGAGAAACAAATTTATCAACTAAAGTTTATGTCTGTAGATACTTCTTTTTTGTCCTTAGCCTTGCATTATTAAGCCAAAGCATTTTCTAAAGTTATGGAGATCATCAATTTTCTTTCCATCTTCTTCATTGTGGTTATCTAATTCATCTGTAGTGCAGTTAAATTCATTTGTCACAGCCTGCCTTCTGTCTTTTCCCTCATATTGTTGCAGTCTTTCGGTTTGTTAGCTCAGCTAGGTCCGAGTTCTTGTCACACAACCAGGAAGAATTAGGCACATGGACACTAAAGAGAGAGTGGAGTAGAATTTATTAAGCAAAAGGAAAGTTCTCAGCAAAAAGGGGACACAGAGGGTGGTTCCCCTACCCAAAAGTGGGAAAGCCCCTTGCATGGCTGGGTCTGGGGCCTTTTATGGACTCAGAATGGGGAGTGCATGCTGATTGGTTTGTAAGTATGCAAGAAAGGTTAAAGCAAAGACACCACTCAAAGGAGGGCATGACAGTGTAGAAAAACCAATTAGGAAAGGGTAGTTATATGTAAAATAGGTGAAGGGTGAAGACCAATCAGAGGAAAGTATGTCAAATGGGAAGACAAGTTCTTAATCCCATCTGAGGGTTTAACTTGTAGCTTGGCTTTCAGGCTTTAAACTGTCTTTGGCTTGGAGGTGGGGTTCCACTGAGGACCTTCCCTTATCTCTGTAGGCATTTGGCTGCCTCCTGCCACTCTCATTTCCCCCCTCTGCAGAGTACATCTAACTGCCATTAGAATAGGGATAAAGACTCATCTTAACTGCTTTCTGCTGACAGAGTGCACTGTTTTGTGACCCACATAATTTAGACCCCATATTTACATTTTGAAGACCTTTGTATTTTACTAATTATCTTTCAAACCATTTTATTTTCAAAGATTAAAGTCACATGAACTAAAAGACATTATGGCCTTTATTTTTCCTTCCAAGAATATTTCTTCTGAGTGCTTATTGTCTTTAAACCAACTAATTAAAGCTCTTTTTTAATATAAGCATCACATACATAATATATATACAGACAGAAGAAGATCCAGTATTTATAAGATTTTTCATTTGCCTATCTCTTAAGTGGATTATTGGCCTCAGGGTGGAGCCCTTCAAGAAGCAGGGCTAGGAAAGTCTACAGTTTCCAGGGCCTAATAAACAGTAATAGACGGAAGACAAAAACAGATTTGAGAGAGATTTATCCACTTTTAATACCTGGGGTTCCATGAGGAAAACAGAGGTTTTATCTTAAGATGGGATCCACAGCATCTTTTCTATTTTCCCCAGGAGTCCCACGATCTCAGAAGTTATTTTAGGGGCTCTCACATTTGCACCAAGAATGGCAAAACAAAATGGAGGAAAATAATTCAGTTGACTGAGAAAAAAACCTTTTCCAGAAGAACAAGATCCATGAAGAGAAAAATATAAAGACCTTTTAAATATACCTATAGCTTGGATGTTTACTTTTGATTAGACTGAGCCCTCTTTAAGAAAATCTTTTAAGTCCCTTTTACCCAGCTTTAGTCATGACCAGTGGTCAATATTTCTGACTTTCGAACTTTATCAAAAGTCACCTCACAGATGAAACCAACAAGCCTCAACTAAGATCATGACTGAACTGGGAGTGTATGAGGTATTTTCAAAGCGGGGTAAGCAGTTTTACAAAATCTAGACTCTTTAATGGTAGCTCAGAGAAAGGAAGATTTAAGAAAGGAAGGTAGAGGCTGGGCTCCATGGTTCATGCCTGTAATCCCAGCATTTTGGGAGGCCAAGGTGGGCGGATCATGAGGTCAAGAGATCTAGACCATCCTGGCCAACATGGTAAAACCCTGTCTCTACTAAAAGTATATAAAAAAAAAAAAAATTAGCCAAGAGTGGTGGAGCATGCCTGTAGTCCTAGCCAATCGGGAGGCTGAGGCAGGAGAATTGCTTGAACCCGGAAGGGGGAGGTTGCAGTGAGCCGAGATTGTGCTACTGCACTCCAGCCTTGCAACAAAGTGAGACTCCATCTCAAAAAAAAAAAAAAAGAAAGGAAGCTAGAAGTTGTTCATGGAGGGGAAGAGAATCAGCAAATGGTAAAAGTTACACAGATATTAACCAAAAAGTACTCATTCCCTAAGCTGGGATTGAACCTGGGGCACCGTTGTAAAATGGCAGAGACCAAAAGAAAGTACTGCCACATGGTAACAAAAGTTAAGCTCCCTCAAATTTAAAACAAGATGGAGACTTGCAGCAAAGTTTGTTACTGATCAGTTTGTCAGGCTGGCTTGAACAGCAGGATTATGAGGTCCAAGGCCTGCATTCTATCCTAAGGCACCCCTCTTTATGACAGAACCGTACAGAAAGACACACAAAGCACACAAGATTGGCTACAGCTTAAGACTAGCCTCACAATTTTTCTTCCATTAATCAAAACTTTACAGAGGATATAAACAATGATTTTATCACCCATTGAACTGATTTGCACAGGGAAAGGGAGGCCAGAAGTCTGACGGGTAAAAAGCTTTTACCCTTTTGCTGGCAGGTCAGGCTTCTAGGTTCCCTTCCCCCAAGCCAAGCAGTTTAAGGTCTGGGAAAATTAACTTTTCCCAGTTTGGTGGATGCATCCAAGGGGAGTGTCCTATGGTATGGGTGTAGCAGGACGAGCGGCAAACAAAACTCCTCAGACACGGAGTTAAAGAAGGAAGGGGTTTATTCGACCTGGGGCATCCGCAAGACTTCCGTCTCAAGAGCCCGGCTCCCCGAGTAAGCAATTCCTTACCCCTTTAAGCGCTCACAACTCTAAGGGGGTGCGTGTGAGAGGGTCGTGATTGATTGGGCAAGCTGGGGGTATGTGACTGGGGGCTGCATGCAATGGTAATTAGATCGGAACAAAATAAGACAGGGATTTTCACAGTGCATTTCTATACAATGTCTGTAATCCATAGATAACAGAACCAATTAGGTCAGGGGTCGATCTTTACTATCACACCCAGGGTGTGGTGCTGGGCTGTCTGCCTGTGGATTTCATTTCTGCCTTTTAGTTTTTACTTCTTCTTTCTTTGGAGGCAGAAATTGGGCATAAGATGATAGGAGGGGTAGTCTCTTCCCTTATGGAGACACAATTACCCATCTGCAAAGAGAGGACAGAGGAGGAAAAGGAGAAAGAAAGTGTTTTTTCAAAGGAGTGTCAGTGATTCAGGAGGCATTTAAGGGAAGTACAGACTGAAGATGATTGGTTACCCATCTGGAAAGAGGGGAACAAAGTCTCCCTAGTTCCTTTCTCTTCCTGGAGTATCTGAGGGAGAGAAAGAAGAGGTGTCCCCCTTTCTTTCTTCCGTCCTTATATCCCAGAGTCCGGGTGACCTCAGCAGGGTGCTGCCCATGGGTGCCAATGCAGCTTTCACTCATGTTAACAGGGTGGCCTAGGAGGTGGGAATTATCCACACTCACCCACATGCTTTCCCCCTGCTGTACATAACCACAGAGGTCCCCAGAGCTCATTTATCCCATGGATACTAACATGACCTCTATCCATGAAACAGGGGCTTGGCTTAATCAACAATAATTAGTCCTGCTCACCTACACTGCGCCCCTTGACTCCTGTTGTCATCTGCCTCTGGATCCCTCAGATCCAGTTTTCCTCACTAGGGCTTCAACCCGAAGCTTGGAATTGAGTTTGGGGCAAGAAGGTAACTCAGAAGGGTTCATGAGCTCATTAAGTCACAGGTGACCCTTGCCAGATTGCAGCCAGCAGTTGGCAGGGCTGCTCCTTCACTGCTTCCTTATCATAATTCAAATGCTAATGTAAAGCTGTGGAGGCCCGTCCTCCTCAAACAAAAGAGAAAAAAGAGAGTCCCATGAATTGGGGCCCTGGCCCCTAGTAAAACACCGTTCAAAAGAAAAAAATAAAGTCTCACATAGAAAAGCTCCCTGTATTTGCATTTGCAGCGCTGTGTTAACTCTTGACATGGTGGAGAAGGGGACAAAAAAAAAAAAAAAAAAACAGCTTAAGTGCAGGGCGGGTAAGGTGCCTGGGGAAGAAACCCTCTTGTGCTGTGCAAATTGGTTCCTGCAACAAGAAGGGAAGTTCTTAATTACTGTGTCCTCCTTCTAGTTCAGACTGAGCTGGACTAGGGTAGGAAAGACTCCACGGGTGCGTGGCAGGAGAGGGTGGCTAGCGGGAAACACTGGCCAGCAAGCTGCGTGGGGCCTCTGGTCCCTGAGATCACCCTGCGGCCTGGGCAGTGGCTGCAATACACTCCTGCCCTGCATGGTTATTGGACGTAGTATGTGCACACGGTGGGCATGACCATGCGCCCCAGACGGGAGTGGGGGGTAAGTGGGCAGCCACTACTCACCCATCCACCCGCCTCGTGTGCCTATGGCCATTAGGGTGGGTGGGGTGGGGGATGCACCTCTAAGAACAGACAGATATAACATTTTTCTGAATCGCATATGTGATGGCTGGGCCAAATGCTCATTCTACTGAGTAATATCCCTGCAGTTTGCAGCAATACCCTTAACATTATAAAAGAAGAGATAGAAGCCATTTCACACCATGAAAGAAGGAAGAAAAAATACCTTAGAAAAGTCTGGAAGTCTTGGTCAATGCCCTAATGGGTGGTCAGAAAGGAAGCCAAGTCTAGGGGCCTTGTGGTAACATGAGAAGTGGGCTCAGCCAGATGCTTTCAGTTGCCCCAGGACCATATGCTGTTCTCAGGCAATGGGTAGACCTCCCTGAAGGGAAACAAAGCCGACATCCCTTTTACCTGAAAGAGAGAGAGAGGTGGTAGGGTCGCATCCTGTCTTCTGTAACTGTGCCATTTGTTTTTAATTGGCTCACCCGAGGTTTGGTGCTTCATCTGCCTTCAGAAAAACGTCTAAGGATGAAAAGCCTTGAAAATGAAAGCGAAAGAGGGTTTGGGTCCCTATTTACTCACCCTCTAGGTATCCCTGTACAAGCCGCCAAAATGTTGTGGTGTTTCTGCTCCTTAGCTCAGCTAGATCCAAGTTCTTACCTCACAACTAGGAAGAATTGGTCGCCCCGACACTGGGGAGTGAGTGAAGCAGAATTTATTAAGCAAAAGGAATGCTCTCGGCAAAGACGGGAAATGGGGGATGGTTCCCCTACCTAAAAGCGGGAAAGTCCCACATGTGGCTGGGTCTGGGACCTTTTATAAACTCAGAATGGGGAGTGCATGCTGATTGGTTTGTGAATATGCAAAAAAGATTAAAGCAAAAATACCACTCAAAGGTGAGCACAACAGTGTAGAAAACCCAATTGGGAAAGAGTAGGTATATGTAAAATAGGTGAAGGGTGGGGACCAATCAGAGGAAATTGTGCCAAATGGGAAGACAAGTTCTCAATCCAGTCTGAGGATTTAACTTGCAGCTTGGCTTTCAGGCTTTAAACTGTCTCCAGTTTGGAGGTGGGGTTTCTTTGGAGACCCTCTCCCTAGACAATTGACTGCCTCAGGCTACTCTCAATATCTTGATTGATTACTTTAAATTTATTTATGTATATTTTATATATTAAAATGCATCGCCATAGTACCATAGAAAGCCATTCCATCATACCAGAAGTTCTGTGCAATTCCACAGATGACTTCTCCCCAACCCCAATTGCTGGTAACAACTGACAACTGTTTTGCTCTCTGCAGTCTTGCCTTTTTCAGAGTGTCATATAAATGGAATTGTACAGTTTTGGATCTGCCTTCTTTCACTCAGAAAAATGCGTTCAAGTTTGATCCACATTGTTGCATGAATCAATAGTTCATTCTTTCTTATTGCTGAGTAGTATTCCATTGTATGAATGTACTACAGTTTGTTTTTTATTCATTGGTTGAAAGCCATCTGTGTTGTTTCTAAATTTTGGAAATTGCAAATATAGCTACTATAAGCCATGTGCAGTTTTCTGTGTGAACATAAGTTTCATTTCTCTTGGGTAGATAACTTGGAATAGAATCGCTGGATTGTAGATGTACATTTTATTTTATAATAAACCTGCTAAACTGTTTAGCAAAGTGGCTGTGCCATTTTGCATTCCAACCAACAAGATTTCCAGTTGCTCTGCATATTTGTCAGCATTTAATATTGACAGTATTTGGGGCAGGCATTATAATGGGTGAATAGTGGTATCTTAGAGTGAGTTAATTTGCATTTACCTGATGGTTAGTTACACTGACATTGTTTCATATGCTTTTATGTCATCTATTTACCTTTTTTGATGAAGAATCAATCACTTGAGATGTGCTTTGTGTCTGGCATATATTCTATATTTGTAAGTGTTCCAACTGCTTTTGAAGAAATATATGTCGTACAGTTGCAGAATAGAATGTTTTCTATGCCGTTTAGTTGACCTTGATTAAGTATATTGTTCAAATTTGTCATAGCCTCATTAAATTTTTGTCTATTTTACTATTTTATTAGCTAATAAGAAAATTATGTTAAAAACTAAATCTGATTATGGCCTTGTCTAGTATTCCTTTTAGTCCCATCAAATTTGTTTCGTGTAGTTTGAAGCTATGGTCTTAAGATTCTTATGTCTTTCTGTTGAACTTAAATACCTTTATCACTTATTTAACAATGTAAGTATTTTCTAGCATTCACTCTGTTCATACTGGACAGCAGCCCTTTGTGCTACTGTGAGCATCTATTTTAATTCTGCATATTTTATAGGACCTGGGAAACATTATTTTTATATTTTTTCATAGGCTTACACTCTCCTTTGCTTTTCATCCCTTCTTGAAATCTGTGCTTTCATTTAGTATCATTTTCATTTAGCCTGAACAGCTTCCTTTGTTATTTCTTATGGTTCTGTTCTGCTGTCAACAAATTCCCCACCTGTTGTTTGACTGACAGCATCTGCATTTCACCACCAATTTTTAGGAAGTTAACTTGAGGTACAGAATTACAGGTTGGCAGATTTAAAAAAACTTTTAGCTATGATAAGATGTCATTATATTGCCTCCTGACTTCCATAATTTCTGTCAATAAGTCAACCTCTGGCTTTCTGGTGCTCCTTTGAAAGTTAGTGTCTCTTTCTCTAGCAGTTTTATGAATTTTTTAATTTGTCATTTTTTTTAATTTTTTTTTTTTTTTTTTTTTTTTTTTTTTTTTTTTTTTTTTTTTTTTTTTTTTTTTTTACCAGTTTTATCATTATGTTCTTAGCTATGGCTTTCTGAGTGTTTATTCTGGCTAGAGTTTTTGGAGTTTCTTCAGTGCTGTTTGTTTGATATATTCACTATGTCTGGAAATGTTTGGATATTATCTCTCCAAGTACTTTTCCTTTCCCATTCTCTTGCTGTGCATGTATTTTTTTTTTTTTTTTTTTTTTTTGAGACGGAGTCTCGCTCTGTCTCCCAGGCTGGAGTGCAGTGGCCCATCTCAGCTCACTGCAAGCTCCACCTCCCAGGTTTACGCCATTCTCCTGCCTCAGCCTCTCGAGTAGCTGGGACTACAGGCGCCCGCCACCTCGCCCGGCTAGTTTTGTATTTTTTAGTAGAGACGGGGTTTCACCGTGTTAGCCAGGATGGTCTCAATCTCCTGACCTCGTGATCCGCCCGTCTTGGCCTCCCAAAGTGCTGGGATTACAGGCTTGAGCCACCGCGCCCGGCCTGTGCATGTATTTTATATTATCTGATTCAGTCTCACTCTTACATTCCGTTTTTTTTCTTTCCACTTTTCTTCTCTCAATGCTTCAGTTTATACTTTTAAAAATTATTTTGTAATTATTTTCATTACTTTCTGAGGTTACTAATCTTGTCTTTTTCTTTGTCTGGTGAGCTAATGCATCCATCCAGTAAGTACTTAATATCAGATACTATATGTTTATTTCAAGAGTGCTTATTTGACTTTGTTTTTAAAGATTTCCATTCACTGTTGAAATGTTCTACCTTTCTATCCATTTAGATTATTTTTCTTTATTTTCCTTAGCATATTAATAATAGTTATAGATGCTTCCTGACTTAGGGTGGAGTTATAAACTGGTAAAATATCGTAACTTGAAAATACATTTAATACACCTAACCTACCAAACCTTGTAGCTTAGCCTAGCCTACCCACCTTAAACATGCTTGGAACACTTACCATGCCACATGTTGCTAGCTCAGGAAAAGATCAAAATTCAAAATTCAAAGTACAGTTTCTACTGAATGGATGTTACTTTCACACTATTTTAAAGTTGAAAAATCATACGTTGACCCGCCATAAGTCAGGGACTGTCTGTATTTTTTTTTTTTTTTTTTTTTTTTGGAGACGGAATCTCTCTGTCACCCAGGCCGGAGTGCGGTGGCGCGATCTCGGTTCACTGCAAGCTCCGCTTCCCGGGTTCACGCCATTCTCCTGCCTCAGCCTCCGGAGTAGCTGGGACTACAGGCACCCACCACCACGCCCGGCTAATTTTTTGTATTTTTAGTAGAGACGGGGTTTCACCGTGTTAGCCAGGATGGTCTCGATTTCCTGACCTCGTGTTCCCCCTTCTCGGCCTCCCAAAGTGCTGGGATTACAGGCGTGAGCCACCGCGCCCAGCAGACTGTCTGTATTTTAAAGTCCTTTCATGCCAACTCCAATAGCTATATTATGTATGGATTTATTTATATTGTTAGGTTTTTTAAATTATTGATCAATTTTACTGCCACAATGTATATATCATACTTTTTATTGTAATCAGATATTGTATATACAAGGGTTGTAGAGACTTCAAATATTATTTTGCCCAGACAATATTCAATGTTTCCTCTGTCAGGAAGAATGCATGAAAAGCTGACTATATCAACCAGTCAGAGATTGAGCTGAGTCAAAGCTGATTTGTAATTAGACTCAGTCCATCTGTGATTCATCCTGTTCTTTGGGCCTTGCTTTTGATTGACAGCCTGGAAGGTCTCTGTCTCCTCAATACTGAAATACTGCAGAAGATTCTTCACTGCTTTCAGAAATTTGAGCTTTACTCTTGTACATTTCCCCCACTGAGGTTGAAAATCTTGCAAATTGCTTGAAGGGAAGACCAGTCATATATTTGACATAGGCTCCTTCTCTCTATGGGGACTTCTTCTTCTAACCACTCCAAGACTGTGAAAGATTTGATTTGCCTATTAGAATTTCCTTACCCAATCCCCTAGTCTCCTGTTTAGTTGCAACACAGGTCAAATGTTCACATATCACACTGGACCCAACCATCATTGAAAGCTCTGCTTGTTTCCCTTTTCCCCAGTACAATCTCTTTGCCTGGACCATGTCCAATCCACAATCTGTCTCCAGAATCAGCAAATACGTTAAGGAAATAAAACAGGCAGTAATCATTTACTCAACTAAAAAATGCATTTCCTTTTGCAGAATTTTATTTATCCAATTATTCTTGCTTACACACTCTTCAAAGCTTTTAAAATATGATTTTTTTACATTTATAGCTTTTTCAGTTGTTATTTTGTAATGTTCACCTTTCACGACATCCTACATTTTACTCAGAAACAGAACCCATTTCTCAGAGTTTCTTAAAGTGGATCTCATTCAGATTAGTTTCTAAGATATAATTGAAGCTGCAAGATGTAAAGTCAAAAGGCGTTAATGGCTATGTTTTAAAAACATGAGAAAAGCCCGTCTATAGTGAAATAGATGAAAGAAATCTACCTGCAGGCAGCAACCAACAGAAAAAGAAGAGAGTTCTACTTGGGTTCCAGAATGCTGGCTTTTCCCAGGGTGCAGCTGCATTGCTACTTTGTCCAAAACTTGGTGGTTCAGTTCCTTTTTTGACTCTAGGGAGCCCCAATTTCCTTGAAATAAATTCCTGTCTTTTGTTTTTAGGTTGATTAAGTTGGTTTTCCATCACTTGTAATAAAAGTCTTAGTTAATATTATCATATTATTAAATAGGTCAACACAAATCATAATGTTGTTACTGTCATTCTTTTAGGCTTTTCTGCTTAATGTTTACTCTAGATTTCCCAGCTCAATTTGCAATAAAGATGATAAATGTGGCATCTTGCTGCATTCAACATGCTTATCTGACATAGTTTCTCATCCATTTCTTATGTTTTCAGGGGTCTTGGAAAACATATAACCAAACATATTAGAACTGTACACTTGGCAAGAAGAAATAAGATCTGAATGAGGCTTAGGAGGAGCTCTGCCATACGTAAAGTGCAAAAGTTTTAGAACATTGACACTTAGATTTGTTTTTGCTTATGTTCTTGGTTTTTGCCTTGTTCTTAGTAACTGAACATGCTACACCAGGGATTTTTGGCTAATATGTTCTTTAAATAACTTTATTCAAATAATTGTATCACCAGGGATAGGTCTCTTTATCTTTGATGAGTTCCTGATACATAGGGGGGAAAAGTCAGTTAAGTTCAACACACTAGGAAAAAAGAAAAGCAGTTCAATTTGTATAGGTTATTTTTGTAACTGATATTCAAACTAACATGGTTAAATATGGAGAAAAGGTGATATCGCTGTATTTAATACATTCCATTCTTACAATTTTAAAAAAGGTTTAATCAATTATGTATTTCAATGTGTATATTTATGGGCCTGGCAGGGCCTGGGGAAACTGTTAATGATAAAGAAAAAGATAATGAGAAGGAAGAGAGAAAAACAAGAATGGAATTTAACATAGCAAAAATTAAAGCACACCCTGAATATAATTATGCCAAAACTGATTTGGATAACAGCTTAGCTTGATTTCTATTTGGGCTGTGGACATCAAACTATGTAGAATATGATCACCTACCAACAGTACTTTTGGAATGATGATTAGCTAGCTACACATAATCACGGTGCCGTTTTCTACCTGATTTTTACCACAATCACCCCAACCTCCAATCCTTACCTTCACCCCCACCTAAAAATTTGAAGGCATCTAAACGAAGATTACTATGGAGACTTAAATAGCTATGAACAATGACGTCATCTCACAGGCAGAAGGAAACGAAGTCATGGTCAGGTGAGTAAAATGGGTGACTATGCTGAGCTGCGTGGCGATCCAGTGTAGAATATTGGTCAATGATTGTAACTTGAAATTAGAGACTTGAACTTGAAAATTGATTCTATCACTTACCAGCTGTCTGACATTGGCAAAATTACTTAAATTCAATTCTCTAAGCCCGCCACTGCGCCCGGGTAGTTTTTTTTGTATTTTTTTAGTAGAGACGGGGTTTCACCGTGTTAGCCAGGATGGTCTCGATCTCCTGACCTTGTGATCCGCCCGTCTCGGCCTCCCAAAGTGCTGGGATTACAGGCTTGAGCCACCGAGCCCGGCCAGCCTCAACTTCTTTATCAAGAAAATGAGAATGATAATGACAACTAGTGTTATAAGAAATAAACGTAAGAATACATGTGGAATACATAGCATATGGCTTAGTACACTGCGCTCAGTAAAGGATAATGATTCTTATTCGTGAATGACAGGTAAAGAAGCAATAAAGCACCAGAGAGTGATGTCATTTTTCCTGTTTGAAAATAAGAATTTTGCTTTTCTCTGGCAAAGTAAGAGTTTTGCCTGTTCTTTATTTCTTTGAAAAGAAAGACTTCGCATTTCTATTGCTTCATCACTTAGACTGAAAGACAACTTCACCATCAAATTCTTTGGTTTGGTTTTTCAAGAGAGACTTCATTTTGAACAGAGCTGCTTAATTACACTGCGAACTTAAAAAAGCAAGTTGTTTCTAAATTTGGTGGATTTATTGACATTGTTTTTTCATTCAGATATTTCTTATTGCCAAATCTCACTCTGTCCAAGAAAAAAATAATTCAGCACACCATACTCTATGTAACCTCTACTTACATTACTTAATAGTAGCTGTAAGATAGAATTTTTTTTTTGAAGACCTATGTCTTCAGCCAGGAAATATGTGATTAGAACTTAACTGGGAGCTGGCTCTTCTAGTTGGAACCGGGCTGTCTTTGAACCAGCAGTAAATTACTTGTTGAAAGTATCTGTTCAAAGTAGCAAAGTGTTTATTCATATGGAGATAGGTATTTAAAAAGTCTAAGTTATATATATTTGCTCTAAGTTTTGTTTGCATTCTTCATTAAGTAGAAATATGACTTACATAATGTTTGTATCCATATATAGACACATAGCAGAACTAACCAATTCTTAAGGATTAAGTTACATCAATCTAATATTTAGGGAATAAAACACCTGCCTTCATTATTTGGTAAGACCTAAAAATTTCTAATAAAACAGACAATGTAAATACCATGACACAAATATCAAGTGAAAGGCCTAATGTGAGGGCCAATGAATATGGAAAGGGATCTGGGCCTCATGGTTTGGAAATCCTCAGAATTTGTCCACAAAAATTACATGTATATCTATGTATGTATACGGTCATTTATCTGAACATTTTCATAGTTTCATCAAGGAAGACACAAAGGATGGTAAGAACCAAGGCATTGGGTGGACCTGATACTTTCATTGCCACCAGTCAATTCTTTAAGGAACAGTTACTGGAGGAAGTATAAGATAAACCTAGAAATGGGCTACCAGCACACGTTAGGATGGTGCACACATGAGCTGGTGGTCTCTTGCTGCCCGTTTCAGAGGTGGATATGGCTGGCCATAGGTGGAGGAAGCAGAATTTGAAAGAAGCAACATGGCAGACCTCCACACCAGATTTCTCAAACAGTGGGATGTTGAGAGTGGGGTTGTATTTTCCTGTATCAAAGGAGAAAAGTGATAGGAGCATGAGTGTTCTAACGTTTTTATTTCAGCAAAGCAAAGATAATATCAGGACTTTCTTTGCTCCTGGGTCTGGACCTCTTTTAAGAGTTACTCTCTGGATGGAAGACTCTAGGGATGCTGAAAGCAAGACTCAGAGGCCCCAGGCAAGAGAGCTGGCTAGGGCTGACTAGGGTTAGCTGACTGCTAGCTTACATAGAGTTGAATTGCAATAAATTCTGTGAGATGTCTCTTGTAGTTGCTGTAGGCAGAGTATGTTTCTCTAGACAGTGTCCAGTCTAGTTAGCGCTGCGCTTTAAACTTCCCAGCCTGCGCCTCGAATTTTGCTGCTGCAGTAGTAGGACCACATCTTTCTAGCATGGGAGAAGGCTCCTCCAGGATTCATTTTT
The DNA here is from genome assembly GCF_001698545.2 of Rhinopithecus bieti. Taxonomy (NCBI): domain Eukaryota; kingdom Metazoa; phylum Chordata; class Mammalia; order Primates; family Cercopithecidae; genus Rhinopithecus; species Rhinopithecus bieti. The sequence goes on from NW_016806076.1 coordinate 444,729, forward strand.
CTTTGGTTCCTCCGCAGCAGCTTACCGCTAGGATCTGGCTTTGTGTCGGCTCACAGAATTCATTTCAGTTCCAGAGTTATTCTCCACTTACTTATTCTCCACTTACTCAGCTTCTGCTGAACATACACGTGCGTGGAATTGATAAGGGGACCACATTAATTCGCAGTTTTAGTGCCCGATGGTCAAACGGGAGCTTATTTCTACTCAACTAAGTTTTGCTGCGCTTAATCCATCTCCACCATTTCCCTTCCGCTACTGATTCCCTCCCTGCTCCTCCCCTGTCTGCTGAATTTCCCCCAAAACTTGCCGGGAGGTTCCTTCTAGCGCCGCTGGGGACTGCAGAGCTGGCGCTTGGACCTTATACCCAGCGGCCCCTACTCCGAATGAGTGACCCAGGCACAGGCGACTTTACAGGGTCTCTTTCTCTCTTGGGTGTTTCACACACATGCGCCTCTGTGCAAACACCTATGTTTTATGTGTTTTAAAGTGAAAAGGGAATACTTGAAATGCGGAAGTCAGGTTAAGGAAATTGAGTTCTTCACTGAACTCTGCCAAGATCCGGTCAATATGATGGCGGTGTGTGTTTATGCAGCTCTTTACCAAAGAGGGTAATATCAAACTCTGCCCACAAGTGGCGGATTCCTCTGGGAGTCTGGGACTCTGCGAAGCAGTGGAGGCATGGCTGGAGAAAGCCACAGGTCCCCAAACCGCTAAAGCCAAAAACCGTGTAGGGAACAAGTTTTGTTTTGTTTTATTCTCTTCCCATGTTCCTGAGCAGAAATTAAAAGAGGAAAGGTCGCATGGAGCTGGTTACATTCCTGTCGGCCTTCCCCGCTTCCCATCCATTTAACAGTTCTCTCTAATCGTTTCCAGTTCTCCTAGGATAACGGGAAAATTGTTTCCTGGCACCCCGCACTCCCACAGGACACACCCACAATCGTGCACACTTTTGATCCATCCTGGCCAAGGCCCCCACCTAGCGGTTTAAACTCGCCGGCTTTGCTTCCCTCTCCTATGGTTTCTAAGTGAGCGCTGCAGTTTGCAAAAATAATTGTTTATCTAGGTGGATGGGGTGGGAGGATGGGAAGGATCCCTTAAAATGTGGTGAAAATGAGACTTAAGGTTAGTGGCAAAATGCTAGGTGCTAGGACTGGAGGAGAAAAAGAGAGAAGGCTGTGCTTTTATCCTCAGGATGGCTGCTGCAGCCCAGAACGCATCTAGAGGACGTCCTTGAAGAGCTGCCACCTTAGTTAAAGGAGTACCCTCACTCTCAGTGCGTGGGTGTGTGTGTGTGTGTGTGTGTGTGCGCGCGCGCGCGTTTCTTCATAACACTTAACACTACAGAAAAGTATAAGTATTAATTATTTACTTGTTCATGTAGTTATTGTCTGTCTCTTCTACAATGTAAACTGCTGAAAAAGAGGGTCTGAGTCTACTCCCACTGGCCTCCATACCTCTGGAGCCTAGAAAAATACTCAGCATAGAGTAGGCACTCTATTTTTTGCCTGCCTTCCTGGTTTAGAGAACCAGGGTTCTTAAGGGAACTTGGGTTTGTGCTTTATCGCGTTGGGTAAAAAGCTCTTCTTTCAAAGAATCTTAATTACTCTTCCTCTAAAACTGGGTGGAGGGATCAGATCAGATAACCTTAGGTTCTGACATAGAATGATTCTCTTTAAAATATATGTGCGCTTAATCAGATGAGTTCAATTACAATGCAGTTTTTATTAGACACACTCTAGGTGCCAAACATGGATCTAGGCTCTAGGAATTCATAGTGGGGATCATTTAATCCTTCGAGCTGAAAATACCTTTTCCTTTCCTGGAGCTTTTCTTCACACTTTCGGATTTGCATTTCTACGCTACATTTGTTTCTGTTGAGGTTAGAGGAGAAACTGAGGACAGGGGATCGGTCCCTGGTCATGAGACCTAGGTACTGGTATTGCACGCTGCAGCTTATGGATGACATCCCCATATATTAGTTGAAGGCAAAGGAGACACACAAGACGGTGTTGTTGATGGTTCCAGTCCTCCCCGCCGCGGCATCCCCCTTTTTTCTTGAATTCTGATGGCCTCCTTTCTAGGTGGGCTGTTGGAAGGAACATGCTCCCTGGCAACTGTTTTCCAGAGGCACTGAAGCACTGAGCAGCTGGAACAGGAGGGTGGAGCAGAAGGTTTAATTTCACGTACAGTTGGCTTCTGTTTGTGATACTTCTACATTTTCTCAGATAGCGTTTTCTTTTTCCCTGTTGACTCACAGTTGAGTGAAAAACACAAATTGCTAAAACTTGATGAAAATAGTTTTTATTGTATCAAGAGTTGAGGATGACATGAAGCCAGAGGCTCGAAGTACAAAATGCAAACATTGGGTCCTCTACAGAGATATTACTGATGCCTCCTAACCTGGGTGTGGCCCTCAGGGCTGGATATGATTTTAGAGCGGAGAGGTCAGAGACCAGGGCTTCTCCGCCTAAAACTGGCCTTCTAGGGTGGGAGTGGTAGGTGGGAGCCTAGGACCAGACTCCTGGACTAAGCCTGGGATCGTGGCTAAGGACATGGGTCTCACTGGAGGTCAGCGCAGCAAGCTCCGATGTCCGCAGAGGCGAGAACAGGACGCTCTCCTCCCCTGGCCAGAAATGCGGCTCCAGGTTGTCAGGGCTGGGAGGGGGACCCGGGGTGGGAAGCGAGGAGATAGGGCGGTAGGACCCGGCGGGAGCTTCCTTGGCCAGGAAGGGAACTGGGCGGGGGGGAAAAGAGGGAGGGAGAGAGAAAAAGAGAAGGTGATCGCGAGCGGGTGTCAGCACTCGCCGCGCCGCACGAGTTGCACTGCTCTGGCGGACGGGACCTGGACTCTATATAAGGAGCCCATCTGCTCCGTAGCTCGCACGCTCCTCCCGGGCTGGCGCACGCCGCGTCCCTCCAGCTCCCCCAGACACCTGCCCCTTCCCCGTGTGCGGCGCCAGGTCCTCCAGACCCGCGCACCCAGTGGCATGTCTCCGAGTGGTTCCCGTGGGACCGAGGTGGCGGTGGCGGCCGCGCGGACCGAGCAGCCGCAACTCCAGCCCCATTGTCCCCCCTTTTATGGCTCCGTCTCCGCGGGGCCGCTCGTCCGAGTGGCCAGAGAGTGAAAAGAGAGGGAGGGCAGAGCTCCGGCGCGAGGCGCGGCTCAGCGCTGCTCCTAGACTTCACCGCACCCAGCTCTGGCGGCCGCTGCAGCCTCAAAAAAGTGCCCCAGCTTGGGGCGAGGGGCGGGAATGCAAGATCGGGACCTCTCGCTGGCCTGCAAGCTTTGGTCTCCACACCTAGGAAACTCCTGTGGGCAAAGTCTGCAGATCTAAGAGCGTCCAGGTTAGGAGACGCTCAGCCTCAAGCAACTGGGGTAAGAGATCCCATTTGGTCAAAGCCTTCTCCTCAAGCAGTACTTCACCCTCCGGCACTAGACGCCTCCAGGGAGCTGGAGCGGAGCAGGGCTCGGTGGGCCAGTTCTTAGCAACCCAGGGCTAACACCCGGTGTGGAGAGGAACAACCACAGACGCGGCGGCTTTGCCAGGCGCTCTGGAAGTGCAGGAGACGCGCCCGCCTGCCTCGGCTGCCGCACCCATGACCTCTAGTTTCAGCTGTGAACCTGGGCGGAGGAATAATTGAGGAACTCACGGAACTATCAACTGGGGACAAACCTGCGATCGCCACGGTCCTTCCGCCCTCTCCTTCGTCCGCTCCATGCAGAAGAGCTGCGCTCTGGGGCTGGGGCGAGGAGAACCATGGAGGAACCGGGTGCTCAGTGCGCTCCACCGCCGCCCGCGGGCTCCGAGACCTGGGCTCCTCAAGCCAACGTATCCTCTGCTCCCTCCCAAAACTGCAGCACCAAGGACTATATTTACCAGGACTCCATCGCCCTACCCTGGAAAGTACTGCTGGTTATGCTACTGGCGCTCATCACCTTGGCCACCACGCTCTCCAATGCCTTTGTGATTGCCACAGTGTACCGGACCCGGAAGCTACACACCCCGGCTAACTATCTAATCGCCTCTCTGGCGGTCACCGACCTGCTCGTGTCCATCCTGGTGATGCCCGTCAGCACCATGTACACTGTCACCGGCCGCTGGACACTGGGCCAGGTGGTCTGTGACTTCTGGCTGTCGTCGGACATCACCTGTTGCACTGCCTCCATCCTGCACCTCTGTGTCATCGCCCTGGACCGCTACTGGGCCATCACGGACGCTGTGGAGTACTCAGCTAAAAGGACTCCCAAGAGGGCGGCGGTCATGATCGCGCTGGTGTGGGTCTTCTCCATCTCTATCTCGCTGCCGCCCTTCTTCTGGCGTCAGGCCAAGGCCGAAGAGGAGGTGTCGGACTGCGTGGTGAACACCGACCACATCCTCTACACGGTCTACTCCACGGTGGGTGCTTTCTACTTTCCCACCCTGCTCCTCATCGCCCTCTATGGCCGCATCTACGTGGAAGCCCGCTCCCGGATTTTGAAACAGACGCCCAACAGGACCGGCAAGCGCTTGACCCGAGCCCAGCTGATAACGGACTCCCCCGGGTCCACGTCTTCGGTCACCTCTATTAACTCGCGGGTTCCCGACGTGCCCAGCGAATCCGGGTCTCCTGTGTACGTGAACCAAGTCAAAGTGCGAGTCTCCGACGCCCTGCTGGAAAAGAAGAAACTCATGGCCGCTAGGGAGCGCAAAGCCACCAAGACCCTGGGGATCATTTTGGGAGCCTTTATTGTGTGTTGGCTGCCCTTCTTCATCATCTCCCTAGTGATGCCGATCTGCAAAGATGCCTGCTGGTTCCACCTAGCCATCTTTGACTTCTTCACATGGCTGGGCTATCTCAACTCCCTCATTAACCCCATAATCTATACCATGTCCAATGAGGACTTTAAACAAGCGTTCCACAAACTGATACGTTTTAAGTGCACAAGTTGACTTGCCAATTGCAGTGGGGTCGCCTAAGCGACCTTTGGGGACCAAGTTGTGTCTGGTTCCACAGGTAGGTCGAATCTTCTTTCGCGGTTACTGGGTCCCAGCGGCGCTCTCTCTCCTGAGCAAGGGCAATGGATCCTGAGAAGCCAGGATAGTCCTGAGAGAGAGCCCTGAAAGGAGAAGTGTTCAAACTAAACGTAGAGCTTCCCAGCCCAGGAGGAGGCTCACTTCCTCCCCCTCAAGCCTCGGGCTCAGCACTGACCCCTGCGGCAGCCAATCCCAAAGGGGATTGCAACTTTTAAAAATTGATTATGGAAGGGGATCCCTGCCCTGCTTTGGTATCATGGATAATGCCCACTAGAAACAGTGTATTTGTAATTGTTGCCTGAAGCTTGTCTGAGACAGATCTACATACAGCCTGGCAGTACTTGAACTAGACGCTTAATGCCCTGTGTTTTTGGGGAGAACTTTGTGTTACAGCTTAATTTAAGAACAGTTACTTTGGCATCATTCAGTCTTCAGTTTTTGTCTATTTAAACTTGGTTGGAGAAACTTGTGGATTTGGTGCTTCAAACCCTATGTGTGGCTTGGATGGCGCAGAGAAACCTTGAAGAGTTAACAGCAAAATTCTGATGCTGAGATCTCTATTTTTATTATACTTGAAACTATATGGGG
>NW_016806076.1:451162-489338 GCF_001698545.2 Rhinopithecus bieti
TTTTTTTTTTTTTTTTTTTTTTTTTTTTTTTTTTTTAACTTGCGGAACCAAACCTCAGACTTACTAAACAATCAGGAAACTGGCAAACTTTTGACCTTTGTATATTCGTTACCAACCTGATATCTCAATGAATGTAATATCTGGAATACTTTAAATTTATCAATCTTTTCAAATTTCAAGAATACTTAGTTATTTCAAATTTCCTCTGAGAGCTCCCTAATACAGGATAAAGTCATGCAATAAAATATGAAAAAAATGTATATTTTAATAAGAAGTAGCCCTGAGGGATTATCTGCATGAAAAAAAATGTATATGCACAGCATTTAACATGCCAAAGAAAATTCACACTCCTTTCCTCAGAGGGCATTCTGCAGTTGATACCTTTTGTCTGCAGAAGCAAGTTGTCTTTGTGAAATGGATTCACTCCTTGCTTGAAGCTCCCTAGTCCTGTTTGTCAGACAATAAATGTATTGAACTGAAGCACACTGCTTGCCTACTGTGCAGACCTTCATCTTGGGTAATCACTCTTGAAAATATACTATTCAAAGATTCACACATAAGCTAACTAAAAAGGGGAGTTTTGATCAATATTTATACCTGTCACTGGTGTGAGAGAAAATTTTAAGCATTAGATATGCCTGTATTTCTGCTGGATCCCCAAGTTTCTTTGTTTGTTTTTTGTGACATTTCTCCTATGGAGGAATGTGCATAGAGCATGGTGTTTGTTTTTATGTTATTAATACTGTGGTCTTCTGTTTATACAGCTGTATTTTCTTTGGTCCTAAGAGGCAATTAAGTCAACTTCTAAGAGCCTTAGGAGGAAACCTTAATTAAAACAAATAGCCACTTACAAGTGATTTCTTTATAGGGTAACTGTATTGATGGTGTCCTCACATTAACAAAACACAATCAGTTTAGTTGAATGGGTTGTTTGCCATTTTGTAGATTAACCACCTAAATTATTGCTTGACTATTTGGCTGTATTGCCTGGATTTGGGGCATATTGTATGAAATAGAAGCTTGCAAACCCTTATAGTTATAAGAGATATAGAATCATCATTCAGCATTGCACATGATTATGCAAAGTGTATTATTCATCCCAGGGGTATGTAGTCAAGACTGTTAAGCTCCTTTTCAGTTACTGCTGCCTATAGCATAGTTTATTGCCTAAACTAGACACATGGCTTTTTTGCAGAACATAAAGCGGGAGATGGAAATGTTTAACTTACATAGCAATGAAAATATATTTTCATTGGCTATGGTAACAAACAACATTTTCCATATTGTTTAATTGCACAAATTTTCACAGAAATATATGAATGTATACTCATTCAATAATACCAATACTGTCTTGTGTTTCTAGGAATTTTAGCGTTTCCTTTTAAAAATGGACACTACACCCATGAATGAATGTTTATTGAGTTCAACAAATTTTCTAAAGAACAATATTCTTAATTTTTTGTCTCTATTATCTTAGTTTTGTCTTCTTTAACCAGGAAACCCTGAGAAGATTATAATTCACTGAAGCAGTAAAATATCAGATTATGTGTATTTGATGGAGTTGCTGTGACTGAAAATTGCCTTTGATATTCCACCTTTCAGGAAATGTATCATTGGAAATGAAATTTAGGAAAATAAATAAAAGTCCTTTTGTGTTCTAAAAAGTGTCGGGTAGTAGTTCTATTATTGTGGAAAAATTGGTTCCTTGGATTCTGGGGTTATGTTGAGGAGTCTGAGCCTTCACTAGAGAGTGATTAATAGTAAATGATACTGTAGCTGACTGATACGTGCTGCCATGACTTGGGGGATTTAGTTTATATCTGAAGGAAGAATTTGAAAGGAAAGAAATGGATTGTGCTTTCATATTCTGCAAAGAGAGGGTTAGATACACTATCACAAGAGTTTTCCAGATTAGTTTTCAGAGGGGACCTTTAGTCTCTAGGCTAGGTAGTCAGATTCCAAGGACTTGATGGTGCTTAAAATACAGAACGAGGAACTGGGTTAGAAGAAGACTTCAGAGGAGTAGACTGACCTATCTTAAGACCAGTAAAGTAGGCAGAAAGGTAGCTTTTGTAGTCAGTCCTAGGTTTGAATTGCAAATAAAGTATGTTAGAACTATGTGGTTCTTCTTCTCAAATACCATCTACCTACAAGTTGATGTAAAGTTTTAGAACCTATACACGTAAAGCACTTATTGAGATGCGTGACACTTTTTTGACTCTCAGCAGATTGGACTTCCTCTTAGTCATTATTTCCCATTGTCTCCTCTGTGGATGCAGAGTGCCTGTAGCACAGAACAGGGGTACTTGGGAGAAGTTGGACTGGAGAAGATCAAACTAGCCTGAATGGGAAAAAATTGGCAAAAACTAGAAGTGACTGAAGTTTACAGCCTTTTACAACTAACCCCCTATGCAAGTGACATACAACCCGAAGAACCAAAGGGAACATGATGGATGGTTTATAGTGACTCTATTGGCCAAGAAGAAATTGCCAAGTATTTAATTATTTCTTACAGCGTCCTTTTATTCACTTTTAAACCCTTTTCCTCTTCCTTGTCTAGAGATTTCTACCTGTCTTTCTAGAATCCAAAGTCCCTGGCCACATCCACGTTTCTAATTTGCAGCACCTCGTTTTTCACTTCTCTGCTTTTTTCTTACCTGTATCAAATCATGATAACCAATAATGACGTCTGTGGTTCTTGTTTTAGCTGTGAAGGGCTGATTAGGTAACTAAGGGTTTTCACATTATATAAAAGGGAATTGTTGAACCAAATGAATGTGTAATTGGTGGGGATAAAAGCTTTCAACTGGGGCATCTACTCGAGTTTTCTAAAAGAAAGAGAGGTTGGTAGAGGAAGGGTGGGAGAAGGGAAGCCTGCATTGTTCATCGAAACCCACCCTGGAACAGTCCACCAGGGGGCAGAGTGTCTCTGAGATGTTTAGCAGAAGCAGGCTCAGACCATTCAGGATCTCTAAATCCCTCTTCCAGGACATTTTGCAACGGATATTAACGCCTCTAGACTCAGTGAAAACAAAGTTCCATGAGCCAGGGGAGAGGAGGTTTATCGCTGATTAGAAATAGCAGATTTTTCAGAGCTGTAAATTCAGGCAGAGGATTCCCAAATCAAACCTAAAGTTTTTCTCCATATATGCAAACTCAGTTTTTAAAATTCATCTCTACTCCTGATATAATACTAAAATCTTAGCATTTAAAAACATCGTGACCTTTTATTAATGTGGCACTGAGCGAATCAGAGATTAGAAGACAATATACCTATTTCAAAATAAAGGAAGCTAATCAGTTATTTAAACATGTTTAACCATTATGATTTTCTTATCACTGTGTTTTCTTTTCAAATTTTTTTTGGTTTGAGGTTGATACATCCATGGTTCAAAGGTAGAACACTTGCTGTTTATGATTGAAAGAGAAGTCCTTTTTTTTTTTTTGCACAGAAGTAAGGTTTATTTATACGTAGGTTTTCTCAAAAGACAGACCCTGAAGTCTGTGTAATTTTGGCATTTTAAAACAGACATATAGAAATGTGAGTACAATCTAATGTTTCACAAAATAAATTTCAGCATCAGAAAATGGATCACATAAAACGAGAAAACGGGTGAGATTATATCATTGCCATTCTCCTATAACGTAACTGTTACTCTAGCATTTTCATTGTCCCCAGTGGTGAGTTTTCTATGTGCCGTTTCATACATCTGTCAGTTAAATCAGACTTTTAAAGTCAACACTCATATTTTAGGATTATACTAGGATTTTCAGTGCTGCCTGAGAGAGAGCTAGTCCCTGGAATTGAGCCATCTGTCAAAGAGAGTAACTTAACACTATTCCAAGTATGATTTGTAAAAGAAAATGTCCGTTTCTTTTTCACTTATTTGTATGTATCTCAAAAGATGAGAGAAATCCTTTTCAAAACTACTAATGAAAATCCATATGACAAGAATGGTCTTATAATATTTCCTGTACCAAAAGTGAACAGATGGTGATGAGGGGATCCATTTATGGTAAATGCTTTAAAAATCTACACAAGCCTTGCTTAAATGATGTAAGAAGGCATGACTCACATCCTCCCTGACTCTGTGGGAACATTCCACCCATCGGCCTCTGGCTGGTCATCCTATGTAAGGCGAACCAGATTTTGGGATATCTCCTGCTCACAAGTATGGTGACCATATGTGGTGATGGGACAGTAGTGATAGAGCAGTCCACAAAGGTTAGGTTCCTTAGCCTGAGAGCTGTGCCCACGGTACTTTTGTAAACATTCCTGCATGTCTCTTCTAAGCCCATTCGCTTAATTCAGTTTGTTAATTAACAGAGTCGGTTGACATGCAGATCCCCCTGTGGTTCATTAGTCCGTTTGCTCATTTATCATTGCAATTGGCCCAGGACAGGGGCTGATCTGATTTTCTGGGGAAACCGTTTCATGGCTCTTCATCTTTCCATCCCAGTCTTGCCTAGCCTTAAGGTTCTTGATGGTCACTCTTCTGCCCTGCCCCTCTAGGCTTTCCCATACAATGCTGCATGTTGGGGTAATCACACAATGGGAAGTTGGGGACTAGCTACTGGCCTAAAAGCCTCCAACATATTGGTGGGTATAAAATGCAAGAGAAAATCTTTGAAGTCAGACAGACCTGATTTTAAATCTAGGTTTTGCTATCATGAGCAAGTTCCTCTGTGATGTAATAATGCACACCTTGATGTTTGAAGTTAAGAATTAAATAAGATAATGTAATTGTTTTCAACCTTGGCTTCACATTTGATTTATCAGGGGAGCTTTTAAAAAAACCTTGCTCAGACCCTGTATGAGATGAATTACATTATATTATTTGCAGTAGGGTCTCATATTCTTATTTTAAAACTTCTCCCTAGGTAAAGCTCTTAGTATAATACTTACCTCGAACAGGATGTATAGGTGTGAAGGGGGAACTTGAATGAAATGGGAAGTCAAATAGTTTTGGTTTTTTACAATGGGGCTTCTCAGAATTTACAGTGGGCATATGAATCACCTGAGAAGTTTGTTACAATGCAGATTCCAATTCAGTAACTGGTCTGTGATGGGGCCTGAGATTCTGCATTCCTAACAGGCTCCAGCAGATGCTGATGATGCTGGTCAATGGATCACACTTTGATTAATAAGGATCTACAGGAAAATATAACTTAGTTATGCAGCATTGATCATTGATTTTTTATATTTATATGTCTATAATTAGACATATAAATATATATATCTCAACCAAAGCAAAAACAACACATAACTTGCAGATGAAAAATTTTTGCTTTTTAATGTACAATAGGTTGTGTTTTCTCAGCTTGTTTACATAGTATTCATATCTCAGTTTCAGCAGCTGTTAAATATTTCTCCTTAAATGCTTTCTCCCAGATGCTTTAAATCCTCAATCTACCCTGAAACAAACTACTCACTTCTGGATCTGAATCAGCAAAGCATAACCCTCAGATTCAGGCCTCTGTTTTTACATAATTTCCAACTAAGGACTTTGCCTTTTGTTAAACAAAGGAAATTCATTTAAAAACGAAAGCAAATGATAAAACAACAAAGAAATAACAATTGCTAACATATGGCAAAAGGCACAGCTTCCTTGATGCTCTATTTCACTTAATAAGCCCACTAGGCTTCCTTTTGTTAATACATATGCATGCATACTCCCACATACACATTTATATGTTATATAGATATTTATGTTTTGTAAGCAAGCCACAATTTAATCAAAGCTGAAAGAGGTGTGCTTTCATCCATTAATTTTATTACTATTGTCTTTTAGAGACGTAATACCTAGAGCAGTGATCCAGCAACTTTTTGATTTTATAGAAAACCTGTCCTCATTTTAAATTTCCAAAATATTTTGTGAGTATTTTTCACAGAAAGTAATTTAAATTATTTAATGGGAAATGTTTGTCAATTTCTTGGCATCTACCCATAAAACCAAAAACTGTTGTTTCCTAAGCCTAGGTTGGGAATAAAGAATCAAAGGATCTCACTTCAGAAAAGATCCTTTATTTTACTTTATTTTTTACTTGTGTTTGAAGTTGTGACCAAGTAGGTCTTTATTCAGCATTACAAAACAAAGTTAAAATTCTTTCATCTCTTCCTTGAACAATTATGATGCTTCAAGTTTGATTCCAGAAAAGACACGTTGCTGGAAATTCGACTGTTTTGTTTCAAAGGAGCAGCGGCTGGGGATGGAACTGGCATGACTGAGCACTTAATGTGTGTCACATACTTAAATATCCACCCACCCCATTTAATCATCATAACATTATCAAGAGGCAGGTATTATATTATCATCCTCACCAATCAGGTAGTATGACAATTTGATCCAGTTTTTCAGGTTAGAGAGTTATGACGACAGCCCCATTTGAATAATTTGTATTCAGATTTTAAAAGGAAACTACATTATTATGTCTGTTTTACTCAGTCTTTGAGAATAGTGTTTTTTAAATGCTATTCTGAAGTGTTAACGTAGAATAGAACTTTAGGGATGTATTTCTAAGTACAACATTGTGTCTAGGGAACATGGGTTTCCTCTTGGGCGCTCCCAAACATCTCCCCCTCCCTGTCTGACTCCAACCCTAACCAACCAGGGCACATACCATGCCTCCTGACCTCTTCTAGGGAAGTTGGTATATATAAAAATGTAGATTTTAACTCCTGGATATGGTACTATTAAATATAGATGCTTTTGCTATGATGAGTAATGCATGACAGGAGGAGGTGTTTACCATTTATAGAAAGTTACTTAGAGATTTATATCCCATTTTTACATGGAGTCAAATTTCTGGGTGAAAAGTAAACTCAGGCAAATAGCAAGATATTTTCAAATGTTATGGTTGTTTTTGCATTATGTAGATAAAATTTCTAAATTAATGCCTTTATCTTTTTTTATACTCGTATTCCTTATTAGCGAAGCCCCTCCCTGCTAAGAGCTTTAAATTGCTTTCCTCTCCCCTCATAATCCACCCTCAGACCTCAAAACAACACCATAAACCACAAAACAAATAAATCTCAGGGATAGAAACTTATCAGTATTCACAAAACTACAAAACTGACTTAAAATCCAAATATTTAGACTAGTTGTAAAAGAAATATGTTTTCATTAAGGAACAGACGTTATAATAGAAGTGTGCAAAGTTGTAGACTCTCCTTTGCGATAAATTTTACTCGAAATACTTTTTGTCCTATGTCTTTGATTATTTTGCTCATTTTAGGTAGAAAAAAATACACAGAAATTTTAGTAAATTTGGAATTAGAATTAAAGCCCAGGCTGACCTTGATTAAAATTCCAGATTTGTCACTTGCCCGTTGTGTGAGCTTAACCTCAGTAAGCATTAGTTTCTTCGTCGGTTAATGTGGGGAAAATAGTGCCTTATCCATAGGCTTATTATGAAGATTAAACAAGCTACTGTGTGGGAGGCTGAGGCAGGAGAATCACTTGAAACCAGGAGGTGAAGGTTGCAGCGAGCCGAGATGGCTCCACTGCATTCCAGCCTGGGCGACAGAGCGAGACTCCGTCTCAAAACAAAACAAGCTACTGTGTGGCAGTTCTTAGTCTAAATAGTCCCTCAACATTATAGGTGTTTACCATATCCTGGCTTCATTCCGTTCAGACAAAATAAGCCAGGTGTCTATTCAAAGATTATGAAATTTGGAGTCAGCAGAGCTGTTTAAAATGTTGGTTTTTCTTCTTACTGGTATGTGATTTCGGAAAAATTAAATTATTTAATCTCTGTTAAGTCTCAGTTTTCCTGTCTCTAAAATAAGACTAATGTGATCTATCTTGAAAGAATAAGGGGATTATATTATTATTATATAGTAAGTGTAGACACCTGAGACAGTTCTTGCAGCAAGGCAATTGCTCAGTAGACCTTAGTTTTCTTCTTTTTCAACTTTCTTTCCCATCTTTGGAAGTTGGGGCCTGATATCGTATTCTGTGCTTCAGTGTAGGTTAAAATTCCATTTACTATTGAAAGCGAGATCTGTATAACTTTGTGAGATTGGAACTGGTTTTATTGATGCTCTTTGGAAATTGCTTATATGCCGTGATTCAAGAGGTGATAGAAAAATTACCCCGTTTCCTGCCTGATATCTATTAATCGGAGTCATCGTTTTGATTATTTTAAATCACAAGTACATTTTGAGGTTTTAGCACATTATCCATTTACATCTTATTGTGAATTAGTTTGTTCATGCTATAGATTACTTGAGAGCATTAAAATAATGTTTACTTACAGGCTGGGTGTGGTGGCTTACACCTGTAATCCCAGCACTTTGGGAGGTCAAGGCAGGCAGATCACTTGAGGCCAGGAGTTCGAGACAAACCTGGCCAACATAACGTCTCTACTGAAAATACAAAAATTAGCTGGATATAGCATGCCTGTAATTCCAGCTACTTGGGGGGCTGAGGCATGAGAATTGCTTGAACCCAGGAGGCTGAGGATGCAGTGAGCTGAGATAACATCACTGCACTCCAGCCTGGACAACAGAGTAAGACTACCTCAAAATAAATAAATAAATAAAAATAACATTTATGCAGAACACTAAAATAATGTGGGGTTTGTATATAAAAACATAAGGTAGGACTTATTTTGAGTTATAACATATTTCTAGATAGGCAAAAATGAGTAGTTTGTCACACAGCCATGTGAGGGACCTAGAGAAAGAATGAAATTTAAGAGGCTATTGAAGACAAAACTTAGCCCCTTTATAGTTTATTTGGTAAATGTATGCTTGTATTTTATACTGTCTGTTTCTGTAAGATTTTTAGTATTTTTTAGATACTATGAGCATTCAAGTCTTCAGGGAGAAAAATTAATTTGGAATGGTAAATACGTCACTACACTCAGCTAGAGAAATGGAAGTCGGCACATATAATCTGTCCTGCTGTGTTTCTTAATGATCACTATGGATTTTACCATGTTAAAGGTGGTTGTCCACTGTGAACTTCTAACGGGGAAGAGTCTGACAGACACATGGCGGTGTGCTTTCCTGACCTTGTGTAGAAACAGTCTCAGGTACCACAAGTGCATATGGAGTAGATATTTGTCCATAATAACCCAAACACTGTCCAGAGGCAGTGAAATAATTTTAAAGGTCACTTAGTCTGCATTTAATCAAGTCTGTTTTCATTTTTGACTGCTTGAGTTACTCAGTGGTATTCATCAAACACAGATATTTGCTATAGCAACTGCTGCAGGCTAACACCATAGGGCAGATAGACTGGGCAGATTATTTTCAGTCCACAAAGGAGATACACCTGCCTTTATGAAATTATGTCTATGACGTATTTTAGATCAAAAGTAGAACAAAAATAAGAGTTTAAACACTGTATTATATAACATTTTAATTTGCTTATTTATTTAATTTAAATCTGACCATTCCTGCAAAGAACAATAATAAATATACTGGGTAAATATAAAACTAAAGTACACCAAGGTGATTATCCATTTCAACTCCCTCTCCCAGCACACACAAAAAACATGTCATTTACTTGTATATAAATAATGGATGCATCTCAACGTTTTTTTGGTTTCTTTACATATTCAATTTTGAAGGTGACCAATCATTTTCTGTAGAAAATTACTTGAGCAACTTGATTAGCATACACAGAGGTTTCTCAGTCTCAGCACTATTGACATTTTGGTCAGAGAATTCTTTGTTGTGGAGGCTTGTTCTGTACAAGATGTTTAACAGCATTTCTGTTCTCTACTCTCTAGATGTCAGTAGTGACCCCTCTCTCCAGTAGAAAACCAAATGTATTTCATGACAGTGACATTATTTGTGTCTACGTGCATTTACATATTTTTCTTGGATAAGAGGATTTTTAATTTGTAGTAAAATACACATAACATAAATTTTATCATTTTAATAATTTCTAAATGTAATGGACAAACTTTTGATTAGATTCTTTATGAGGCCTCTTGTACAAAAAAATGTTTAAAAATTGTTGTTAATAGAGAACACCAAAACGTAGGGTAATTGAACAATGTTGTTGAATGCCAAAACCCACTCCTAATCTTGTGAGTCCCAGTTTACTTGCCTCCACCTCCGGAACACCCTTTCTGATTTTCCATATTGAGATATTTGGTTCCTCTTATACACTGCTTTTCCAGTCTATCTCCCATATACTAGGTGGACTGTGATGCTAAAGGCCTACAAATGAGTTTTTAAGAGAGTTCAATGGTATCTTAGCGCAAGATAAAAGAGAACTTAGTCTGCAAGTTCTCCCTTTCTAAGTGGTTCTAGTATTATTTGCCATTGCCTTGCAGGGCCTGGCAGAGTGCCTCATACTTTGTAGGAGATCCATAAGTGTTAAGCTAATTAATGTGGGAATGAATGAGTGAACATTTTACCTTGCATAATAATTTTCAATAAAATATTTTTCAACCATATGGTTTCCTAAAATTCTTTTAGTTACAAGTATATAAGTGAAAACAATGTGTTACCATAAAAGAGAAACTATTTGCTTCTAATCAGGTATTACAAGATGTTGAATCATCAAAAAAGACTAAATGATTTTACTTAGGGAGAAAGGTGCACTAACACATTCTAGGAAGATTTTCAGTAAGTAGCAAGGATCACGATTGAGGATCATGATACTTTAGAGCCAAATATGTCTCAGTTAGCAACAGAAAGCAAAGTTAAAAGGACAGCCTCGTTTTCTTTTTCGAGGCGGACTCTTGCTCTGTCACCCAGGCTGGAGTGCAGTGGCCGGATCTCAGCTCACTGCAAGCTCCGCCTCCCGGGTTCCCGCCATTCTCCTGCCTCAGCCTCCCAAGTAGCTGGGACTACAAGCACCCACCACCTCGCCCGGCTAGTTTTTTGTATTTTTTTTTTTAGTAGAGACGGGGTTTCACTGTGTTCGCCAGGATGGTCTCGATCTCCTGACCTTGTGATCCGCCTGTCTTGGCCTCCCAAAGTGCTGGGATTACAGGCTTGAGCCACCGCGCCCGGCCGACAGCCTCGTTTTCTAAGCTTTCTGTACAATTGCAGTTTTATTGTCATTAAATGTTTCAAATACAAATTTTCATACATTGGTCTCTCATGGGATCACATTTTTAGTCATAGAAATTAGGGTTATTGAACCCTAGCAGTCATAGAAATGCCTTCTGTACTTCTGCAAAGGGTGTCAAGGGAAGATTTTCTAACGGGATGAGACTTTGGTAAACTCATTGAGTATGGAGGGAAGCCTAAAGCAGTCAGGAGCGATGCTAGGCCGGCTCTGGGGTCCAGACTGGGAGCGCGGGACCCGCCAGAAGGAAGGCATTTTTCTGTTTCTTGGCTGTTCTATGATTCACTCTGAGTGGCACTCAGTGTGGTGAAAAGTATTGTGGGGAAGAGCTGGTGGGGATGCACGCATGTGGGTGGAGGGTTCATAGGTCCATGGATAGAAGCAGTAAAATCCAATGGGCATAAGACCTCACTCTGGCAGAATGGTGGTGGTCTCTAATTCCTGTTCTACTCAGTGAAGACTTTATATACTCAGATTTGAGTGACAAATGTAACTACACTAAATGTCTTCCTTTACTTGTTTGCAAAATAATTAATGTTTGAATTAGAATACAAAAGGATTCTTATTAGGCACATACGTGTCAACAAAGGCCTGACTTCCATGTAAAGTTAGACTAATTTTTTCTCAAATAATTTTGGCATTTATACAACAGCAAACAACAAATGCGTAAGATTTTGGTAGCCTGAATAATTAATTTAGATTTGCAGTTTACATTGATTGAATTCACTGGATAAGTGCACATTTCTATTCTTCTTTCTGCTCTTGTGAACCCACAGCATTAAGCCTTTGAACAAATGTTAAATGATGGGAAATTTTTGTTTATTATGTAATTCAACAGGCAGCATTAGAGCTGCTTATTAGGTGATTGCAAGATGCAAAGAAAAGAAAATTACGATTTTCTTGGGCTAACTGGTACACACAATTGGATCAATTAGTTCTGGCTTTTAATTATGCAGAAATATGAAGTGCCATGCAAGTACTAAACTGGATAATTTTTTAAAAGGAAAACAAAAGACAAGGAAAAAAGGAGAAAGATTGTGACAGAAGATTAGGTTTATCGTGACAGGCTTTATTGCTCCAATATCAAGTTATTTTCTTGGGCTGAATGGAGAGAAGTCAAAGCAAGTACAGGAAAGAAAAGGAAAGAACATTAGTTCTTTAGTTCTTCATAGGAAAAACAGTACCACAGGAACAGCAATATTTCTGATCATTTATCATTGACACTCCCAAATGAGTGTTTGAGAATTAAATTATCTTGTCATTTCCGTAAGGATTGAGGTCATGAGTAATGAAAGAAGGAGCCAAACTCACACTCCTTCCCTGTAAAATCGACTTCTATCTATGCAAGTGAATTTCATATCATGACTGGTTCTAATGAAATACTGGATTGCTTCACTACTTCTGAAGCTCCTTGTCATGTTTATTGGTTCTCACTGAAAACGTCAGATGATAATGCTGCCTGGAGTCTCTGGTTTCAAAAACAGCTTTGTATAATATGCATGCCATTTCTATTACATGGCTATCCAAATGAAAAATTTTATTTGATAAACAGTGGATTTATTTTTGTACTAGGGGACATTTTTCTTCTTTTGGATTTATGGATATATAAAAAATCTCAAATCCTCTGTTCCAAAACAAGTGCCAGCATTTGCTCAATGCTTAATGCAGCATCAGACCAATATTCTTCTATGCCTTGTCTCCTCGAACCTTCTCAACAACATGTAGATAGTACTTCTATGCTCATTGACAGTCCTATCTCCAGCTGGGCCTTCTTGTGCACCCTCTCCCAATACACATTAAACAAACTAGCCCGTTGAATATTTGTGCCATTTCCCAGCTCCACATACCTGCTACTCCTTCTATTGCTATTGGACCTGGGAACCAGGACTCATCTTCTGAGGTCCAGCTCAAATTACAACTCTTCTTGACTTTCCTAGGCAGGGTTGGCCACTGATTCCCTTTACTCTTACAACACTTTATAACATCTTCTAATTCCATTATACTTTAGTTATACTTTTATGTTAATGTCTTTAAATGACTTGAGTTCTTTTAAGAATGTGCACTATCATTTATTAATCTCTTCATGGCCTTAGCACAGAGTCTAGGTGCTGACCCATTAAAGATACTCAATAAATGTTTGCTAAGTTGTTAAATTATTATGGTTAATTTCATAGACTTATTAATGCCTCTGCATTAGCATCTAGCCTTATCACAAGCAATGTCAAGTTACTTGTTTCTTTATTCTTCCTGATGATAAGTATGCCTAAATACTTTAGTGTATTTATGAAAAAAATATTTTTGCTTGTGCATGTTAGAATTATATCATATACCAAAAAATAAATTAAATATACATGCTTTTAGGTGCACAATTAACTTATACAGTGTCCCATTTCCACCAAGTTCTGATGAAATTTTTCAGATTTATATTCACTCACATCAAAATGTGATATGCTGGGAAAAGCACAGTATTTAGAATTCAAATACATGGAATTGAGTCATAATTGTTTCCACTAATTAGCCTGGTAATATTGGGAAAACTCACTTAACTTTTATCAGCATCTTTTTACTTATAGAATCATTATGAGGTTTAAATAGGAAACTTACTGAGTCACTACTCTTTCCATAATATTGGAAATACAGAATGAATCAAATTTCACAGTCCTTATCCTCATGAAACTAAAATTCTGGAGTGGGAACTCATACAATAACCAAGGAGATATAAATTGTGTGGTGGTGAAAATACTGTGAAGAAAACTGCCAGTGATGTGCAGTTGTGGGAGGGAGTGAGCCAAACTGGTATGGAGGAAGAGTGTTCCAGGCAGAGGTCAGCTATTATCTTTCTTTCAACAATTACTTCAAACGTTCTGAAAAGTGTGACATATCAGCAGTGACAATGATATCAATGGAAGCAAAGAGGGTATAATGTAAAATTGGTTTTGAGACATCATCTCCTTTCTACAGTGCCTGAAGAGTCTGTCTTCGCTGGGTTGCTTTCATTGAAATTAAAGACGATTGTCTTTCCCCAATAATGGTAGATTGCTGAATTGCTAGCATATCTGTGTGTTCCCATGTGTATTTTATTTAAAAAAGTATTAATTTAGAGTTTTTAAATTTGCTATCATTTTTCCTTAAAGGTAGTGCCTTTCTCCTATATGTATTGGCTAAATAAATTACTTTTTTGGAAATACCCTGAAAGAAAATGAGAAAAGTAAATTTATAGACAACTAATGTTAAAATCAGCTTCGATATACAAAGTTTAGACGCATGAGAAAAGGCTTTTTAAGTTAGCAAAATATGGCTGTTTTGAATGTGGATAACTTCAGAGTATCTTTAATATTTTATTGGTCTAAGGTACCAACTTTCATTTTGCTCTATTCTAGCAGATAAACAAAAATGTAGATATTTCCTTCATAGCAGCACTACATATATTGACATTTATTGATTTCCATTAGTATTTGAGGTGGTTGGCATTTTACTTCTATACGCTGCATTAATAAATTGTGGTTGAATGATGTCTGTGCAATTTAATTGAGGTCCCTCATTTCCTCTTGACTATTTTCAAAATTTCTTCTGAGTTTTGGCATTTGCATTTTCCGTATTCTTTGTTTTCTTTTTTGAGAAATGTACATACAGCACCACACAATTCTATTTCCCAGGAAACGCTAAAGTACTGAAAGGAATATTCTATTCCAATTTGTGGAAGTTATTTCAAGGATCCCTTTGTTGTTTTCTCTTTCTAAAGTCCAAGAGAACCATGCTTTGCATATGCTTAAACTTCAAGATTGCAAATCAAAAAGTGTGAAATTCATCTTGGCACCTAGGTAAAATTGGAGTGAGCTAATCCAGTCTTTTCTGTGTCGTTTTTCAAGACCAGTGTTTATCAGTGGTCAGTTTTCTCTAAATCCACAAGAAATAAGATAAATAATACTGATGAATTAAATTTCTTATAAAGCAGAACTAATTAAATTTGCATGTCTACCCTAAATTCAAGGATATGGAATTTTAATTTTTTGGTGTTAAATTGTCTTTTGTATGATTGATAGAGCTAGTGCATAATAACTATAATTATTTTTATGCCTACAATAAATAATTTTATTTTTTGAATAAGAAATACATTAATGTGACTCAAATATTTTTAAAAATATCCCTTTCCACATCTGTCTCTCATATGCTGTGGTTCCTTTGACCCACACGTTCAGGTAATTACTGTTATTAGTATCTGTTTGGAGATCCTTTGTATACACGTAAGCAAAAACAAATATGATATTTTCCCCTCCTTTCCCTTTCCCACAAAGTATTAACATAATACATATACAATTCCACACAATGATCTTTATTAAGTTTTATGTTAAAATAATTATAAACGTAGTGGAAGTAGTTTAAAAACTAAGCACGAGGAGATTTCTTGTACCCTATATCCAGTTTCCCCAAGGGTAACACGTTGTGTAGCTACAGGACAATTTCAAAAGTAGAAAATTAACATTGATACATTCTACAAAGTTTATTCAGATTTCACCAGTTTTGCATGTACTTGTGTACAATTGGTGAAATTTGGCAACCATTAATCTGCCCTCCATTTTAGAACTTTTATTCCAAAAATGTTTTATGTATGGAATCATATAGTTTGCAACCTTCTAAGATTGCTTTTTCTACTCAGCATAATGCTCTTGAGATTCATCAGGTTGTTACACGTATCAATCAATAATTCTTTTTAATTGCTGCATAGTATTCCACAACATGGATGTATCAGTTTGTTTAATCATTTACCTGTTAATGGACATTTGGGTCATTTAAATTTTTTGACTATTACAAATAAAGCATCTATGAACATTTGTGTACAGAGTTCTGGGGTAAATACCTAAGAGTACAATTACTAGGTCATATGATATGTGCTCTTTTCAATTTATGAAAAACTGCCCAGAGTGGCTGTACCATTTTACATTCCTACCACAGTGTATGACCACAGCATCTGGTGTCACCACTTTTTCTTCTAGTTATTTTAATAGGCATGTAGTAATATTTCATTGTACTTTAAATGTTTCTAATGGCTACTAATGTTAGCATGTGCTTATTTGCCATTTATATGTTGTCTTTAGTAAAATGTCTGTTCATTTTTTTTTGTCCACCTGATAATTTGTTTTTCTACTACTGAATTTTGAGAAATATATATTTTTTATATATATAATAGATATAAGACATTTGTTTGATATATGGCTTACAAATATTTCATCCTTGTTGGTAGCTGATCTTTTTTTTATTTTATTATTATTTTTTTAGACAGAGTCTCACTCTGTCGCCCAGGCTGGAGTGCAGTGGCGCGATCTCTGCTCACTGCAAGCTCCGCCTCCTGGGTTTACACCATTCTCCTGCCTCAGCCTCCCGAGTAGCTGGGACTACAGGCACCCGCTACCACGCCCGGCTAATTTTTTGTATTTTAGTAGAGACGAGGTTTCACGGTGTTAGCCAGGATGGTCTCCATCTCCTGACTTAGTGATCCACCAGTCTCGGCCTCCCAAAGTGCTGGGATCACAGGCGTGAGCTGTAGCTGATCTTTGAAAAATCATTTTATATGAGCTTTCACAGGATAAAATGTTAATTTTGATAGTTCCATTTTATCAATTTTGTCTTTCATAGATTATGGTTTCGGTGTTATGTCTAAAACTCTTCTATTTATAAGTTCTGAAAATTGTCTTCAGATGTTTTATTTGAAAAAATATAGTTTTAAGATTTATATTTAATTTCATGGCCAAATTTAAGTTAATTTTTGCCTAACGTGTGAGGTTTAGATCAGGGTTCAATTTTTTTGCCTATCAATGTCCAGTTTATCAAACACCATTTGTTGAAAAAGATATTTAACCTTCTTTTATTGAATCATTTGTGTGCCTGTATAAGAAATCAGTTGCTGGCCGGGCATGGTGGCTCACACCTGTAATCCCAGCACTTTGGGAGGGCAGAACTCTGTCTCTATTGAAAATACAAAAATTAGCCAGTGTGGTGATGCATGCCTGTAGTTCCAGCTACTTGGGAGGCTGAGGCAGGAGAATTGCTTGAACCCAGGAGGCAGAGGTTGCAGTGAGCCAAGATCATGCCACTGCACTCCAGCCTGGGTGACACAGCAGGAAAAAAATAAAAAAGGTATCAATTGGCTATACTTCTATGACATGATTTCTGAGCTGTCTATTCTGTTCTATTGAATGCTTGAATACTGTAACTTTATTGTAAGCCTTGATGTTGAGTAGAGTGATTATTTCTACTTTATTACTATTTATCCAGTAGTTTTAGCTAGTTTAGGTCCTTTGTCTTTCCATATAATACAAACTTGAATAAGCTTAAATAAGCTTGTTTATGTCTACAAATCTCTGACAGGAATTGCATTAAATCTATGGATCACATTGGGGAGAGTTGCATCTTTACTAAATTAAATCTTTCAATCCATGAACATAGTATGTTTCATATTTATTTAGATTTTTGTCTATCACCAGTATTTTGTAATTTATAGTATATGGACATGTTTTGTTATATCTATAACTATTTTATTTTCTTTGGAGCAATAATCGTACATATTACATAGCTATCAAATAAAAATAGTACATGTTATAGAGAGATTCTTCATTTCTTTGTATAGCTCCATAATATGGCATTATGGATAAGTGCCATATTTTAATTAAGTAATGACCTACAGATAGATACTTAGACTATTTCCAATTTCTTGCTATAATTTTAAAAAAAGTTTTAAAAATTATATATAGTATGTGATATATGATAATATATGTATATGTTTATGTTACACATATATCTGTATAATATATCCCCAGAACTGGGATCATTAAATCAAAGGGTATTTGATTTATAATTTGAAACCTATTTCAATACTGTCCTCCACAGAATTTGTACTACCACCAACAATATATGAGATGTATATCCTCACCAGTACAGTCTGATGTCAGTCTTTCTGATACTCTCATATAGTGTAGTTTTAATTAGCATTTATCTTATTATGAGTCAGTATAAGCAAGTTTTCATCTGTTAAATGGCTATTTGTATTCGCTTGTTTGTTTGCTTTTGGTTGATGTGATGGTTAGTTTTAGGTTATAAATTGACTAGGTTAAGGGATATACAGAAAGCTGGTAAAACATTTTATTTGGGTGTCTCTGTAAGGGTGTTTCTTAAAGAGATTAGTATTTGAACCAGTAGGCTGAGTAAAAATCTGTCCTCATCAGTGAAGATGGGCGTCATTTGCTTTATTGAAGGCCCAGATGGAAGAAAAAGACGGAGGATGAGTATATTTTCTTTCTCTTCTGGAGCTAGGACATCCATCTTCTCCTGCCCTCAGGCATCAGAACTTTATGTGCTTAGGCCTTTAGACTCCGATACTTATACTAGTGGTCCGCAGGTTCTCAGGTCTTTGAAATCAAACTGAGAGTTATAGCATCAGCTCCTCTGGTTCTTGGGCTTTCAGGTTCAGATTGCATTACATGACCAATTTTCCTGATTCTCCAACTTCAAACCACATATCCAGAGACTTCTCTGCCTCAGTAATTGCATGAGCCAATTCCCATAATAAATTTCCTCTTATGTATCTATATTTATCCTATTTTGTTTCTCTGAAGAACCCTGAATAATAAATACAGTTGGTGTGAAGGGAGGCTGTTGCCTCATGTCTTTTACTCTAATTGGGTTATTGAGATTTCTCGTGGCAATATAGAAATCTCACTATATGTTAGAGAGTTTAACCCTTTGTCTGTACCAGCAGTTGTCAATATTTTTCTCATGGTGTCATTAGCCTTTTGTGTTTGCTTTTGTTGGGTTTGGGCACGCTATAGCAAACAATGTCACAGTGAATAGTTTTATACTTATGGCATTTCACACATATGTGCCATATCTGCAAGATAAATTCTCAGTAGTGGAATTTTTTGCATATATAGAGGTTTGTAACAATGTTCTGAAGACATAGCAATCATAAGATGTTGTTTTTCTCTAAGTTATTTTGTAATTTAACCTAGTGTCATTAATGAAAACCAACATCCAACCTAGTATGGTGGCTCATGCCTGTAATCCCAGAACTTTGAGAGGTGGAGGCGGGTGGATCATCTGAGGTCAGGAGTTCAAGACAAGCCTGGAGCCTGGCCAACATGGTGAAACTCTGTCTCTACTAAAAAATGCAAAAATATTAGCCACTTATGGTGGCAAGCATCTGTAATCCTGGCTACTAGGGAGACTGAGGCAGTAGAATTGCTTGAACCCGTAAGGCAGAGGTTGCAGTGAGCCAAGATTGTGCCACTGCACTTCAGCTAGGTGACAAGAGCAAGATTCAGTCTCAAAAAACAAAACAAAACAAAAAAACCAACATGCTACTTTTTTGAGTGAGCTAAAGTTCATATGAAAAAATAAGCAAAATGTAATCTTTTGGAAAGGTCTTCAAACTATAAAAAGTATGGGAAAACTAGTCCTACCAGGTCTGAAAACATATTGAAAGTTTTGTATAATTATAATGTGATAATGCTTACAAATGAATAGACCAATAAAATGGAGGAAGCTGCATCCTAATAGCTGCATCCTAAATTAATAAAGAGAAAACGGATTATACTACATTTTAAGACTTTTTTTTACATATAAGCTTAGCAAAAATCCAAGCTATATAGTACATTCTGTAAGACTATGGGAAAAATAGTCCCCATACTTTGCTGGTAGGTGTTTAGGTGACTACGACATGTGTGAAACACCATTGGCAATATTTTTTTTTGACTTGGAGAGACGTGTTTTTTTTTTTTTTTTCTGATATTTGACAAAGATTGTGTTTTTGGTTTGGTCATTATCTTCATAAATTTACATAATACTTCTCACATTCTACTACATTGAATATTAATTTCTTAATTTGCTACTATGCACAACAATATATCTAGTGTTTCTTAGTCTCTATCCTCATCCTTTCCTTTGTAACCCAATATTATTCGTTCTTTGTGCTTTTTAAGTATTTACCCTGTTTCATAGCTTCCCTTTGACCCTCCATATGTGTTCTTCACCCTGTCCTACTCTGATCTCTGCCCAGGAGGCCGACCTGTGTGGACTGTATCAACTCTTGCCACCCAGTTTCCAGTTAGGTTCAGCATAGATCTGAAGGAGGGAGGAGAGTGAAGTCAAGGACTTTCTATGATGTCACCTCAGACTGTTGTACTCTACACTCTTTCAGGATATCCTTTTCTACAACTGTTTCTGATAACAGTTCTCGCTTCTGTCTATAGGCCATAGGCTTGATAACAACTGCTTTTAGTATCTTCACAATGCTTGTACCTTCGAAAATATTCTCTTTAATTAAGCCTCCCTTGAATGATGCTAATTTAACTATGCAGTTCATTTTTTCCTAGGCCTCTAAATAATTCAATTACTATATATGTATATTTACATTTTCCATACCTTATCCACAATTCTGATATATAAAGATTTCTAAAAGCTGGGTTTTTTTTTTTTTTTTTGTAAATTTGGTACAACTCACTTGGTAGGCAAAACTCGAGTAGAACTATTTAGAGTCTTTTTTCTATGACTCAGTATAAATATTTATATGCCTCATTACAGAAAAAATGTAAAGCTGCTTTTAGCTATCTTTCTATTATGGAGAATTTTGAATATACACAAAAATAGAAGAGCCACATGGAGCTATCACCCAGTCGTAACATCTATCAACTCATGACCAGTCTGGCCCCATTCATACTATCATTCACTTCTTCTTATGCTCAATCAGGAAACAGAAACCACACATTAACTTGCATAGGAAAATATTAATATGAACAGTTGTTAATTATAACAAGGCATTGTCATAATGAGCCATGAAATAGTAAGAAGTAAGCATTACTTTAAAGAATATAGTTGTAATAGATATAAACACCAGTCTGTACCCCTTGGGCTGAGATAGCTACCCAAGGAAGAGAGCCCAGGCTGAGCCCAGGCTGAGATCCAGACCTTTATTGACGATCATAGGCTCACCGGATGACAGAGAAGTCACTGTGGTGCTAAGCTGGCAGGACTTGCTGGCAATCTGCCCAGTATGGTACCATGGAAAGCCATTCACATAGAGGTGTCCTGCTAGAGTTACATTGTTATGAAACTTCCGCTGCACTGCTACAAAGTTGAAGTTATTATTCCAACTGATACATTGTCCCATCTTACTGTCTAGCATGACTATCTATTCTAATTGTATCTTATACATGTTCTATGCCAGACCTGGAATCATTTATTTCTCCAAAGAACCCTGATTCCTTTTAGTGGGAAATAGTATTTGGAGATCCCTATCTATTTGCTACTGGTGTTCTTTATCGTTGAGTTAATCATTGTTTCTAGAGATTTTACTGGACATAAGTAGACGAAAATTGTTTAAATTGTCATGAGTTCATACTGATATTTTTTAATTTAAATTCGGGCAATAGGACTATGTACTTACCTTCTTTCTCTGTTATCTCACGCTGAAAAGCCTAGCTCTCAGGAACACTGGGGTTGATAGAATTTCAAATAATTTCTCATTTGGTTTATCCCATATTAACAATGCAACAGTCTCAGAATAGCAACTACGATATTGCTAGATGATTAAACAGCTGTTTTGTTATTGTCTTTGTTATAGTTATCCAGCATCTTAAATTCACTTGTATTGGTCCCTATTTATGTGATTGTGCCACCAACTAAATAATGAATATGTTTATTTCACTTATTTTAATTCTATGATTTATTTTATTTTGAGATAATTTTAGGCTTACAGAAAATTTGCAAATTCAGTTAAGAGAGTTCTGATATATACTTCACCTAGCTTGCACTTATGTTAACATGTTATATAACCATAGAAAATGTATCAAAACTGAAATATTACCTTTGGTCCAGTACTATTAACTACAGCACAGAACTTGCTTAGATTTTACAAATTTTTGCATTAATGTCCCTTTTCACTTTCAGGATTCTGTACAGAATCCTAGGTCATATTTGGCTTCCACGTATCCTTAGTTTCTTCCCATCTGGGACATTTCTTCAGTCTTTCCTTGTCTTTCATGGAAAGACATGTTCAAAGAATATTGACCAGTTTGTTTGTAAAGTGTCTCTCAGTTTGGTTTTGTGTGATGTTTTCTCATGATTAGATTGAGGCTACGCATTTTTGGGAAAGATGCCATGTAGGAGATGTGACCATGTGCCCTTCTCAGTGCTTTATATTAAGGGATATATAATAGCAGTTTGTGCTACTGTTAATGTTAACCTTGACCATTTGGCTAAAGTGATGTCTTCTAGGATTCTCTATCACGAAGTTACTGTTTTATTTCCTTTATAATTTATACGTATTTGAAGGAACATACTTGAGACTATGCAATATTCTGTTTTCTGTTAAACTTTGCCTGCTAATTTTAGTATCTATTAGAGAATCTTG
The DNA here is from genome assembly GCF_001698545.2 of Rhinopithecus bieti. Taxonomy (NCBI): domain Eukaryota; kingdom Metazoa; phylum Chordata; class Mammalia; order Primates; family Cercopithecidae; genus Rhinopithecus; species Rhinopithecus bieti. Next base: position 473,600 of record NW_016806076.1, read on the forward strand.
CCTGTGGCAATTATTACTGTGGTGTTTTTATAGTAATTTTCTATTTTCCTTTTTCTTTATTTTTTTTTCTCTTTCCTTTTTTCCTTCCTCCCTTCTTTGTTCCTTCTTATAAAATGAATACTCATGCTTTTATTTTTTAAGAGATATATCGTGGTTATAATTGATGTGCAAAGAACTATACTTATTTAATGTGTACAACTTGATGAGTTTGGACGTATGTATACACCCATATTGCCATCACTACAATCAAGTAATAGACCCACACAACACCTTCCAAAACTTCTTTGTGCTATCCTGTTTTTGTTTTTGATTTTTTGTTAGTTTGTTTTTGTGGTAATGACGCTTAATATAAGATCTACCCTCTTAACATTCTTTCTACATTTATTAATTTGAATTATTCTGTGAAGATGTGATATTACTTTTCTCCTATTTTATTTTATTTATATAAATTCATATTTATTTTATTATTTGGATTATAAAACAACTAGTGACATTTACTGTTTTGCTCCAGTTATTCCAACTTTGGCCATCTAAGGTCCTTCACATTTGTCCGTGTGCCTTTTTGATATTTCTTCATTATTTTTGTTGGGGTAGGGAAGTCATTCGTACTTTCTGGCATCATGAGACGTTCCTGGCTAACCTTGTATATTCTTCTCCCCAGCCCTAGAATCAACCACTTTTCTAAGGAACTTTGATTCATTTCATTAGAGAATTGTGTCTTTATTTCTACATACATACATCTATATTTATTTTGTACCTACTTATCAGAAAATATATTTTAAAAATTAGTCTGTATTGACACTTCTGACTTTAATCCAACACTGTCATGTTTATTCTAGCATTTCCTTTTTCTTATTTGTAACTGATTTCTCCCTTGGTGAGAATCCTGCCCCTCATTATGTATAATATATTTACTTACTTGTTCAACCCTAGTATACAAATAAATTGGTTTCAGAATTCGTGTTCCATATTTCTTCTTATAGCCTTGTCTTATCCCTGATCTTAGAATAAAGCATTAAAGCTTTCACTATAAAAGACATTTGTGCATTTTTCAGTTTCTTCTTAAATTGCATTTTGTCCACAGCCTCTTCAGATTGTATTGTTCTGGACCAACTTTGCAGTGTTGAAGGAGAAGGAAGGGCTAAATAAGTTTTCAAAATTTTATATTCCAATGACTACATTTGTTGTTGTCAAAGAGATTATTTCCTTCAAATATGGCTCTGGCTGAACTATATGATTTTTATGCAGACCTTAATTTTTGTTCCCCAGAGCTAATTAGTGTAAAGGATTTCTTTCAACAGTCCTGCTAACACCAGTGCCTGTATTGGAGTAAGTAGGCAATGCAGCTTTTCTTTTTCATGGTGAATCTCTCCATGCAATTTTTGCTGGTATTTCCTGAGTTGTATTGGTACTTTATCCTATGTTCTTCTATTCTTCTTTTCACTTTCTATTTAATATTAGCAGTCATACTTAATTTGGAATCCGCAGATTGTACAAGATTATCTCTTTCTTTTGCAGAAAATGAGCATTTAAAAAATTCTCTGTTGCTTTTCTATAATTTTTCAGCTTAATAAGAGAAACAAATCACTCATTTGACTTTCAATGGCTAAATACAGTTGGTAAAAGGAGAGTGTGGCAATCCTATATAGCTCTTTCTCTCTCTCATTCTCTCCCTCTCTCTCTTTTTTAAATGTTAGTGCTACAAATTCAAACACTAGAAAATCGGTAGTGTTGGTTAACAAATCCAAATGTTATAGCTAGAGAAATCTGAATTGCAATTCTGCTTTATCACTTAATGTTTATGAAACTTGCCTGTGCTGGACAACTTATTATTGGCCACGGTTTCTTTAGATATAAAACATGGACCATTATAACCATATCACAGGGTGGTTGCAAAGACTACATGAAGAAAGCTGTTCCCAGTATTTGGCCTTATCAGATGTTTAATATTTATTAGTGTCTTTCCTGCTACCAAAAACCCTAATGAATTTTTCAACAGATACTTGGATAGCATAAGGAGGGTTTATGTGTGTGTGTTGTTATTGTTGCTTTAACTAAATCTGTCTAAATAATACATTTTAATCTCTCAAAGTGTTGTACCCCTTGGATAGGAAGAGGCCAATTCTGCAACAAATCATTACTAAAAATATTGGTATAGTCTTTGAGAAAAGAAAAAAACCCAAACCTTTAATTTTTAGGGGAAATATAGGTGAACCAGAAGTTCCAGTATCAATAACCACTCAAAATGTACATTTATTAGAAAATTAAATAGAACTTGTCTGGTTGCCTTTCAAAATATTATTGGAATTGAATTATTTTCACCTAAGAGTTCTATAAGTACTATGATGTCAGGTAGAGAAATCACTTATTTTCCCCTCTTTTGTCTCTGAAAAATAAAAGTCATCTCTACAGATCACTGAGAAAATTTTCTGCTGCTTCTTGTTGATTATAAGTGCACTTATTGTATTTACATGGTGTTCAATAGCTTTTGAAAACTAGCATAATATACAGTTTTTCTTCCTGACAGTTTACTTTATGAAACTCTTGTTTTCAAATTTCAAGGAAGGAAGAAAAGGAAGTGAATGAGACAAGAAACAAGAATGGTTCAAAGGAAGGACGTTTAAGAATAATGACAGGCGGTTCTTGGAACGTGGCACAGAAAGTGTTTCTGTCTCATTTCCCTTTCTACCATGCACATGCACATATATATTCAATACTGGATAATACCATAACTGTGAGAAAGGAGAGCAGAGGTTTAATTTTTTCCATTTTTGAAATCTTAAATATTAAATTTCTTTATAAATGTAGACATACATTTGTATATACACATTTTTTGCTACCCCTGTTCACTTTGTGCTCCAAATATACGTATTGTCTGTCTACTGGTACTCCAGGACAAGGTAAAGCAAATTTGTCTGTTTGTTTTGAGAATATAAAAGGCTTTTCTACATAAGCCTTATTTATATAAGGGCATTTGAAAGACCATGTGGTTTTCTGAAGTAACTCTGGGTAGTTTCTCAAAAATATCTAGAAAAAAAGGTAAAGAAGCCCAGCTATAATATCTTATTAAACAGAAAGCAACCTACATTTATATTATATGTTGTGTATTTCCACTTTGCTATTTCTTAAAAAATTCATGGACCAATATTTCTCCTCTGAAATTAAGATAATCTCCATTTAGAAAGCATAAATAAATATCAAACCATAAAAATATGAAAACTTTAATGTTACAGAGGGTAAATAAACAGATTTGAGATATGAATCATTATGATAGTGATATTTGGCATTTGTAATAGTATATTTTCTGAGATGTTTTATGAAAATATTACTTTCCTTCTGTACTCATTTATTATGTGAAAACATGGTAACTAAAATGAAAATATCATGGATATAAAAACTCTATGAAATGATAATTTCAGAAAAGAAATTTTGAAAAAATGTTAATCGAAAATGGAATATAGTAATTAAAAAGTGTAAGTTAAATTTAATTTGTGTTTATTTCTAAACTTAATAGTTGGAATTGAATGCTATATTTTAGATTATAAATCTTTAAAGTATCCCTTACTTTTCCAAAATAAAATACATTTTTAGGGGGAACAACATTGAATAAATAGGAAATTTGATCTCAATAAACCCGTAGCTCAGTAAAAAGGAAGAAAACATAAAACCTGAGACAAAATAAAACAAAATTCCAAAAAAACTCTACTATTTTACAATAATCTGATGAATTAATAAAACCCTGATGTTAAATCATTTTGACTTCATTGCCTATTGTGCATACTGTAATTGTGACTATCATAGTATAGATATTGAATTCTCAGTTTTACTTGTAATACTTGGTTTCTATGTAACAGTGATTTAGATCTTGAAGAAACATCATGGGTCATTGAGTCCCTTCTTTCTTTACCCTCATTTACCATATGAGGAATGCAAGACTTGAGAGAATAAGTGATTTGCCCTGAATCTTCCAGCTATTAGTATTGTGATTTCTCCATGAGATAACTCACAATTACTCATTACTGACTGAGTCCTTCAGTCTTGCCTAAGTCAAATGGGAGGAGAGCTGTCATCTTCTGTACAACTGTAGCTGAAGAGGCAGAATACTTTTATTACCATTTCTTGGTCTTCTCCTGGCAATGTTATTTTCCCATTTCTTATATTTTAAAAAACAAGATGAAGAATTATATTTATTTTAAAATCCTATTTTCCCAAAACAGAAGCAATCTCAATTTTTTCTCATTATATTTGAAATTATATGTATTCTGACTAGCATTTTTTGTATTTTTCTTCTATAGTTCCTTTTTCAAACCTTTGAGGCTTTTCCCATTACGCCATATTTCACCTTAGGAACTTGCTGCCTCTTGCTAACATTTGAAACTGCTTGAACATTTACAATGTCCTTTCACAGTTATCTCACTTACTATCTGAAGGAATCCTGTAAAGCAGATGCCACTGTACCGTGGGGAACCCTGACTCGTCTGATTCTATGGTTTAGTAGAACTTGATTACAAATCTTAGAGTTGAGGCTCCAGTCCTCATAATCCTTCCAGCATACCACACAGCCACCTTAGAGAAAACTCCATTGACTGTGAAGCTTAATGTTAAGGAAACCACCTGTGTTTGCTCAGCAGGAGATGAGAGAACAGAAGGGGCAGGATATAAATAATATATTAATAAGTATTACATTGGTTTAGGGAAGAGAAAACCCATTACTCTAGCTGACTAGCTTACATAAAAGGTAGGAAAATGTGGAGGGCTGAGAAGGTAATTTTTTTTTTTTTTTTTTTTTTTTTTTTGAGACGGAGTCTTGCTCTGTCACCCAGGCTGGAGTGCAGTGGCCGGATCTCAGCTCACTGCAAGCTCCGCCTCCCGGGTTTACGCCATTCTCCTGCCTCAGCCTCCCGAGTAGCTGGGACTACAGGCGCCCACCACCTCGCCCGGCTAGTTTTTTGTACTTTTTAGTAGAGACGGGTTTTCACCGTGTTAGCCAGGATGGTCTGGATCTCCTGCCCTCGTGATCCGCCCATCTCGGCCTCCCAAAGTGCTGGGATTACAGGCTTGAGCCACCCCGCCCGGCCTGAGAAGGTAATTTGAAGCTACTAAAGACAATTGAAGAGAAGAAACAAGAGTCATATGGAATACTTATTGTGTGTCAATTGCTGTAAAAAGTGCTGGTGAATACAAATGTTCTGAAGATCTATTGTTTTTCTTCTGAACTTTCTCCTTTGGAAATGGCCCTTTCCTTCCTCTGAGATCACCTGTTCCCATCTCTTCTCTCCTGCTGGTAAAAACTACACATTATTGTTGTTGTAGCAACCATATTATAAACTGACTCAATTCCTGATCACTCTTGGTTCATTCAAAGGGTAGACACTTAGGTGGCCTATGTATCTCTTCCTATATTGAACTTGAAACTAAGAAAGTCAGATAGTAAAGCAACAAAGCTCAAGAAATGTACAAAACCATGTTTGATGCCACAAGGAACAGGAAAAGGGAAGTATCATATGAAGAAGTAATACATTAATCAAGCAAACATGGGAAAGAGAAAACAGATGAAATACAGTCAGGGTATTCTGACATTTTAAAATATTTTAATTTTAATGGTTTTTGGAGGCTCAGATACATTCCTGTTTTTGGTCCAACAACACACTCTATGATTCTTAAATTCCTAAATTTTGCTTAAACTAGTTTGATTTGTGTTTTTGTCACTTGCAAACCAAACAATTAACACAATAGCTTTTGTTTTAGAAAATAATTCTGGCAGCATCATGTAAAACATATTAGAGAGAACAGAAACTGAAGGCAATACTAGTTTAAGACAGTGGCAATAAGGACCTGAAATTGAGGGTAGTGGGAAAGGTAAGAAGAGGAAGTAAGAAAGAGGGTTAGATATAAAGTAGATTACAGTTGAAGAAGTGGATTAAACAAATACAGATATAGATTGTTAACTGAAATGAGTGATAAGGCAAGAGTCTCAATAAATGGAGGTTCATTAAGTCAGATCTTGAGGGTGCACCTGGAAAAAAATAGGAATCACAGATGCCTCCGTGATCAATGTTTTCTGAAGGGGTTTTCAGGAGATTTAGTATTTACACATTTCCTTAATGTGGGAAAGGCATGTAGGAAGTGGTGGCAGATAGGCAGAAGAATGACTGATCTCATCTTTGCTCTGTACCTAGGAAGGTAAGTATTCTCAATCAATGTGAAATCTGAGGCTTTAGTTTTAGGAGCTAGACTTGGATCACAGATCTTTAAATTGACACGTTCTTGTTTTATGGGAAGATTTGCATATTGAAAGATTCCTGAAAGCATCTGGAGATGCCTGATTGTCTGTTTGTGGGAGTTCGGCTAATGTATACAAACTTTGACACAGGTTGTGAAGTAGCAGCCTCCATCTGTAGGTTTAACTTTCCATTTGGCATAATCAGTCTGTGGGTTCTGAGATTTCTTTGTCCTTTATAAGATATAGATATCACATACAGATATACCCAATACAAATGGGTGCATGTATGTGCACACACACACAATATCACTTTAAACATTTGGGTTAAATGGTAGCAGCTGAAGTAAAGAATGGAAACTCAAAAGTCAAGAAGAAGTGTAGGTCATTTTTTAGGAGGATGGACTCTGGTAGGCAGAAGGGAAAGTGTGAGTCAGGGACACTAAGTATGAGAATTTGAGAACATATTACTATAAGACCTTGAAGAATATGGAAGGTGTAGACGAAGCATGGTAACTTCATATGGAAGAAGAATTCTTCAGCTTCTCAGTTTCTCCCTCCAGCCATGGGCTACTACAAAGCTTTCAGAGAAACAGACTCCCAGACGACTCTGGCCATTCCTTGGCAATGGCCAGGTTTGCCATTACCCAGTCACTGTGGGACCTGTTCTCAGGCCCGGAAGTCTTAAGAAGTCAGGGATAAAGTCAGAGGTCTTGGGGTGCAGTGCCCGAGCTTTCTAATATTGGGAGCTCCCCTTGCTGAATGAGAAAGACTCCCAATTGACCCACTATCTTCCATCCAACTTGGGACATTGACTCCATTTTCACCTGATACACGGCCTGATTATCAGGTCCGGGATTCCTACAGATGTGAATCTGTGGTACAGGATTGTGGGCAAAAGCTTTATAATATACAAATCCCTTAAACTCCTGTGAAGCACAGGAGATGGGGAAACTACTCACTTCACTCTTGGAGTTCCAAGAAGGCCCTAATTCTGAGGCCTACAGTTTCCAGGGTGCTAAGAGGAGAGTAAATTTATCTTTGGGAGCTTCCTCACTACATCCCACTGCAGGTTCTGAAAGATGTCCTTGTTACAGAGACTGAGGGAAGTCTCTAGTCTTCCTCACCTCTGCTCCCAACTCTGTCCTTCCCCTGCTTGCAGCCTCTGTTGGTTGATTTATGCCAGATCTTTTCCCTTCTATGTACGCAAACCAGTGTGAGGCTCAAGTCCTCTAATAGAGGCCGCTTAAGGTGGCTTCTTAGTCCTATGTTGTCTCAACCTCTGGATGCCATGGGACTCCCTCCAGGAACTCTTTTATGACAATGGTACATTGAAAATAAAGGAAGATGTGGATACACAAAAATGTTAAGTTGCGGAATAGGAAAGATGGGGGAGCTCACATGATATGGCTTCAATCTTCTCAGTGGAGGAGGATTGGAGGTAATTTGCTTTTAGTTTAGTGTAGTGTTAGAGGGCCAAGGAACTTAAAAAATGGCCTGGAATGAAAGGCTGAGGGAAATTATGAGATTCAACATACTAATACAACTCTACTCAACAGTAGTTGAAGACCCAGAATGGGTGATACAGTGTCTTCAGTACAGATTTCTTTATTCCTGTAGAAAAGCTGGACAGTCTAACAGGAGGAGCAGAGAGAAACGACACTGAGTGGTACCTTGATCTGGGAGATGCCATGTGGGAATAGCAGAAGATAAAAAGTCCTAGGGATACTAGAGGTGGTAGAGACATCTTTCAATATTATGACTATCACACAAGAGACAAAGTAGCAAGGGAGGAATATAATGAGGGCTAAATGATTTGGTTTGAGTTCAGGGTTTTAAACAAATAACAGTTGGGAGTTATTAAAGTGTATTAACAGAGAGGTTGAAGTGTAATTAAGATCAAAGTCACTGGTTTTTTACATTCGTAAAAAAATATGCTGTGAAGCCAAGACTTTAACGGGTTGTTCAGGAATAGAATTGTGAGTACAACAAAAACAAAATTAAATATCATCTCCAGCAGCACCACCACCACCGCTACCACTCATCACCACCAGCACCAACAGCAAGAACACAGTCTGTTTGACACATGTATAAAGCACTAGGTAATTTAGTAGAGTGTCCCAGAGGGTGAAAGATAAATTAAGTAAAGGGAGTAGATTATTTAAGTTATATGAATTCCAAAAGGAGAAGTTGTTGAAGGATGGGGGTAACACTATTCACTGGAGTAAAAGTGAGTTACGCAGAGTCCATTTGTGAAGCATATTGTGTTATCAGGTTTCACATGAACGAAAGATGTCAAAAGAGTGTTTGAAAAAAAATTTCTGAAGGGTATTTATGGGACAGAGGAGAGGGCTGGGCAAAAAGTAGTAAGAGGGGAATTGTCCTGGAACTGATGACGCTATAAATGAGAGAAGGCAAGAAGTAATAGTGGTGAAAGATTTGGAAGGGGCTGTGGAGAGAAATGAAAGTAAAAGAGGAGAGAAACGAAATAAGGCTGCTCATGGCGAGGATCACAGAAGGCTGGTAGAAGGGTATTTAACTGGAAATCTGAATAGCAAAAGCATTCAAATAAAGAAATTGTTATAAAAGGAATATGTGTGGTCATCCATTAAAAAAAGAAGTCATATCTATGTGCCGTTTTAAAAATGATTTGCTGGGGCCGGGCGCGGTGGCTCAAGCCTGTAATTCCAGCACTTTGGGAGGCCGAGACGGGCGGATCACAAGGTCAGGAGATCGAGACCATCCTGGCTAATGCGGTGAAACCCCGTCTCTACTAAAAAATACAAAAAAAAAAAAAAAACTAGCCGGGCGAGGGGGCAGGCGCCTGTAGTCCCAGCTACTCGGGAGGCTGAGGCAGGAGAATGGCGTAAACTCGGGAGGCGGAGCTTGCAGTGAGCTGAGATCCGGCCACTGCACTCCAGCCTGGGCGACAGAGCGAGACTTCGTCTCAAAAAAAAAAAAAAAAAACAAACAAAACAAACAAACAAACAAAAAACAACAACAAAAAAATGATTTCCTGGAATACTTGAGGCTAAGCAAAGGTGTGATGCAGAAACAGTGGGCCCTAAAAACTTGGTTTGTGATGGCAAGTTCATCTAAGTCATGGGATATAGAATCCAAGTATGGACTTTAAGACAAGCAACACTATAACTAATAATATTTGAGAAATAAGAAATGATGGTTCCTAGTTGTTTTATCTTAGCAGGTAAAAAACTGTTTCAATGCATTGAATTAGTATTAGGTAGATAATTTTAGATAGATAGAGAGAAACATTTTCCTGATAGATATTTTAACTCTTGATTTTTCTACCTATGTATCTAAAAATAGATATTTGCATAAAAGTAATTTAATGCTTTGAAACATTAAAATTACACATGCACGTGCACACACATACACACATACAGACACACACACTTTGTTACTCTGTAGGAGATAGAAAATCCAAGAGCTAAAATTTGGGAGATGGCAAGGCTACATCACATTAAGTGGTAGAAGTGAAAGGCCCTTTAGGAATAAATGTCTCTAACTCCAGAAATATTGTTACTCTCAAAACAGATCAGATCCTGCTCCTTTCAGGTAAATGATCTTTGAAATCAGTTTCAAGTTTCTAGTCAAGAAAGTAGATATGAGATTCTACCTCTATAAATTTACCTCCCATTACAAAATGAGCAATAGTAATACTGTTTTAGGAGCCACAACTCTTCTTAGTTCAAGTAACATCTTACGTAGTATCTTTGAGAACTCATTTTTTTTCCATGCAAATAGACTTTAAGGACTACAGAGAGCACAAAACATGGGTAAAGACATACTGTTTCGGGCCGGGCATGGTGGCTCATGCCTGTAATCCTAGCACTTTGCGAGGCGGAGGCAGGCAGATTGCCTGAGCTTGGGAGTTGGAGGCTAGCCTGGGCAACATGATGAAACCCTGTCTTTACTAAATTGAAAAAAAAAAAAAAATTACCTGTGTGCGGCGCAGTGCGCTTGTAATCCCAGCTACTTGGGAGGTTGAGGCAGGAGAATCGCTTGAACCCGGAAGGCGGAGATTGCAATGAGCTGAGATTGTGCCACTGCACTCCAACCTGGGCAACAGAGCGAGACTCTGCCTCAAAACAAAAACAACAACAAACAAAACAAAACAAAACAAAAAAGACATACTGTTTCTCTAACGTTTGCAATGTGTTTCACATTTAGATGTAATTGACTTCGCTCAGGTTTTGGAGTTTTGTTGTCCCTCCTCCTGCCTCGGAAGACTTGCAAAAAGTTCCAACAATTTTGTGACATTCCAATGCAAAGGAAATCATTTCATTTTACTTTAAGCAACTCTTAAGTAGGTAAGAGTATTAGGATTCTCCAGAGAAACAGAACTAAATATGTCTATATATGTATATAAAATATATTCTTCTGTATAAATCTATATTACACATGCAAACACACTCATACATATGTGCACACACACACACACACAGAAATAAAGTAAAAATGTGGCTCACATGATTATGGAGGCTGGAGTCCCGAGATCTGCAGTGGGCAAGCTGAAAACACAGGAGACGTCATGGTATAAGTTTGAAAACCCAGGAGAGGTCATGGTGTAAGTTTGAAAACCCAGGAGAGGTCATGGTGTAAGTTTTAGTCCAAGTTGGAAGGGCTGAGAACTCAGAGTAAATGATGTAAGTTCCACCCTGAGGGCTGGAGAAGATCAATGTCTCAGCTCAAGCTGTCAGGCAAGCTAAGTACTCTCTTAACGCAACCATTTTGCTCTATTCTGATCTTCAGTTGATGAAATGAGGCCCACGCTCATCGGAGAAGGCAAGCCACTTTACTCAATTTACCAATTCAAGTGTTACTATCACCCGGAAACATCCTCACAAAACACCCAGAATAATGTTTGACCAAATGTTGGGAACCCCATTGCCCAGTCAAATGAACCCATAAAATTAATGATCACAATTGGAGAAATAATGATTTGTAATTGCTGAGCCAAATTCTTTCTGTAGTTTTGTATGTACACATGGCTAGATATGTGCATGAAAGATATTTCAGACTGAAAGGTAAATATATTTAAAGAATAAATATCATTATGAAAAACTTGCTTAACACTCTCGTATTATCATATGTGTGTGTGTGTGTGTGTGTGTGTGTGTGTGTGTGTGAGTTGGGCTCTCTCTCTGTCTCTCAGGCTGGAGTGCAGTGGTTCTATCACGGCTTGCAGCAGCCTCAAACTTCTGGGCTAAAGCAATTCTCCCATCTCATCATCCCAAGTAGCTATGACTACAAGTGCATGTCACCATGTCTGGCTAAAGTTGTTTCTTTTTATTTTTGTAGAGGCAGGATCTTGCTATGTTGCCCAGGCTGGTTTTGAACTTCTGGCCTAAAGTGATCCTCCCACCTTGGCCTCCCAAAGTGCTGGGATTACAGATGTGAGCCACCATGCCCATCCTCCTATTATCTTTTTAACATTTCTGCTTTCTTTGAGATTTTATATACTACAAAGAATGTCAAGTTGGGTAGATTTATTGTAAATAGAATAATGTATCTCTGGATTTTTGTTTATAGCATTATTTAAAGACTTTAGTAAAGATTTATACATTCTCTCTGAGTTGTGTGCCTGTTATCTAGTATGTTTTACTGTGTTCTGCTTAACACAATGAGTTGCCATTGTCTTGAGTGATTTAGTCCATTTCTTCTCTCTGTCTCTGTGTGTGTGTGTGTGTGTGTGTGTGTGTATGCGTGTATGTGTGTTTGTGTTGTTTACAACTGACACCCTGATGTAAAATTTCAGAAATATAAGCTGAATAAAATTAGCTAATATACTGCCCAAATGGAAAATGTTACACAACCTAATAAATTATTTATTTCTGCAAGATGCACAGAACCCAGTGAATATAGTCTATTCGTGAAGGAGACAGAAGGTTACCTTAGGCATTATTTGTACAATTAAAAAAATATAAAGAGTGACGCATTTTATTCAAATAAACAAGAAATGTCAAACATTTTGATCATTAAAATGATTTGCTTAGGACATCTTTCTAAACTGGACACATTTCAACAGCATGATATTTTGAGACCTACTAGCATTTCTATTTAGGATTCACTAAGCACAGCATTCCACTGGTTAAAGTATGTATACATGCATGCAAGTATGCTTTATTATTTTACATTTGCAGAGGAAATAGACTCAGACAGGAGCAACAAAATATGGCATCCAAAGGAATGACCCATGCTTGGAAACGATTTTCATTTCATTTACCTGGGTAGTTCAATCAAAAGAAGGAAGCCTGTGTACTTCAAACAAAATGAGGGCACCACCTGTTTCACAAATATTATGGAAAAATTTAAGAAAAGAATTATGTTGTTTGCACACACCATGATAAATTGCAATTATTTGCTATCATTGTTGGGGAGATAATAGTAAAAGTAAAAACTATAGAAAACTTGAAAATCTCTAACAAAAAGACCCGTTCTGACTTAACCCTGATGATTACCATTTGGGTTGGTAAGCCTAATAGTACCAGATAGTTCATATTTTTCTTTTTCTTTTTTTCAAATTTTACTTTAAGTTCTGAGATACATGTGCAGAATGTGCAGGTTTGTTACATTGGTAGACATGTGCCATGGTGGTTTGCTGCACCTATCAATCTGTCATCTAGATTTTAAGCCCAATATGCATTAGGTATTTGTCCTAATGCTCTTCCTCCCCTTGCCCCCTACCCCTCGACAGGCCCCAGTGTGTGATTCCCCTCCCTGTGTCCGTGTGTTCTCGTTGCTCAATCCCACAACTCCTTAAGCTGATAAGCAACTTCAGCCAAGTCTCAGGATACAAAATCAATGTGCAAAAATCACAAGCATTCCTATACACCAATAATAGACAAGCAGAGAACCAAATCATGAGTGAACTCCCATTCACAATTGCTACAACAAGAATAAAATACCTAGGAATCCAACTTACAAGGAATGTGAAGGACATCTTCAAGGAGAACTACAAACCACTGCTCAATGAAATAAAAGAGGACACAAACAAATGGAAGATCATTCCATGCTCATGGATAGGAAGAATCAATATCATGAAAATGACCATACTGCCCAAAGTAATTTATAGATTCAATGCAATTCCCATCAATCTACCCTGACTTTCTTCACAGAACTAGAAAAAAACTACTTTAAATTTCGTATGGAACTAAAAAAGAGCCCATATAGCCAAGACAATCTTAAGCAACAAGAACAAAGCTGGAGGCATCATATTTTTCATGAAAGCTGGAAATCAAAATTCTTTTGTGAAATCTATTTTTATATATTGAGAAACAACCAAAATCTGAAAATGAAAACATTCTGTGGGCTAAATATAGTCTGCCAAACAAAACATGTCAGCCAGTTTACACAATTTATATAAGAGTATGAGGATTCTGGCATCTAACCCAGTTCCATTAGTTCATTGTGGTTTCCGTCCTTAAATAATATCTATCTTTAGGGTATAATTGAGGAGTTAATAATAATAAGAAAATGTTCATAAAATCCTCACTATGTATCAGACACTATGGTATGTACTAAATACCTTATCCCATTTAATCCTTACAATTGCAGAACTAACATTAATTTTGCTTCAGCTGAGAAAATTGAAGATTAGAGGTAGGGATGTGCCTAAATTCACCAAATTAATAAAGTTGGGTAAAGCATCTATCACAGCAATGACAAACTCAGTAGCAGTAATCATTGTGATTACTTCTAGCTGAGCCAAGTTCTGGTCATGGAGATATTTAGTGACCTTTCTCAAAGTTGCCCGTGTGTTGAGTATTAGGCAACAACACCATAGACATTCCCCATCAAACTAGTTCTTTTTCATCAAGCCAGAATGCTTTGAGTTTTAAAGTGTCTTGTCTCTGGGTTCAGTTATTTCAGTGAGTTTCATCAAATGCAATAAGGCATTTCTTTTTGTCTCCCTCCATCTTTACCTAATCAATGTGTCAGCAGTGCATGAAGCAATTTTCTCAAGAAAGTGGGTGGAAGAAATTCTGTAGTCATATGCTTCTTCAGAAATCTTTTCTTTTAAAGTGATTTCATGAGCATATATTGCTTTTCTGATGTATTTCTTAAATCTTTTGCTTGTACATCAAAAAGAACCTCATTATGCATATTTCTTTCTTTTACTTTGAAGATTTAAGAGGAAAATATTGGTTTACTTACACACTTCCCGAAATACCTCATAAATCTTAGAGAAGCTTGATAATTTATCTCCAGGGCCTCTAAAGGAACATAACTCCTTTACCAGAGAATGGTAATCCAAGTTTCAGAGTTTCTCAGTAATAGAATGTCAAGAATCAAGATTTTCTTGAAGTTAAATGCCACCTACTTTAGTCTTTTTCTTAAGTGTTTTCCCTGCAAAAATGTTAAGAAAAGTGATAACTCCTAAAGCTACTTATCTTCACAATTGTCTCTTTTCACATTATGCATCGTGAGAGACAATTTAACATTTCTTTATCATCAAGGCATAAGTAGTAATTTCACTCAGAGGTCCTGATCTTTTAGCTCAGTTATTCTGGAAGCCAAACCTGGAAATAAGATTTAATGGAGTGAAAACTGGAACTCTATTGAGTGTCACACAATCTGTGTGTGTGAGATGTCATGTCAATGATTATATAGCAGATATTGTTGCCCTGTGTGATGCCAATTATTGGACAGTCGGCCCATAAAGTTCAAGATTCACATTTTTATTGTTGTTAATACTGCAAATCATATTGTTATTCATAATTATTGGTATCATTACTTTTCTCAAAACACCTATATTTTTATTTTTATTTATTTATTTTTTTGGAGACAGGGTTTCACTCTGTTGCCCAAGTTGGAGTGCAATGGCACGATCTCTGCTCACAGCAACCTCTGCCTCCCTGGCTCAAGCCATTCTCCTGCCTCAGCCTCCCGAGTAGCTGGGATTACAGGCGCCTGCCACTACACTCAGCTAATTTTTGTATTTTAGCTGAGACAGGGTTTCACCATGTTGGCCAAGCTGGTCTTGAACTCCTGACCTCAGGTGATCTGCCCACCTCGCCCACCTCGGCCTCCCAAAGTACTAGGATTACAGGCATGAGTCATCACGCTCAGCCAAAACACCTAATTTTAAAATGAAGGCAAATATTTTCTGCTGGGGAGCATAAGCTATATAAAAACATAGTTGTCTTTTATTTCATAATTTATCATATGTAGTTTAAGAATTATTTGAAGAGATTCATTCACTTTCTATCTTGACCCATGTATATATCGTTGCCATTTTCATTAAAAAGTAAACTGTCTTTATATAAATAGCCATGAATCTTTCAATACTTTTATTCCTAAAACGTACTATCAAAGAGAATTATACTTAGTGAATACAAATAGGCCAGAGTTGTCAGGAATTTTGTAGACAACTGTTATTGAAACTAGAACCATAGTTGCCAATTAGTATTGAGTAATAAATGTGGGCTCATTGGTAGAGTTATTTGGAACACTGTTTTATTTTATTTTATTTTATTTTATTTTGAGACAGAGTCT
>NW_016806076.1:489694-498427 GCF_001698545.2 Rhinopithecus bieti
GCCTCCCAAAGTGCTGGGATTACAGGCTTGAGCCACCGCGCCCGGCCGGAACAATGTTTTTATAAAACTCAGGATGTAGGTTTGAATCTGAAACCCACTTAATTTTGCTCAAAAGAAAAGTTGCAGATTTTAATCTTAATTTGGGTTATATGTAAATTATTGCTGGCATGTAAGATTCAGTAAAACCGTACAGTTGATTTTGTGAAAATCCATCCGTATTTTTGCTTTAGAATCATAGGGTTATAGAATTGGAGAATTGAAATAGGTTTCAGAATTCATCTGACCCAATTTCCCTAGGAATCTTTTCTTTAACACCCTTGGCTAATACTCATCCAAGGCCTCATAAACTCTTCTATGAACGATGGTTACTTCTCAGGGAAGCCATGCCCTTTTATTGAGATGCCATAGCAATAAGAAACTCTTTTTGAGTTAAATATTAAAATAAACTGTTTGCTGGGCACGGTGGCTCACGCCTGTAATCTCACCACTTTGGGAGGCCAAGGTGGGCAGATCATGAAGTCAGGAGTTCAAGACCAGCCTGGCCAACATGGCAAAACCCCATCTTTACTAAAAACACAAAAATTAGCCGGGCGTGGTGACAGACGCCTTTAATCCCAGCTACTAGGGAGGCCGAGGCAGGAGAATTGCTTGAACCTGGGAGGCGGAGGTTGCAGTGAGCAGAAATCATGCCATTGCACTCCAGCCTGGGCGACAAGAGCAAGACGCTGCCTCAAAAAACAAACAAAACAAAAAACAAAACAAAAAAATAAAATAAAATCAAGTGTCTCTCTAGCATATCCTTACAATTTAATTCCTGCAGAATTTTTTCCCTTATTTACATGACTGCCTTCCAAATACTAAAGGACAATTTTTGTATTTTCCCCTCACAAATTCTTACAACTATTACTTAAATAATATAGTTCAAACCTTTTACCAAGCAGGTCACATTTCCCTAAAATGTTCTAGAGTTTATTAATTTACATCTTTAAATGAAGCACCAAAATTGGTCATCGTGTTCCACATGTACTCTGACCAGCAGAGCTTACTGTGACTATCACTTCCTGTGACCTAACTATAAGCTTCTATCATCATATTCTGAGTATATACTTTTATTTGACAGTAACATCATTTGATTTATTTATATTAAACCTAAGGTCCTGGATACCCTTTTGGTAAATGTTAAAATGTGGTTAACTGACCATATTTTTCCATGTGCAACCAGACTGCGTGGAAGATTCAAGTTTAATTACAAATTCCTGTGCTTGACATATTTGTTGGCTTCTTTGCTTTTGTTCTTATTTTCTACTCCTTTCACATGTGTTTCCTTTATAAAGAGAGGTTAGTTGAGAACTAATGAAACATTTGTATCAGTGCTTCAAAGATCAACCTCATTGGTCCATTCATAAGTAGATTGTCTATGTCTATAATTCATTCAAATGATCAGTCAATTAAACAGTCATTAAACTCAACTATAATTTCTGAATAATTACCATGTTCAAAGCACTGGTACAAAGAAGAGAGAGAGAAGATTTGTCCTTATAGGCCCTTCTCCAAATAACTCATAATCAACTGTGGTTAAAAGACATAAAGTCACAAGGTAGTGGTGCAGTGTAAAAAGCAAAATACATCTATGCACCATCCATCCATCAGTCATACACTGGGACCATTGATGACATACTAGATATTTGTTCTAATTTTCTAGTGCAGAGATTATTCTCCTGCAAAACAGAAATTAAAACAAATTGGAAATTGAGTAGTACCTTCCTCTCTTCAAGCATTTTCAAGTATTTTGAAATTTTCTTGTTGTCGTTCCAGTTTTATTTCACTGTGGTCAGAGAATATACTCTTGCTTTTCAATTTGTGGAAATGTGTTTTGTGGCTATATTATCTATTTTACTTTTTTTTCTATAGATAGTTGAATAGGTTTTCTGCTATTGTTGAGTGAAATGTTCTGTAGATGGTGATTAGATCTTGTTGATTTACTTGTCTGTAAGTTCTCACCACTGATTTTTCTCTTTAGTTGTGGTATCAATTGTTGAGAAGGGGTGTTTGAAGTTCTTAACTATAATTCCGGATTTGCCTCTTTCTCCTTCTAGTTCTATCAGTTTTTGCTTCATCTAGTTTGCTTCTCTATTGTTTGGTGCATATGCATTTAGGATTGATATTGTTTTCTTGTGAGTTTGTTTTATCATTATATAATGTCCCTTTCTGTCACTAGTAAATTTTATTTTTTCCAAAGTATACTTTATCTTATGCTAATATTACTACTCCTGCTTCCCTCTGATAAATGTTTAAATATCTTTTTCCATACTTTTACTGTTAATCTGTTTATGTTTTATTTGAAGTGAGTTTCTTATAGACAGCATATAATTTGGTAATCTTTTAAAATATACTCTTCAAATCTCTTTTAATTAGTGCTTTTGATTCCATTTACTGAAATATATATTTCAGTTACAGCATTTTCATTTCCAAATTCCCCATTTTGTTCTTCTTTATATCTTTTTTTTTTATTTTTGCTGAGCTTTTCTAGTTTTTTTTGTTGTTGTTTCAAGCTTTTTTGTAATTGCTCATTTAATCATTTTTACCATGGTTGCTTTAAAATTTCTCAGATTATTGTAACCTCTTTGTCATCTCAGTACTGACATCTGTTTTATTTTAAAATTTATTTATTTTGTTGCATATATATTTAATTGAAAAATGAAAATTGTATGTATAGCATACAACATATGATGTATACATATATACACACACATACATAAACACACACACATTATCTATACATACACATTATGAAATGGTTAAATCAAGTTAATTAATATATGCATTACCTCACATGCTTATCTTCTTTTTGTGGTGAGATCACTTAAAATCTCCATTGACAATTATCAAGTATACAAGAAGGTGTTATTAACTATACACACCATGTTGTACAAAAGATCTCTTGGTCTCCTTTGACCAATATCTCCCCACCTCCCCCAACACACACATCACACTTTGGCCTCTGGTAACCACCACTCTACTCTCTGCTTCTATGAATTCCAGTTTCTTAAATTTTTACATTTAAGTGAGATTATGCAGTATTTGTTTTTCTGTACCTGACTTATTTCACTCAGTATAATGTTCATCAGGTTTACTCATGTTGCAAACAACAGGATTTGACAGAATGTTCTTCCTTTTTTAGGGCTAAATAGTGTTCTGTTGTGTTCATATGCTATATTTTATTTATTCATTTTTCTTTACCCACTCAGAAGGCTATAACAAATAACCTTATACTGGGTAATTTACAAACAACAGAAATTTATTGCTGACAGTTCTGGAGGTTGTGAAGTCTAAGGTCAAGGCACCAGCAGATTTGGTATCTGCTGAGATCCTGTTCCTCATAGATGGCACTTTGTGGATGCATCCTCACATGGAGAAGAAAGACAGCTTTTTTCAACCTCTTTTATAAAGGCACTCATCCCATCAATGAGGATAGAGCCCTGACAACTTAATCACTTTTCAAAAGCCTTCAACTCTTAAAAACTATTCGATTATCAGGGTACAACACCTGAATTTTGGGGAGACACCAACATTTAGACCACAGCATTCTTCCCATGGCCTCCAAAAATTCATGTTCTTCTGATAAGCAAAATACAGTAATTTCACCACAATAGCCCCGAGTCTTAACTTGTTCAAGTGTCAACTCAAAAGTCTAAAATCCAGTTTTGTCTAAGTATCATCTCAATCAGTTATGGATGAGATTCAAAGTATGATTTATCTGGAGGCTAATTACCCTCCTGCTTTGAGCCTATGAGATCAACTGAGTTAGTTGCTTCCAGAATACAACAGAGGGAGAGGCAGAGACCAGCAGCCATATCTTCAAAACTTTGCTGGTTACTACCCAAGCCTCAGTTCACAGGGATGCCTGGGTACAACTAAAGTTTGAAAGGACGCCAAGGTTTCAACCACAGCAACATAACATTGATTCATTCACTGATAGATGCAGACTGATTACATATCTTGGTTATTATGAATAATGCTGCAAATGAACATAAGAGTACAGGTATCTCTTCATTATACTGATTTCATTTCCTTAGATACATATCCAGCATTGAGATTGCTGGATCATATCGTAGTTCTAGTTTTAATTTTTTCAGGGACTTTTATACTGATTTCCATAATGACCGTCTTAATTTACATTTCTACCAACAGTATGACAGGGTTCCCTTTCAATACATTCTCACCAATACCTATTATCTTTGTCTTTTTTATAAAAGCTGTTCTAAGAGATATGAGATGACATCTCACTGTGGTTTTAATTTACATTTCCCTGATGATTAGTGATTTTGGGCATTTTAAAATACACCTGTTGGCCATTTATATGTCTTTTTTATTTTTATTTTATGAAATGAATGTTTCTTTTTTGAGTAAAAGGTAGCAAGATTTACAGTGGTCAAGAGCATGGTCTCTGAAGTCAGAATGACTAGTGGTGTCATAGTTATAGCCATACAATTTTTCCTGTTCATGTATGTTTTTATTGATATATAAAAATTGTAAATATTTATGGGGAACATATGATATTTTGATACATGCATACCAAGTATAATGATCAATTCAGGGTAATTAGTGTATCCATCAGCTCAAACATTTATCATTTTTTTGTGTTGTGAATATTTCAAATCTCTTTTAGCTATTTTGAATATATAATAAGTTGTTAAATATAGTCACCCTATTTTGAGAAATGTCTATTCAGGATCTTTGCTCATTTTTAAGTCATGTCTCTGGTTTTCTTACTATTGAGTTGTTTGAGTTTCTTACATATTTTTGATATTAACTTCTTATCAGGATGTACGGTTTGCAAATATTTTCTGTTATTCAATAGGTTGTCTCTTCATTTTGTTGTTTTTCTTTGCTATGCAGAATGTTTTCAGTTTGGTGTATTCCCATCTGTCTGTTTTTTTTTTTTTTTTTTTTTTTTTTTTTTTTTTTTTTCAGTTTTTTCACCTGTGCTTTGGGGATCATATCCAAAAAGTCCTTGTCCAGACCAATGACATGGAGCTTTCCTCATATGTTGTATTCTACTAATTTTGTAGTTTGTGACTCTATACTTATGTCTTTGTTTCAAGCTAGTTTGTGTATATATAAGAGATAAGGGCCTAATTTCATTCTTCTGTATATGTATATGTATATCTAGTTCTTCCAACACCATTTATTTAAGAGACTCTCCTTTTCCCATTGTGTGTTTATGGCAGTGGTACTGGCATCTTTTGATTGCCTTTAAAAAATTCAGGTTGAGATCTTCCTGGTTCTCAGTATAATGAATGATTTCTTTTATTGAAATTTGGACATTTTCATATTATAAGATGATGGATCTTATTTAAAACTTCTTAGCTTTCTCTGATACTAATACAGAAGGAGAAAGTTGGGGCTATTTTATGACAGCAGGTTAAGGTAGAATTCTCATTTCCTATTGCCCTTAACTGACACACAAGAGAAAGGGAGTACTCTTCTTTCTAAGTGGGAATGGGTGGTCTTGTTAACCTTGGGTGCTGCTGTAAGTCTCTGCTTTCCACTAGGCCTTCTCCAACACTTTCCCAGCAGGTAATGGTATGAGGTGATGTTGCAAATTCGGGCTTTCTACTGATGGTAGTGACGGAGGAGTAGGAAGGAGAGGGGATGTCCTGGACAGCAGGGACAAAAGTTCCAGCTTCCTACTTGGCCCTCTTTACATTGCCAGTAGAGGTTTAGTAGTACGTCTTTACAGCTTCACTACATTGGGAAATCTTGGCTCCCTGCTCAGCTTTTGCTGCCATGTGGGTGAGGCTACAGTTTTTTTTTTTTTTTTTTTTTCAATGTTTAGCTGTAGTACAGTGGTTATCATCTGAAAGTTTTCTCTTGCTAGGATGCTCCTTTCCTGGTCCTTTGACTCAAAAGTTTTGTTGGGACCTTTTTTTTTTTTTCATCTGAACTTGTTGACATATCTGGGTTGCAAGCTTCCTCAGCTCCACATTTGTGATATGTGAGGCAAAGCTCAGAGGACTCACTACCATATTGTCCCTTGAGTCTCAAGGTCCCTAGCAAGTCTAAGTTTTCTTTACCTTTTGCAATCTTATGTTTGTTTTACACATACTCTCCAAACATTTTAGTTGTAGTTAGTGGGAAGAATAAGGAAAAATAATCTACTCTATCTTCTCTGAAGTGGCACTTCTGGTAGTAGTTTCCAATACAGTATGTGCTTTCTCCTTCTCACCAGGAAAACCCCATTTTCTGGTGGGAGGCAATGTGCCAAGTTAGAAATATTCATGTCCCTGGATTTCTTTACCTTTAAAAGTGGCCATGCAATCAAGCTTTGGTCCATGATAAAACAGACACAATCTACTGGGTAAGACATCTGGAAAACTATTATTCTTCTAATAAAACAGAAAGATGGAGGGCCATGTTTTTTTTCTCTTCACCTTTCCCTGCTTCTTTTGGTCTGAAATGGGGAATGATGCTTGGAGTTTTAACAACCAAGCGAGCAAACTGCATGCTAAGATTGGTGGAGCAGGAAGCTAAAAGGAGACTGTGTCCTCCATCAACTCCTTTTACTGCTGTGTTAGCGTCAAGCTTTCTACCTAAGGAGAGTTTATTATGTAAGAAGAAAACAAAGCAAAACCAAATTCTGTTCTTTTAAGCTACGCTAGTTCTGTGCTCCATGCCAGCTGACTTTTGTTGTGCTCACTAAACAGCGTCCTAACAGTTATCCACTCTGCTGTCTTTCACTTGATTTTGGAATCAAGTTAACTTTCATTTCACCTTCAGCTCAAGGCCCCTTCCACTAGGATGACTCTCATGTTCTTACCATAAGAGAGAAGTTCTGTTCAACTGTCCTAGCCAAGTGCCGCCCACCTTTGTGCCTCATCTGAATGCAGTGTTTAATTTATGATTCTGTCTTCTTCACTAGCTAACTTCTTAAGGTCAGACATTATGCTTAGTATCAGGTGTAGGCCTGGAACTTCTTAGCTACACAATAAATGGCTTTCAAAAAGGAAGATATATATATATATCATTTGTAGTGTATTATTGTAATTTGTGTTTGTTATGTGAAACTATTTTTCAAGTAATCAGCTCATAGAATATGGCTGTGTTGGCATATTTTACTTTTCTCAGCACTCTTGGAAATAGCTGAGATACTGGACAGGAATTATTGCCAGAGTTATATTAAATAGATTTAATTAAAACAACATTAATTCATTTCTTCTTTATGAAATTGGCAAGCCCACTCTTCCCATGGTGCCAAATTTTGGATATATATGTATTTTGTATCTAGAGACTAGTTTACAGAGCCTGAAGGTGTGGGAGAGTTTCCTGGACAGATTTTCTAAATGTTCTGCCTCCCTAAAGTTCCTATGTGATAAATGGAATTGTCCTTCTGGGATCCATTTTGGAATCACTAAGTGCTCACAGTTTGGCTGCTTGTGTGATGCTAGGATGCCTTTATGACCATCCCAAACCCTCATGATTTTACTGGAGAAGGAGTGAACTACTTTTCCTTTCTGCTGAAGTCCTCATCTTTTATTTCCATTACTGGAGACTACTTCCCATTTCACCCCTCCTTTAACTCCTGGTTTGGTTTGTTTGAGAAGATAAAATGATCCTTAGGGATACCTCAAGTCTGGAAGCTCTCTAAAGGCAGTAACAATAACTCTCAGAACAGGTCTTCTAGAACACCCTGAGGCAGGGTGAGGGACGAGGGAGGCTTCTGAAGTAGAGCATGGAAAGAGTGAAGGAATGGCCAGTCGGCCAATGTTTGCCTCCTCTTTTCTTGATTGTCATGTGTGGGTCCCACTAGTGTTTGTATTTTCTTTAAGAGGCATGAAATACACAAAGTGTGTCCATATAAGATTGTGAACTTCATTGGTAAATGTTGTGTGTGTTCTGACTGCTCCACAAACTAACTGGTCGTGCCTGAATGTCCCTATTCCCTGAGACATAGCAACATTAAAGTTAGACTAACTAATATCCCTACACTGGCCTCTAAGTGTTCAAGTGAAAAAAAGAGCCACAGGCCTCTCACTTTAAATTAAAAGGTAAAAATGATTACACTTAGTGAAGTGGGCATGTTGAAAGATGAGATAGGCTGAAAGCTAGGCCTCTTGTACAAGACAGAGAAGTTGTGAATGCAAAGCAAAAGGTCTTGAAGGAAATTAAAAATGCTACTTGAATGAACATAAGAATGATAAGAGAGTGAAAAAGCCTTATTGCTAATATGGATAAAGTTTGAGGGATCTGAATAGAAAATCAAACCAGCCACAATATTCTCTTAAGCCAGAGCATAATCCAGAGCCAGGTCCTAGCTATTTTCAATTTTATGAAGGCTGAGAGAGGTGAGAAAGCTGCGCAAAAAAGTTTGGAGCTAGCAGGGGTTGGTTCATGAAGTTTAAGAAAAGAAGCTGTCTCTATAAGATAAAGTAGCAAAGTAAAGCAGCAAGTGCACTTGGAGAAATGGCAGCAAGTTATCCAAAGATCTACCTAAGGCCGGGCACGCTGGCTCAAGCCTGTAATCCCAGTACTTTGGGAGGCCGAGACGGGAGGATCACGAGGTCAGGAGATCGAGACCATGCTGGCTAATATGGTGAAACCCCGTCTCTACTAAAAATACAAAAAAAAACTAGCCGGGCGAGGTGGCGGGCGCCTGTAGTCCCAGCTACTCGGGAGGCTGAGGCAGGAGAATGGCGTGAACCCGGGAGGCAGAGCTTGCAGTGAGCCGAGATT
>NW_016806076.1:501005-531132 GCF_001698545.2 Rhinopithecus bieti
AAAAAAAAAAAAAAAAAAAAAAAAAATCTACCTAAGATAATGGATGAAGATGACCACATTAAACAACAGATATTCAATGCAGATTTTTTTTTTTTTTAAAGAAACCTTCTATTGAAAGAAGATGCTGTCTAGCTAGAGAGAAGTCAATGCCTGGCTTCAAAGTTTTAGAAAACAGATTGACTCTTGTTAGGGACTGCCATTGGTGATTTTTAACGAAGACAGTTTTAATTTACCATCCTGAAAATTCTAGGACCCTTAAGAATTATGCTACATTTATTCTGCCTGTGTTCCTCTAACAATGGAACAACAACCTGGATGACAGCGCATTTGTTTACAGCATGAGTTACTGGATATTTTAAGTTCACTGTTGAGACCTGCTGCTCAGAAGAAAAGATCCCTTTCAAAATATTACTTATCGTTGACAAGGTACCTGGTCACCCAAGAGCTGTGGTGGAAATGTACAAGGAAATTCATGTTGTTGTTGTTGTTTTCTATACCTGTTCACACCACATCCGTTCTGTAGCTCATGGGTCAAGGGACAATTTTGATATTCTAGTTCATTACATAAAAAATACATTATATAAGACTATAGCTGCCACAGATAGTGAGTCCTCTGATGGATGTGGGCGAAGTCAATTGAAAATCTCCTAGAAAGAATTCACCATTCTAGATGCCATTAAATACATTTTAATTCATGGGAGAAGGTAAAATGTGAACATTAACAGGAGTTTGAAAGAAGTTGATTCCAACCCTCATGGATGAATTTGAGGGGTTTAAGGGGGAAGAAGTCACTGCAGATGTGGTAGAAATAGCAAGATAACTAGAATTAGAAGTAGAGACTGAAGATGTGACTGAATTGCTGCAAACTTTCTCATGATAAACTTAAATGCATGAAGATTTTTGTGAGGATTTTTTTTTTATAAATAAGCAAAGAAAGTTGTTGTTGTGATGGAATCTACTTGTGGGAAATATGCTGTGAACATTTTAGAAATTACAACAAAAGATGCAGAATATTACATAAACTTAGTTGATAAAGCAGTGCCAGGATTGACTTGATTTTGAAAGAAGTTCTGCTGTGGGTAAAATGCTATCAAAGAACATCACATTCGATAGATAAATCTTTTATTAAAGGAAAAGACAGTTGATACAGAAAACTTCATCTTGTCTTCTTTTTAAAAATTTCCACAGCCACTACAGCCTTCAGCAACAACCATTCTGATCAGTCAGCAGCCATCAACATCAAGACAAGACCTTTCACCAGCAAAGATTACAACTCTCTGAAGGCTCTGATGAGTATTAGCATTTTTTAGTAATAAGATAATTTTTAATTAAGGTAAATGCATTGATTTTAGATATAATGTTTTTGCATACTTAATAGACTACAGTGTAGTGTAAACATAACTTTTATATGCACTAAGAAGCTAAAAAAATGTGTGACTTGCTTTGTTTCAATACTTGCCTTTTGTGGTGGTCTGGAGCTGAACTTACAGTATCACCAATATATGCCTATATCTGAATTATATTCAATTATGTCCCCAAAACAGCTATAGTAGGAGATGCGTCTACATGGTTAACAAGTTTAAAATTTAAAACCACAAGCACATTATTATAATAAATCAAATAATAACAGAAGGCTGATAACCAGAAAGAACTATTTTTATTTCACTCCTATTACTCAGAAGACCACATCTGACTGCAGTGCTGTGAGACCTGAGCAGAAATATTGTGGGATAATAAATGTATGTTGTACTAAGCCACAAGTTTGTGCTAACTTATTACACAGTAATAGAAGGCTAATACACATAGCAACTTATTCTTATTTTGTGGATGGAATGTCTTCCTCATCATCCCCCTTCGAAGATACTAACAAGAGTTTTCTTTTGTTCCCCTCCATTACTTTCATTGGTTCTTTTATTAATTTAGGCTATTTCTTGAGTTAAAAGCTCTCTTCAAATAGAGGCAATTCTTTGTCTCTTTCTTATGTTTAGATGTGAGACACTGAAAAAGAGATCAGGTACCCAAATGATGCTTGTGACAAGTAAGTTTCCATTTGGGTAGGCAGAAGCAGATATATGGAGATCTTTTCCCTGTTCCTATTGAATTTCTCCAATAGAGATATGTTTGAGCTCTGGCTAAGTGCTAATGACTGGCTACTAGAATTCCATTTGTGAGATGGCAAAGGAAGTCTGAGCATTTGACCATCTTACTGGCTATTATGAAAGAAAGTTTATGGGAAGTCATTGTTTTGGACTAGCCTCTTGCACTTGGCCCCAGCAGACGAGACCAAACCAAAATGGAGTCACTAATGCTAAGTGCAAGGAGGTCCCAAAACAGACCAGTTTTTCCTGAAAGCAGGGCGTTGACACCAACTAATCAGAAAGAACTTATTCTACTAGAGTCAGCGTAATAAGAAAATCAGCTCCATTTTAACCTTTACAAAGAAAGTGACCAACAGTGACCTGTTAACCAACCCACTTTTAAAAATTGAGGTTTCCTTAAAAAAACCAACCATTCTATAATGCCCAGTGGAAAACCCATTCTATTTCAGAGAATGAGATGTTAACTGATTTTAGAATTCCTAATAAAAGACAATTAGATTTTTAAACTAAAGTTGTTTTAGTTTTGTCTTTTGACATCATCAGTTAATTCCTATAACAACCCTAGGCCACATTTTTACTAGGACAATCTTCAGTTTCAATATTTCAGAAAGTACACCCCAGATCTCATCTTATCTAGGAGTAGATGTTTGAATGCCAATGTTCTGCATGTCTGTGCATAGACACTTTATGTATTGACTTGCAACAAACCTTTGCAATGTGAAGCCTCAAAGCTGCTATTTGCTGTACCTATAGCTGGCCTCTGAGACCTTCTCAGGTCTTTGCCATAAATCAATTATCTCCGATTTTGTGTTTCTTTCTATACACATATTAGATTATAGGATTCACATTTTTTTTTTTATTTTTTTTTTTATTTTTTATTTTTTTTTTTATTTTTTTTTTTTTGAGACGGAGTNAATTTTTGAGTAAATCATATTCGATGATTTTATGATGACCATAATACTGTTCACAGGTTAGCGTGGTACTGTATTAATGTATTATGATGGATACATTTCCTTTTCTGTTTTTATATATTGCTCAATTAAAATTTTCGTTTTATAAGTTAGCAAAGTTTATTAAAACCTGTAGCCACTCACACCCTTCCAGAGCCTCTTTTCTTTTTTTATTTTCTGAGACAGAGTCTCACGCTGTCGCCCAGGCTAGAGTGCAGTGGCTTGATCTCAACTTACTGCACTCCCGGGTTCCAGCAATTCTCCTGCCTCAGCCTCCCTTCTAGCTGGGATTAAAGGCGTGCGCCACCATGCACTGCAAATTTTTGTATTTTTGTTTTCAGTAGAGACAGGGTTTCACAGTGTTAGCCAGGATGGTCTCGATCTCCTGACCTCGTGATCCTCCCGTCTCGGCCTCCCAAAGTGCTGAGATTACAGGCTTGAGCCACCGCGCCCGGCCAGGATTCACAAATGTTGATGAATAATTACCATTTTAAAAACTGGAAATTAAGAGAACAGAACAGCTAATAGAAAAAAAATAGGAGTCTAAAAATTGTGTTAAACCATTGTAACTTGGGAACCATCTGTATTAAGTGGAACTTTACTAAGATTATTTTTATTCACATGAAATGTTAACTGCTGTTTACATTGCAGAAGCATTTACATTGTAAGGGAGGAGAGAGTCAATTTATTTTATACGGTTTAGAATATGAATCCGATAAATATTATTTTACACAGTCATGGTTTTGAGAGTATCTGCAAAATTTTGACTGACACTGGAGAGAATCCGTTGTCACTTCTCTCTTCTTTACAGGCCATTGTCTAGCTGTTGTCCAGCCAAAGGAACTTAAGTATTTATCTTAGGGCCTCTTTACCAGTGGCATCCAATGTTTGCCACCAACCATTTTCATTTTTTTCATTGCTCATTGCTCCCATCTACCCAAATGGCAGAATTCCTCATTTACAGAAGTGAAGCTGCTCTGCTTATGGAAACTCCCCTACTGAGTAGATAAATATCTCCATACAGAGAGCTCATGTTAATCAGCCCGTAGGTAGGGTTAGCATTTCATAATTGTAATGGACATACAGACAGCCTCCTCAACTTATGATGGGAGCTACATTCAGATAAACCCACTGTAAATTAAAAATATCATAAGTTGAAAACCTGTTTAACATACCTAATCTACCAAACGTCATAGTTTAGCCTAGCCTACCTTAAACATATTTAGAACACATACATTAGTCTATAATTGGGCAAAATCATCTAACATAAAGCCTATTTTATAATACAGTGTTGAGTAACTCACAAAATTTATTAAATACTGTACTGAAAGTGTAAAACAAAAGGGTTGTGTAAGTAGTTGAGGTACAGTTTCTATTAAATGTGTATTGTTTTTGCACCATTGTAAAGTCTAAAAGTAGTAAGTTAAACCATCATAAATTAGGGGCCTTCTGCATTAGGCATTGTCTCTGCCTGCTAGGTGAGGCAGAAGATAAACAGAAGCAAATAAAGTCTTAAAAATGTTGGAAAGGAATCTTGAAAGAAGCAATTTTTCTATATTAAGAATTCATAAATACATTAATAAAACGAATTCATAGGGGCTACTTTAAGAATGACATAAATGACACCAATATTAGAAATGTGAAAGACGCCTCACGCCCTTCGCCCTAAGTTCTAACGAAAACTACGTAATAATATATATATTATATACATGTGTGCATATAGAGAGAGAGATAGGAGAGAGAGGCATATATAGGCTAAATTATTACTAAAGTTATATAAATTAATAATGACATTTTAAATGGAAAGATTATATGAAAAAGGTGGGATTTGAGCAGAGTTTAATAATGTGAAATAAGTTACAAACATAGTGTGTTATTGCCCTATTCCTTTTGTGTGTAGATAAAATCTATGCCATCATAACAAAGAACAAGAAAAGGATTCGGTTTATATTCAAAGATTCTGGAGGATATAGAAAAATTGACAATGACTGTTTCTAAATTGACACATAGCTCATCATTATTTCCAAACAGCTTTTAGACTTTGAGGAAATGTTTATCAAAACTATATGTAAACTGTTCACTTATTTCAACTATGTTTCTGGATTTTAAAATATGATTCAGCACTCATGTTATTATTGCTTTTCTGGAGGGAAGGAAAAGCAATTATTATTATTAATATTAGTAATAAAACACTTGTGACTGCAGAAAATAAGATCAGTAGAGGCAGCAGAAGTAAAAATCGCATTTTATTTATTCATTGGACTCATTACAATATGCCTATTGCAGCAGCTTATATGCCTGCATAAAACATAAAACATAAAACTAATTATAAGTTAAAATATAAATGCTTTAAGAATGCAATAAATATGGAGAGAGGACAAATACATACTACAAAAATATCCTAAATGCCCGTAGCACACTAGGTACTAAGAAAACCAGATTGGATGGTATTTGCTGCTATATAATTTTCAAAAATATATTAATTAAGCTTCCCCTATTCCCAAGAAAGAAAAAATATCTAAGCTCTTTCTCCCTTTTTATAAGTGATTTTGAGTGTTTCCTTTTTACCTATGCTCAGAGGTATTCTGATGGGTTATTTTGAACATATACTATAAACAAGTAGAATGAGATGATACCATGTATTTTTTCATGTGCTGAGAACCAAGCTACTGAAAAAATATATAACAAAGATATAGTAGCTATTATTTAGTGAAAAGATGAAAAATCTATTTTATCTACAAAATCTATAAAACATTCACTTACATAAGGTGAATTATCTTTTTCATGCAGCTTCGTGTATGTTTCCTCTTCTCTCAGTGACCTGAATAGCAATATCCAGACACCCCAAAGGTGCAAGTTAACATCATATCAGATGACACTTTATTTCAGAACAATGTAATTTTACTTGTTAGGTTAAAGCTCTTCAAATGCTTGGGCAACTTTGCTAGTGACCTGACAAGCCTCAAATTAGTAATAGAAATAAATTATTTCACATATTACTTTGTTTTTGTTCTTTAATCCCACACTGGAACTGATTTTAAAATAGTTGAACACTTCAAACACAATTGCAGCTGACATCAAAAAAATGTAAAAAATCATTTATGGAGTCAAATGTGTTTACAACTAACCTTTTGCTTTTCGCTCATTTTATAAATACACAGCATACAGAGTACATGAGGCCATATGGAATAATGGAAAGTAACTGTAATAAAATTCCTTTAATATGAAAAATTTCTGTTGAGATATTTCTGTTCTTTTTTGCAAAAAATAAATAACATATCTTGAATAAAAATATTTAATAATTGTTTTCTTATTAATTATTATGGTTTTGGAATGCAGTTAAAATGAATAGCTTCTTAAAGCCACATGACCTGGAAATTAAGGTCCTATTTTGTGTATCTACCATTAGGAATCAATGACCTTTTTTTGTATATTTAAAAAAAGCTATTGCATTAATGACGTGGTAGTTTTTTAAGTATACGAACTATAACTTATTGGAAATTACTTTGCCCAGATATTACTGGCTAATTAACATTTTATCTTACAATATTTTCCATGTTTGAAAGTAATAGAAATTATTTCCTTAAATATAGTTGCTGTTTTATAAAATCTTATGTAATTCATAATTTTCCCAGAGTCAGACTAGCCAACAACCCTGTTATTTCAAATTAATGAGTTTTAAAATTAATTTTACTCTTTTGTTAATTCTAAAATATTTATGATGCTTTTCATATTCATCAGATCCTGTATATATATGTTGAGTGGAGCTCAGCCCTTTCGCTCAAAGAAATTTTTGTCTGGTTTGACATACGACAAGTAAATAAACAATTATAAACCTGTGTGATAAATGCAGTTACAAAGGGGCAAACAAAGTCCAGTGATGTACAGAAGGTGGAAAGTCAGGAATGTATCATAGAGGAATCAGCTTTTATACTGAAATGTAAAGGTTGGGTAATTTGGATAAGCAATAGTTAAAAGGGCTTTCTACTCAAAGGAATCACATGCAAAGTCATCAAAAAATCAAAATAGAATTCTAAAGATACTTACATGAAATGATTAAAATTACTTATGAAGTCAAATTGAAATAATATCAGTTAATGTTTATTTAACCCAGACTCTAAGGGCTAAGTTGAGATAAAATGCACATCAGAATTTTGTAGAATTAATGATGAAAGTCTTCTGACATCTTTAATTTAGACCAAAAGTATATCAATATTTCATAATTTATAAATACTTCATAATTTAAATGAATGTTCAAAATGGCAACAGAAGGGGAATAGGAGGTTTCAAGTATATAAAATAATAGGAAAGTGGGAAATAAGAAATAAGGCTCACTCTAATTTTTTTTATTACTGCTACACTTTAAGTTCTGGGATACATGTGCAGAACGTGAAGGTTTGTTACATAGGTATACACATACCATGGTGGGTTCCTGCACCCATCAACTTGTCATCTACATTAGGTATTTCTCCTAATGCTATCCACCCCATGATAGGCCCCGGTGTGTGATATTTCCCTCCCTGTGTCCATGTGCTCTCATTGTTCAACTCCCACTTATGAGTGAGAACATGTGGTGTTTGGTTTTCTGTTCCTGTGTTAGTTTGCTGAGAATGATGGTTTCCAGCTTTGTCCATGTCCCTACAAAGGATGAACTCATCTTTTTTGATGGCTGCATAGTATTCCATGGTGTAAATGGGCTCACCCTAATTTTAAAGCCAAAACATTTAACAGAAGTAAAGAATCAAAATAAAAATCTGAGAGCAAACAATTAGCAACCTACAAAATGAGGGGTTATATTTTCCTTCTTTTTTAGCTACTTCCAAGTACTGTTGCATTCATATACAAAGTGGTGTTACACACTGTCTTAGTAACCAGGGATGCCCTAACCCATTGTTCTAATTGTCCTGCCGAGACATTGTTTTCTTAAAGGTATCCCTAGAAATCTTTCAAAATAGATATTTCTGAGAGTGGCTGTCCAAACCAACTTCTAAATTAAAAGTAAATATTTTCTCCTCCTTTATGTTACTCTTTGATGAAGCATCCTATATAGAGAAGCCAAATCTTTACCGACATTATTATGCAGCTTCAAATTTTAGTTTTTAGAGTGCATGCATAAGAATATGCACATGAGAGTAAAGGCTTTCTTGGGCTTAGTTCCTGGCTACCATTAACTCTGTGGTGATGGAGAAGCTACCTAGGTATTTGTTTCTATATTTGTAAAAAGAGAGACTGAGGAATACTTTAACCTATTAGACTGTTGTTTTAAAAGAACCATTGCATATAAACAATTTACCATTATGCATGTTACATACGAATAACTCAATAATATTAGCTATTGTGAAAAGTTATTATTATTCTTAGTGTTCAGCTGTGGATCAGAATAGTTCCAGCAATAAAGTGGGCTAAAGCTTGTATAATTTGAGGCCATGCATTAAAACATTGCAAAATACACTAAACTCAATAAAAAGATGATGTCAGTAATAATGGAAAGGACCTCCAAATATTCTTTCCCACATAAAAGTGATGAGTGGCAATAATGCTCAGAATCTTTTTTAGAACTCTGGAAATTAACCAAAGCCTTGCCAAAATCTGTAAAAACAGCTGAATCTAAGTAAGAAGAGTAAGCTTTATAGCAGTTTAACTTTTCTTATTTCCATACCCTATTGCCCAGTTCTATGGGAGTCTTAAAAGCAAACAACCCACAATCACAGTGGAAACAGCAACTTGAAAGTTGTTGACAGGGTACAATGGAGTTACAGTTCCTCCAAATACCCATTCCCAATTATCATTATGTTACCTCACTGATGGATCTTGCTGGCAAGGTTGTTTTTACTTGACCTGACTTGAGCTTACCTAGTGAGAGCAGCCTCTTCCCAAGAGCATCTGTCAAAAACAATCAGAGAAAACTGCTACATATTTTGACTGCCTGTGATGGCATTCAGAAGATATAATAATTATGTCTTGCACCTAGTATCAAAGTCCAAAATATAGGAAACAAAACTGACAGAGTTAAAGGGGAAATGAAAAATTCAACAATAATAGTTGGAGACTTCAATACCTCACTTTCGATATTAGATAAAGTAACTAGACAGAAATAGGAGACTTGAACAGCACTGTAAACTAAGTACATCTAACAGTTGTCTAATAGAAGGTTCCATCCAACAGAAGAATACACATTCTCCTCAAGTCCATAAAATACTGTCCACGATAGACCATATTTAGTCTGTAAGAGAAGCCTAAGTAAATGTCAAAGGATTAAAATAATACAAAGTATGTTCTCTGACCACAGTGGAATAAAATTAGAACTCAATGATGAAACAAATATGAGAAATTCACATGTATGTGGAAATTAAATGACACACTCCTAAATAATCAGTAGAGCAAAGAAGAAATCACAGGGAAATTATAAAACGCTTTGCTATAAATGAAAACACAACATCCTAAGGCTTATGGAAAGCAGGCAAAATAGTGCTACAGGAAATTTGTAGCTATGAGTGGTCCAATGAAAATAAATAAAGATGTCAATTCAACAACTTAAACTTCCACCTTCAAACACTAAAAATAAGAGAAAACCCTGAAACAAAGAGAAGATTAAAAAATTGAAGACTACATTAGGAATACATGAAATAAATAATAGAAGAACAATATAGAAAGCCAACAAAATCAAAATCCAGTTATTTACAGAGATCAATAAAATGGACAAACCTTTAGGTAGGATGACCAAGAAAAAGAGACAGAGGGAGAGAGAAAGGAAGAGAGAAAAAAAAGTGAAATCAGGAATGAAAGAGTGAAAGAAGAAATGTTACTGATGACCTTATTGAAGTAAGAAAGATTAAGGAATACTGGAACAATTGTATATCAGCCAATTAGATAAACTAGATGAAATGAATGCATTCCTAGATAGACATCCAAAGTACCACAACTGACTCAAGAAGAAATTAAAATTTGATTAAATTAGACAAAACAACGGGAATAATAAAGAAGGAAAAATTCTAAAAACCTGGGCTTATTTTATTTTCATTTGTTTCTTTCTCTAAAGACACTGTGTATAATTTTTATTTTAAAATCATGTTTGTAAATTGAATGGTCTGGTTAGTTGGGATCAATTAGTTTAGGGGATAAAATGTCTCCCTTTATTGCTAGTCTGGACCATATCAATGACTACCCAAAAAGTTTTCTAATATTTTTCGAACGTTGGTATCCTGCTAGCAACGAACAACATGCCCGCGTTTATGATTAGAAAAGGGATATCACCTTCATATTATTTCATTTTCATATTATTTCATAAAAACACCAACAATAAACTCTTCTTTTAGTTTTATGGTAGATTCTTACCGTGTGAAAACTGATAAATATGCCATCATGGTAGTAACTCCTTATAGCAGCAGGAGTGATTTTTATTATGACCTAAGCTGAGTACTTTCTTCCAATTTAAAAAAAAATGCTTTATAGTTTATATTTGACTCCTTACAACATATTTGAAATTAATTCAAGTCCTCGTGAAACTCTACCTAGTGCTAATGAGAACACGATCAGTTACTCATATTTTGTTCAAATAAAGGCCCCACAGCCAAAATTTTGAATATGGTGTCTGGGCTAGATAAATGTAGTTCATTAATCTAGTCTTTTAGTAATATATCATTATTTTATTTTATTTTCAAAACTATGCCATCATGTGTTGCTTTCCTCTCTGAGAAAAAATGATGAGAAAAATGCATCTGAATGTCAATTCAGAATAGCAGATAATTATTCTCCAGTAGAAGTTTTATATTTCTCCTGAGTTCTGTATTTCTATGTCCCTTTAGTGTGACCAGCTGACTGTAATTGCCACTTAGTGCTTGGCCAGAAAGCTGTTACGTCAATCAAACAAATAAATGGGTAAATTAATTAATATTTTTGTTGAAACCAATTTAAAAGAATTATAGCAAAGCAATGTTGATTTTCAACAGTCCTACTCACCATCTGCATTTGGTAAAACTCTTGACATTTGTCTGGGTTGCTAAGCAATAAATACCTCTGCCATGACTTTTGAGTCCCTGGGATCACTCCATTATATTGTCACTCAAGCATGTCATACTGCTTGGTGTGGGCCTCCAATTCCTGCACAGTCAGAAATGTGGACAGAGAATTGTGGGACAGAAAGATGATTAAAAGACTGAGGAAGTGAGGCCACATAAATCCCAGAATTTGGAGGATATACTTTTGAAAGAGATAAGTCATCATAAGCTCAGAAGTTTCATCACTTTAAAAATGTAGTTAATTTTCACACCCAGAGGAACCTCCCCACCACTGGAGTAGTTAAAGTAACTTTGTGATCTTAGCAACAGTTCTCAGAAAAAATACACTATGTTTTGTAAAAACTTCTACAACATTTTCTGTTTATCAGAGGATAGTCCTGATCATTTGATCATCAGATATGTTAAAGTCTTGACTTTAGTGAACACAGAAAAAGGTGGTGAGAATCCTGTGCTAATTTACAAGTTTTGACAGTAGTCTGACTAGTTCAAGAAGTCTCCAACTATTAAGATTGTGTATAATTATTTATTGAAAATTGACTTTTAACAAGTGTTTTGTTTTGATGTCTGTGCTAGATTTTGTGAGACTACTTCTCTTTCTAACTCTGTATTATGATATTGATACATAAAATGAGGAAGACTGTTTGAGCTACAGGAATAAAGAATGTATGATATGTAAATTTTTCTAAGCCTTCAGTCAAAATCCTGTTCATCTGTTTCAAATTAGTAACTTAGTACTTTGGAAGAACTAATTTAGATTACATGAAATAAATGGGTCTTGAAAAGATAAATTTGATTATATTAGGCAGAGGTGAGATGAAAAAGAATACAATTATCTCAACTTCCTAACCATATCTTCTTAGGTTGGTTTTCTAGTAAAAATACAAAATAGCCAGAGTTGGCACAATTTCAGAGGTCATATTTAACTCAAAATCTTGTTCCTCTTTAATGTAGGGAAGGAACGAAATGCATTAAAGGAGGTATATCCTATATGGGAAATTCAATCAAATCAAAGATAATCTGCAAAACGATATTTGATTTCCTCTATTTGTATCACATTTTAATTTGTCTTAATGTAGCATGTTAAATAATAATTTAAGACATTAAATTTCTGACATTCCTCAGCACTATGACGGTGAACCATCAGAGAAGCGAAGTGGGTCTGTGGAATGAAACGACCAAACTGTGAAGCGACCTGAAGATCACATAGCCTGAAAGTATAAAGCTAGGATACAGATATACTCCTGATAGCCAGACCAGAGATGTTCATAACATAACATTTTCCATTATAGAATACTAAGTATCAGAATATTTTTATTTTGCAGCTAAAGTAACTGAGGCTCAGAGATGTAAAATGACTTACCCCCAGGAGGATCTTGGAATGGAGACTGGCATTCACATTTTCTGACTTTTATCCTGGTGCTCTGTCTTCTTACATCATCCAGATTCAGAGCAAATCCTCATTCTTCCTCCATTGTATTTTGAAGAATAAACATTATGGGAAAGAAGAGGTGAAAGCATTAGAATATCACAATACTTTGGTACTAAAATTTGGGCCAGTTTCTTGAATTGTTCAACCTTGAGTTATTTGTGTTTACTGAATTTCCCCTGCCGACTTTTTTTAAAGGTAACTCAAATATCTACTGGCTTGTCAGTCCTTGATTACAAGAAAGCAAGAGCTCAGTCTCATTTTTTAAGTATCCTTCAACTACTTTATGATGCCCGAAAAGGGCTAGCACTTATGTATGTAAGGCTAGCTATTTTGTCGGCTAGAGTCTCTGTAAATGAAAATAACCCATAACACGCATATATCATAATGCTTCACACATAAACACTCAGTAAATGATCATAATACTTCATACATAAGTACCCAATAAATGATGGAAATGAGGAATGATTATTTATTGATTACTTATGTGTGAAGCATTATGATGTATGCTTGTTATGGTTTATTTTCATGAATATCCTTTTAACAACCATATACCACCCTCATTTGACAGGTGAGGAACCTGAAGCACAGTGCAGCTCAAGATTTTATAGCCATTACGTGGCAAAGCCCAGTTGGGAATCCTGACAGGCTGACTCCAGGGCTGATGCTCTTACTGGTGAAGCTCCACAGCAAATCTGCTATTCCCCTACTGTTCCACGTGCCACATGCTCCCACTTGTGGCAAACTGAGTCATTTGAAATAGCTTTTGCACTTATATTAAGGTATCCAGTGTCCACGTATTTGTCATGTTTCTAATTCTTAGCTGCGTCTGGATTATACTCCATGACTGGAAGCCTCGTCTCCAGCTCATGCTGCATTTAGTAATACGAGCCCCTAAAATACCTGTACACGTGTATATTTTTATAAAATGAACAATTGCAACATTTTCTCACCCCTTATTTCTTTTTCACAGAAACTCAAACCCAGTGCAAGAGGCCATAAAGTAACCAAATGCAAGTCACTCTGCTTGCTGCTTGGAAGCCAAAACACAACGCATGAGATGTGGTGAAAAGAAATCAGCTTTATTAATCAAATTCTAGCAGGTGAGAGATGGCCAGGCTCAATCCTCAAATAAACCACCTCCAGTTTTGATCTGAAGGCAGAGATTTAAAAAGGGGAAGCTCGGTATAGGAAATACTTAGGAGTGAGGCAGGGTGCAGGTCTGTATGTCTTGCCCTGATCACCATTTTGAGTTATTGTCCACCTGGAGTGCTGTCTGGTGCTATGTCAGTTGCAGCCAGGCTGTAGATTATCCATACTGAGGTAAATTCTAGGTAAAGGAGAACTTATAGCTGGGTTTCTACACCAGGTGTGCTTAAAATTAACCCCTGGAATTTCTTAACAAGCATGCAGTTAGATGAGTGTGCATGGTGCAGAGAGGTGTTTGATGGGAAAGGGAGAGAGTTTCAAAATATGTTTTAAGGCTATATTGTAAGGATAAGGGAAAACGAGGTTTTTGTTTGAAACAAAACAATTTTTTTCAAAGCTGCATCTTCAGACTAAAGAGAAAGGAGAAAAATGCATTTTAAAATACATTTCAAAGCTAAAATTATCAGTAACATGTCCTGTCTACTCATGAGCCGATTGAGAGCATTATTCATTCCTGTTACTGTGTTTTGATTTCTGCATTTCCTTTTAATTCAGAGAGTCTTCATCTCTGTACCTACATTATTCATCTTTTTCTTCATATTATCTACTTTTTCTATCAGAAACAGCATATCAATTATCAATTAGCACATCAATTATTTTAAATTCTCTGGTTATTTCAACATCTGTTTTATGTACTCTAGTTTCAATAACTGTGTTTTGTCTTTAGAGTATTTTATCTTACCTTTTGTCATGTCTTGTAATTTGTGTTGAAAGCTGACCACATTGCTTAGGGTAATAGGAAATGGGGTAATAGGCATGTAGTGTGAGGATTTCTGTTAATCTGGCTAGGAGTTGGGCTGTGTTTAATGTTTGATGTATCTATAGGTATCACCGGCTTCAAATTCCTCTATAGTCCTTGCTTTTGTCTTTCCTCTTGATTTTGGGCTCCCCCGAGTACTACTCAGGAAGTCTATGTCTTGCAATTCCTTCAGCTGTAACACAGTTATTATATTGAAGCCCTGTTGGTGTGGTGGTAAGGCAGGGGAGAGGAGTGCTGTTCTATAATCTTCTGATTAAATTGTAGTCTTTCAGTGGGTTGATGTGTCGGGACTGTAATTTTCCAAGTTCAGTTATGCAGCTTTTGACTGTTCCCCATTTCCCTTAACCCTTCCCTGGCTACAATATTCTAAATCTGTTTCCTTCAAGCTTTGGCTCCTGATGACTGTTTCCCACTTCCCGCCCCACCTCCACTTAGGCTTAGGTGACACAGGAAGGCTTGAGGATGATCCAGTTGGGAGAAACTTTCTGTGTCTACTGAGGTGAAGTTTCAAAATTGAGTTCTGGCAAAGTCCTTGGAGAGTAGGCATTTATTGTACAGAGGGTCTAGGCCTATTTAAAAATGGTTATTTTCCCAAAACCAAGGGATTTTTCTCATATCCTAACTGTGGGAACCTGGTAGAATTCCTAGAGGGAAATTCCACGGAAGTGTGGTGAGGTCTCCTAAAATGGTAGCCCAAGAGGTTTCCATTCTCAAGCTAATTTACACTTTGCCTCCCCCAATTAATTGACATTACCATTTCAGTGTTCCTGCCAGTTTATAGCTCCATTAACTTCTACTCCAGTTCTCAACTGTTGTATTTCACTAAGCGTTACCAAGTCTCCAGGTTTCAAGTTGCCAATATGACCTGTGACCATAGTTCTCTGATTGACACCAGCTCAGCTTTTTCTTGTTTTAAGGATGAGTGTCAGCTTTCAAGATGTGTAGTGTCAGAGCTCTAAAATGTGTATTTTTCGCTTAACAATATATCTTGAAGTCTGTCATGTAAATATGTAATCTCCTACAACATAATTAATGCCCATGTGGCATTGTACAAATTTACATAGTTGATTAAACCATTTAACCATCTTTGGGCATTTTTCATTACTACAGATAGCCTCATGGTAAATATATTTGAAGCTAAGTAAATATGTTTACAAATCTGTGATTATTTCCTCATTATACATGATTATAAGTAAAACTTACAGGTCAGAAAGTTTTTATATTTCTAAATCCATTATTGAATATTGCTAAATTACTCTCCAGAAGGTTTTACTAGTTTGTGCTCCTTCTAGTCATTGAAAGGCCCTGATCTTCCATGCTCTTATTAGCACTGAATGTTTTACATTTGTAGATTCACATTTTATGTTTTTGTTTTGAATTGCATTTTTCTGATTGCCAATGAACTTGAGTGTTTCAAAATATATTTTAATATATTTTCTATTTTTTATAAATTTGAAATTCCTGTTGATTTAATTGTTCATTTATATAATTTGCTCTTTTTTGGCTTTTCAAATGTTAAATATTTAATCAATTCTTTTGTTTCATTTTCATTTTCTTTTCTTTTTGCCTCAAATAGCTAAACATACTCTTTCAATTATGATGATGTTAAAACAGGACACAGTTAATTAAAGTTGAGTGGAATTTCAGAATATTCTTCCTGGATTAGGAAGAGTACCTATCTTAGGCTAACAAAGAGTATACTATAGACTCAGCTAAGCCTTGGCTGAGAATAACTATCCCTACCCTAAACCAGAAAGTTTCTTTGTATTTTCTCATCCGATCCACATAATATGTAAATGATTGTTTTTGCACACTAGGTAGCGTACCTTTTTTGCACACTTAGGTAGCATACCTAAGAGCCTCTAGTTTTCAATTTTGAAAATATAAGCTATCTAATAAATATATGTAGTATTCACTGTGTTGAATTACTGTAAGCCTAAGGCCTTATACTAGTGCAGTAATAATACTGAGTTAAACTCTAACAAGATAAGGTGAAATGTGGCAGCAAGCAAATTGCTTAGGTGGTAGACATGAAACATACATGTCATGCTTCTGCTATTTTGTGAACAGATAATTTGGTCTGAAATAAAGTTTTAAGTGTTCATATGGCATTAATATGAGTCAGCTACGATAGTATACATTGGTAGCTGACCATGAGGAACGGTATTGTGTTTTGTATCATGTTTGATCATGACTGATAAAGAGGAAATTTTATTTTTTAATTTAATTACTAACATCAGGCCTGTTATTCTAAATGTAAGATTTTTATTATCATAAAAATAATATTCATTATAAGAAGTGAATGAAAGAAAGAAATGATGAGAGGGCAAACTTCCAAACTTAAGCATAGGCTAACAGCTTTGGTGAGTATGAAATGGGCTTTTGTGCAGTTTGGAGCGAATTGTATGCATTACTTTGGTATGAGCCTAGAAATTGAAGCCATTGGGTTGGATCAAAATACTTAATGTCTTTTAGAATGAATACAAGAAAAGACATTAAATCTAAGAAATATCTTTCCTTCTACAATTTATTGCTCAGTTAACATTTAATTATTACTCCGAATGG
This sequence comes from Rhinopithecus bieti, assembly GCF_001698545.2. Classification (NCBI taxonomy): domain Eukaryota; kingdom Metazoa; phylum Chordata; class Mammalia; order Primates; family Cercopithecidae; genus Rhinopithecus; species Rhinopithecus bieti. The sequence goes on from NW_016806076.1 coordinate 518,033, forward strand.
TCAAGATTGCTATTCTAACATTCAAAAGAAGTTTAAGTGAGTATGTTTGCAACCATGAAATGAAAATATTTGCATGCATTAGGGATTATTTACTTAAAATAAATACCATGAAATTGAATTTATAGATCAAAAAGTATGCATATTCCCACCTCATCTTGATTTCCATAGTAGTTAAAGATCTTGAAGGCAGCGCTCTGTTGTACTCATGTATTATCCTCATTACCTAACACATCTTACAGTTGAGGAAACCGGAGTCAGAGAGCTTAAGTAATTTCTTAATTAATGTTCATTAAATGAAACAAATCTGTTAGTAAAACAAACTTTGAAAGATTGAAGGGAAGAAAAAAAAGAGCTTTTAAAATCACACATATACCCTGGAATACTATGCAGCCATAAAAAAGAATGAGTTCATGTCCTTTGCAGGGACATGGAAGAAGTTGAAACCATCATTCTCAGCAAACTAACACAGGAACAGAAAACCAAACATCGCATGTTCTCACTCATAAGTGGGAGTTGAACAATGAGAACATATGGACACAGGGAGGGGAACATTACATACCAGGGCCTGTCAAGGGGAGGGAGAGCATTAGGACAAATACCTAATCCGTGCAGGGACTTAAAACCTAGATGACGGGTTGATGGGTGCAGCAACCACCATGGCACATGTATACCTATGTAACAAACCTGCATGTTCTGCACATGTATCCCGGAACTTAAAGTAAAAACAAACAAACAAAAAACAGGCCATACAACTTAAGCTATAAATAGTTGCACAATTGTCTTTAGTCTTAATCTTATGGTGACATTGATCAATTATTTTTTATCCTCTTGACTTAATTATTTCTGATGCAAAAGTGGCTGGATATTGCTAAAATTAATTATAATACACTGTTAAAATAAATATACCAACATATGTATAAAGAGACACATATTTGCAAATACCCATCTAGGATTCCACTTAGTACAAGTGCCATCTCGAATGCTGCTTTGAAAAAAATGGGATATTTACAAATACATCATTGGATATTTTAACTCATCATTCATTCGGTAGACATTTATTCAGAATATCTTATGTATAATACTTGTGATAAATGCTGTAAGAACCAGAAAATAATAGAAAAACTGGTCTTTTCTCTCAAATAAGTTACTGTATAATTGGATCAGAAGTACACAGTTGAAATAACTGAAGAACGCTAGTACAGCTCTAAATAGTCATAAATATAAATACAAATATTTCTCATTGAACTCAAATGTGTTGACAACTTGTTGGCTGGAAGAACAAAGTCAATCAGTAAAGCGTTAAGAATGGAGGAATGATTGGAAATGGTAAATTGGCACCTGAATTTGAGAAGAAATTAGAGCTATAAATTGGCAAAGGTGTGGGAAGCAGATACATTAATTATAGCATTGTTGTATTCAAAGGCAAGAAAGTTGTTGAAAGAGCAATTTTGTAGAGAACAGAAGGGATATTCACCTGATTAAATGAGAATGAGGTTAGCAAAAAAGAAATGAGAAGGGAGTTGACTAAGCAGCTACAACGGCAATCCAATGAGGGCTGAGACCACAGGGAAACTGCATGATGGTGGCAAGAGCAGCACATTTCTAGCTCACATGAATCAGAGAAAGATAGGAAAAAAGAAATAGGAGTAGATTATCGCAGTGTCATTTTGCGGAAAAAGAATCAGCCCTACGACATATCAGAAGAAAGATATTTTGAGACATCTGATTCCGGATGATTCAATGTGTGTAGTGTGGCGTGTGTGTGTGTGTGTGTGTGTGTGCTTCTTGGGAGAAATATAAGTAATAGCATCCAATTGATGACTTGAGGACTGAATACACTTTTGGATTAATAACTTAAACCATAAAATACATCATCCCACCAACTGCACTCTGCTAACTCCATTTAGACACATGATATGGCTTAAATAATTTATGTTAGCTATTATATATGTATTTTTTGTATAACTGTTGTTCAAATGTTATTTAATTCGGAATCACTTGATTTGCACCAAGGGCTTATCATTCATTTTTTTTACCTGCACATCAGCGAGTTAATATGAGTTCTGAAGTTATTTGGTATTATTTATACTTGAATAATATCTGAATAGAAGAGAAAGCACCCTATGGAGACAATAAGGTAAAACTCAGGCTTTCAAGCAATGAGGTAGCCTGATTTTAGAGTAAGTCACCTGAATTTTCACAGTGTTCTCACTAGTCTTGATTTTATTCATGTAAAATACAGCATCTTCTAAAATGTTGCAACAAAAGTCTGAGATATAACATGACAACTTTTATATCTTAAAAAATTAAACAACATATGCTAATCATTTCATTTGTTTTTTTGCATATCACTTATTCCTAGTCATCAAGGTTTTAAACTTCAACACCAAGTTAGTAAAACAGTTATTTCTCAATTCTTTTAAACTTACCATAAAAGTGTAATATTTTCCATGAAAATACTCCCAATGTAAGAAAGGAGTGCAGTGGAATTATTTTTTTAGTTTATTAAAAGTAAGAGTAAAAGCTTTGGAGTTCTTTAATTGGTTGTGAGTAAAGCCTTGGGGTTGTCCATGAAGGTAATGGACAAAGGCAATCAAGGAAGGGACTTATGGTAACAATGATGAAAACGTAAATGGCAGACATTTGGGGAAAAGGAACCTGTATCTATCTGATAGGGTGACTTGAACATATTCATCAGTTTCAACAATACCTGCCACAAGCAATGAATAGTATCCTAGCAATATGATGGCAACCTTGGTGATGCCATCTCAGATCAAGTCAGCCATCCCCAGTACAGTTGCATGGGTAAGTTCCTCACAGACATATTTTACTTTAAAACATTAATGCTGACAACATTAGAATCCACTCGTTTTTTCCTTTTAATTTGTCATAGTCTCGAGGATTGCTGCTTGAGCATGGATGATAAATACAGAAATCTTGTCAAGTCATGCACAAAACTGAACAAGCATTGCATCAATGCTAGCAGTCTATCTCCTCGATAGAACACTACATTGGGTAAAATGTGCTGATCATATTAAGATTATATTTCTGAAAAATAAGTCAAAAACTGACAGAAACACAAGTAGGCCTTTTTAAAGCTAATAAAAAAAGACACAGTGAAGTTATAAAATGTAATTGACAAGATTGAAATAATAGTGAATAAATACATGACTTTTGATAACAGAATGGAGCCTAATTTGAAATGTCAATGGGAATGATGAGATGAAATCACTATTCTTCAAATAATGATTAAATACACAGAAAATAAAATAATTAGTTGAAAATATTGATGATAAATTAATAAGAATGTCCCAGCCTTGGCAACATAATGAGACCCCATCTCTAGAAAAAAAAATTTTTTTTAATCACTTGCATGTGGTGGTTTGTGCCTATAGTTCCAGCTGTTCAGGAGGCTGAGGTGGTAGGGTTGCTTAAGCCTAGCAATTTGAGGTTGCGGTGAGCCATGATTGTAACACTGCACTCCAGCCTGGGTCACAAAAGGAGACCCTGTCTCAAGAAAACAAACAAACAAACAAACAAACAAAATGCCCAATAAATAGGCTGGATAAAATGTGAGTGGAGTCAATTATCATTATTCTTGTTTCTGTCTTTGCAAATTTGCCTATTAACTCAAATTTATTTGTAACCCCCAAATCAATACTTGCCATGTTTTGTGTTAATTTGCAGATGTGTACAGGGTGGCAAAAATTTTGAGTCACACAACATGCACATTCCTGGCTGAGGTTAAACAAGGCAAGGCTCTGCCTTCTTGTTTCAGCTCTCATATTGTAAACAAGTGTGCTTTTTGTGAGATATTTAATATCTTTTTTCATTTTGTGGATTTTGTTAGTGATTTCACTATTTAAAATGATCCCAAAGTGTAGTGCTGAAGTATGGTCTACTGTTGCTAGGCACAAGAAGGCTGTGATGTACCTTATAGAGGAAATACATATGTTAGATCAGATTTGTTCAGGCATAAGTTATAGTGCCATGGCCATGAGTTTAATGTTGATGAATCAATAATATATGCTAAATAAGGTGTCCTTAAACATAAAAACACATGAAACAAGGTTATAAACTGACTGATGAAAATATGGTACCAGAAGCTTTCAGAAACCTAACCCTATATTTTTCCTAGAGACACTGACTCAATATTTGCTAATTCATTGTTCACAGTGACCTTAAAGAACATAGGTACTATCAATAATGATAATCACCTATATATCAAAACCCTCAAGGATCTCATCTATGACTAATAGCAGATTTGGAAGTACAATACAAAAATATTCAAGTGAAAATAGCAACACAGATATACTAATATAGTAATAAATTTAAAATCATTTTGATGTTATTAAATACTTTGTTCTTTCTTTCTTTAGAATTTACATTGCCTGAGGGTAGATAATATCAGATTTATTTCTACAACTCGAGATCCTGAATAGTGTCTGGCACATATAAAGAACCCAATTAGTGGCTAGTATTGTTGCTTTCTGTTGGGGTTTTGCCTTATTTTATTTTTTATACTAGTTTTAGAATTATTAACTAAATGATGAGATTTAAAAATTGTACTAGAAAAGGGAAGTGAATAGTGACTATAGGATCACCTTTATAAGAGCAATAGAAAAAAATGTAGTGAGAAATGCAGAACAATTTAACTCACATGCAATTCTACAAATTAAAACACACAGTACAAAATTAATTGACAAGAGGAGAGAAAATTCAGAAACACGGCAGAATAGGAGGCGCCTGACCATTTCTCTTCCCACAGACACATCAACACCTACACATGGATCAGTTCCTTCAGAGAGAAAGCCAGAATACAGTTGAAAGACTCCTACACAAAGCCTGAGAAAATATCTATATCAAAATGAGCAGAAAAAGTGGAGAAACACTCATGCATGAAACTCCACCCTGAGCACAGCACCTTACAATTGAGAAGGAAACCCCAACTCCCCACTTTTTATTGAAGGGTGAAAAACATGTAGTACCCAAAGTTTAAAGTCCCTGTCAAAGGGGTTGGATCTTAAATCGTTATGCTTGAGGAAAGGCAAGAATAGGATATTGAAGGATTTCCTTCAATCACTAAGAACAAAGGGGTTTTGAACCATATGAGCACTCGCAGCTGCTACAGACCCTGGGATCAGCCTAGCTTCTACTTTTCTTCTGAAAAGAGTTTGACCATATGCTTTCCTATCAGTTCCCTGTTGTTCTTGCCTCCAATGAGCCACTATCTGGAAGCTTACCTAGCAAATAAAGAATAAAGCCCTTTGAGCATAAATGGGAGGGAAGCTACTCCTCATACCTTCTTCCCTGGCTTGCTCCAGTGGTAATTCCAGCTCTAGAAACTCTCCAAGAAGAGTGACTGGAGTTCTCATACAGCAAGAATAGGAGGGAGAACATCTTTTCATCCTCTTCTTGGGCTTCCACCTTAAATAAATTCTTGAGATAAAGTTCACTAATTTCTCATTTAGGGAGGCTGAGGAATCTACATGTGCCTGAAAGAGAGAGGAGATACTGCTTGTGCCTTCTCTGCTGGCTGCAGTGATAACTCCAGACAAGGAGTATCCTCTGGCTAGGAGGATGTGAGACTTCCGATTGCTTGAACCAGAGATTGGGCACTCCCATCACTTTTTTCCCTGGCTTGTTCCAGAAATACCTCCAGATCTGCAGATTTTCTCTGGAAGTAGTTTCTGCATGCATCCAGTGCCCCAACTTTTACAGCCTTCATCCAAAGGACTGGCTCCTGAGTCACCTAGCTCTGGAACTTGTCAGAGCTCTGCACTCCTGAGTCTCCTAGACCACAAAAAACACAATGGTGACAAATAAACTTTCAAACACTAAGCAACTATCTCCCCAGGTTGAAAATGAGCAGTCTGATAAAAAGTATATATATCTGCCTCAGATTCTCTCCTTAGTGTAGGGCAGAATAAGTAGAAGATAAACTCTACCTCTCAGCTTCTCTGCAAGGAGAGGAGAAAGTGGAACACACATCCTGTACGCCAATGTCTGCAGCTGCATTCCAAGATACTGGCTTCTATTACACTACTCTCAAGGTAATAGCACAACTTTTCATTCTCTAATTTCTTGTGGGTCACCAAGAACAAAGGCATCAGGTTGGACAAGCAAAGAGTGTTTAGAGGCACTTAGAATCTCTGGCTGGGGTGGGTAGGGAGGATAATTTTCTTCACAAGCACAGCCTAACAAATTTGGAAGAGGTAGTCCTTTTACATAATGTGCAGAAATCAATACAAAGATTCAAGGAAAATGAAACAGAGAAATATGTCCCATATAAAAGAAGAAGATAAATCTCTGAAATCCAAAGCTAATAAAATGGATAAATGATTCATCTGACAGAGAACAAAAAAAAAAAAAAAAAAAAAAAAAAAAAAAAAAAAATAAAAAAAAGATTATTTAAAAAAAAAAAAAAAAAAAAAAAAAAAAAAAAAAAAACCATCACAAAGATGCTTATTGATGTAAGGAGAGCAATGTATAAACAAACCAAGAATTTTTTACTTTTTATTATTAACTGTTTGAGAGAGGGTTCTTAAGTTAGACCACCCAGATTGCCCTCTGTGGTCAGAGTGCAGTTTGGTTTTACATATTCTAGGGAGACATGAGACATCAATCAACATATACAAGCTAAACATTGGTTTGGTCTGGAAAGGTGAGACAACTCGAAGCAAAAGTGGGAAGACTTTGAAGTGGGGAGAGGGCTTCCAGGTCATAGGTAGATAAGAGACAAATTATTGCATTATTTTGAATTTCTGATTATCCTCTCAAAAGGAGGCAATCAGATATTCATTTATCTCAATGAACAGAGGGGTGACTTTGAATAGAATGGGAGGCAGGTCGGCCCTAAGCAGTTCCCAGGTTGACTTTTCCCTTTAGCTTAGTGATTTGGGGGCCTCAAGATTTAGTTTTCTTTCACAAGTAGCATAAAAACCACTTAGGAGTAAATTTAACCAAGAAGATAAAAGATGTGTACACTGAAAAGTATAAAACATTGATGAAAGAAATTGAAGAAGTCACAAATAAATGGAAAGCTATCCCATGTTCATGGATTGAAAGAATTAATATCATGTCCCTAATACCCAGCATGATCTATAAATTCAAAATTCTAGTGCCATTTTTTTTTCACAGAAATAGAAAAAATATTCAAAATTAGGTTAAAACTAGAAAAGATCCTGAATAGCTAAAGGAAACTTGAGCTAAAAGAACAAAACCGTAGGCATCACACTTTCTTATCTCATAATATATTGTAAAGCTCTTGTAATCAAAACAGCATTGCACTGGCATAAAAGCAGACTAATGGAAAAGACATAGACCAATGGAAAAGAAAGGAAGCCCAGAAATAAACTTAATTATTCACAGTCAATTGATTTTTATTAAAGGTTTCAAAACATACAATGGGGAATGGCAGTCTTTTCAATAAAAGTGTTGTGAAAACATGATAGTCACATAAATAAAATAAAACTGGACCTTTATGTCACAACATATACAAAAATAAACCTAAAACAGATAACATATTTACATTTAAGATCTGAAATTGTAAAACTACTAGGAGAAAACACATACAAAAAACTCCTTGATGTTGGTCTTGGAAATTATTTCTTGGATAGAGTTCTAAAAGCAAAGGCAACGAAAGCAAAAATAGACAAATGGGATTACATCATAATAAAAAATGCTTCTGCACAGCAAAGGAAACAAGAGATTGAAGAGACAAACCAAGTATTGAGGGAAAATATTTGCAAACCATACATTTGATAAGGGGTCTATGTAAGGTGCTCAAACAAGTCAACATCAAAAAATCAAATAATTCAAAGATGGACAAAAGATCTTAACAGGCATTTCTCCAAATAAGCAATGTGAAGGGCCAAAAATATGTTAAAATGCTTAAAAAAGTTTACAAAGGATTTTCTCCAAAACAGATGCAGTTTATTTGTTTATTTATATGAGCTTTGTAAATATTAATACATTTGTGCTTTTTATAATTAACCGGTTGAGTGAGATTTCTTAAATTAGATTACCCAGATTGCGCAGATTTAAATCTCTGCTAAGAGACTAATCATCTGTGTTCCTTTGCCTCATTACCTTTTCTTACTTGTAAATTGAGAACAATAATAGTAATGTCTATCTTATCTTTTATTGTGTTTTAAAAATTAAATGAAGACTAAAGCTTTTAGTAGGAAGTAAATAATTTGTGTTGGCAATTATTATTATTATCTCCAATTACTAATGAAATAGAGAATTGAAGATTCTAAAGAACTTGGCCAAATATAAATAGCCACAATTCCAACTTATACCTTCTCTGATTTCAAACTCATTGTCAATCCAATTGCGCATAATGCCTTAGAAAATTTTAGAATTGAAATGACCTAGAGGTAGAAAATCAGAGTATAACCCAAGCATTTTGATATAGCACTGATTATTTTTCACATTTTTTTGCTTCTTTCAAATATCCTTTTCCTTTTCTTCATGACCAAAATACGCCTCTCCTAAATGAATTCTTAGAGTGGTACTCCTGCTCCTCTTTATCTTCAGCACTTTATTTGTGGACACTAATAACCAGATAGTGGATTTTAAGCCCATGGAATTAACCAGACTAAAGCAGTCTGAAATTAAATTAAACAAATTAAAGCATCTCTTCTTAAGTGTGGTGTTTCTAAAGATATCAATGCTTCTTTAAATGTTTAAGAGAAGACAGTTAAGTTCTCATACTTGCTTCTGTGTTCAATCTGTTCTATTATCACATTATCAACATTATCACATATTGTGTAGTCTCTGGAAAACTTCACTGAATAGTTGTGAGAGAATAAGAATGAAAAGGACAAACAATGTCTTAGAGTTATTATGAAAATAATTTTTATATAAAGGATCCCCAATCTGCCATTGAGAACCACTGATTTAAAATATATGTAGGTAACACTTTGGGAGGCCGAGACGGGCGGATCACGAGGTAGGAGGATCGGACCATCCTGGCCTAACACGGGGTGAAAACCCCGTTCTTCTACTTAAAAAAATCAAAAAAAATAGCGGGCGATCACGGTGGCGGGGCCCTATAGTCCCACGCTTACTTGGGAGGCTGAGTCAAGGAGAATGGCGTGAACCTGGAGGCGGAGCTTTGCAGTGAGCTGGATCCAGGCCACTGGCCTGCACTCCAGCCCGGCGGACAGGAGCAAGACTCCGTCTTCAAAAACAAAAAAAAAAAAAAGAAACAATATATTATATATTATGTAGGTAAGATATAGAACACAGAAAGTTTAGAAATATGTAAAACAAGTTCTTATTCCAGTAACAGTACTCTTTACTTAAAAATTTAGTATTAACCTCTAAGTATGTACTAGTTATTATTTTAGAAACTGTATATAAAGATTAGTTATACAGATTATCTAATTTTAAGGGACTTAATATTGTAAGAAAAGGGAATCACAGGCTTGAGAAAAAGTGAGAGAGAATGTATTAAATGGCATAAGATGGCCCACAAAATACCAGACACGTTCAAAGAAAAGACCACATCCATTTGGGGAGGTTAAAGAGGCTTCTCATTTCTGAAAAATGAGTAGAATTTTGACACTATGTAATGTTTCTTGAGAGTATATTTTCGGCCACTCACTTTGTATGAGCTTTGCATGTACCAAGTCATTTAATTCTAGTAACAACTCTATGAGGCAAGCAATGTGGTACCTGTGTCTTTAATAAATACAGTTATTATTTTTCCAATGGGAATTTAAAAAATGTGTATGTGTACATGAGTGTGTGTTATGAGAGGTCAGTCAGAAGAGGATTGGGTAATGCAGTTCTAGTTAAATTATAAAAAATTCAAAGAAAAATGGTAAAATATAAGCTTAAAAAGTAATTTCAGGCCAGGTACAGTGGCTTGCACGTGTAATCCTGGCACCTTAGGAGGCCAAGATAGGAGGATCACTTGAGTCCAGGACTTAGAGACCAGCCTGGGCAACTTAGAGAAAGAGATCCTTTCTCTAGGAAACGATTTTTTAAAAATTCGCTGGGCGTAGTGGTGTGTGCTAATGGTCCGAGCTACTCGAAAGGCTGAGGTTGGAAGAACCGCTTGACCCAGGAGTTCCAGGTTAGGGAGAGCTGTGATTGTACTACTGCACTCCAGCCTTAGCAACAGAGTGAAACTCTGTCTCTGAAAACAAAGAAAAAAATAATTTCAGATTATACTTTGGGGACTCTTGATCAATAGTTTCAGGTGTACACAGAATTAGATAAGCAGTAGAAAGATACTGAAGACATTGGGAAGACCACTAAAGTGATGAAAACTAGGAATCAGGAACATTAATCTGGCAACACAGTATAAAATGGATTGGAAGAACTGGGCACATGAAAAGTTATTTTGCTATAGAGATTGAGAATGAGCCAAAGGGGTCTAGAATTTGGGTTGAGTTGTGGCAGTAAGAACAGAAGTAAAGCCGTGGTGGAAGCGGAATGTACAGGGCCCTGTACTTAATGAGATATCCGATGTTTTTATTTATTTATTTATTTTTTTTTTTAATTTTTTCTAGACAGACTTTCACTCTTGTTGCCCAGGCTGGAGCGCAATGGCGCAGTCTTGGCTCACTTCAACATCTGCCTCCTGGGTTCAAGAGATTCTCCTGCCTCAGCCTCCGGAGTAGCTGGGATTACAGGCATGCACCACCACATCCGGCTAATTTGTATTTTTAGTAGAGACAGGGTTTCGCCATGTTGGTCAGGCTGGTCTCAAACTCCCTACCTCAGGTGATAACCCCGCCTCGGCCTCCCAAAGTGCTGGGATTACAAGCGTGAGCCGCCGCGCCCGGCCGGATATTCAGTGTTTTTGTATGTGGTGGAAGGGGATGAATGGAGGGAGGTGGTGATGAGAACAGTGAAAAACAATATCCTATATGTTAATCTGAGCCATGGCTCTCCAAACCTCATTTGAAGCTGTTTGAGCTCCGTTTGCAAGATTAGCAGTTTCCATTTGATTTTGTTATGTTTTATTATGTTATTTTTCATAATTTATTTTTTATTGGGGTAAAATATACATAATACAAAATTTACTTCTTATTTTTAAGTATATAGTTCAGTGATATTAAATATATTCAGAATATTCCTGCAACCATTATTACCATTCATCTTTATAACGCTTTTCTTCCTATAACATTAAAACTCTGAACTCATGAAATAATAACTCCCCATTTCCCGCCCCCTTCCAGCCCTTGGAAACCACCATTCTATTTTCTGTCTGTATGATTTTGACTACTTTAGCTACCTCATAATATTAGGTGTCAACTTGATTGGATTTGAAGGATGAAGGATGCCTAGATAGCTGGTAAAGTGTGGTTTCTGGGTGTATCCGTGAGGGTATTGACAGAGGAGATTATCATTTGAATCAGTGGACTGGGAGATGAAGACCCACCCTCCGTGTGGGTGGGCACCATCCAATCAGCTGCCGGTGTGGCTGGAACAAACCAGACAGAGGAAGAAGGGATAAACTGGCTTACTGAGTTCTGTCTTTCATCTTTCTCCCATGCTGGATGCTTCCTGCCCTTGGACAGCAGACTCCAGGTTCTTTGGCCTTTAGACTCTTGGACTTACACCCGTAGTTTGTGGGGGGCTCTCAGGCCTTTGGCCACAGACTGAAGGCTGCACTGTTGGCTTCCTTACTTTCTAGGCTTTTGGACTCAGACTGAGCCACTACTGCTTCCCTACCTCCTCAGCTTGCAGACGGTGTATTGTGAGGCTTCACCTTGTGATCCTGTGAGTCAGTTTTCCTTAATAAACTCCCTTTAATATATACATGTATGCTATTCTGTTCCTCTGGAGAACCTTAACTAATACACTCATATAAGTGGAATAATACAGTATTTGTCTTTTTGCGACTGGCTTATTTCACTTAGCATGATGTCCTCAAAGTTCATCCATCTTGTAGCAAACTCCGCTTCCCGGGTTTACGCCATTCTCCTGCCTCAGCCTCCCGAGTAGCTGGGACTACAGTCGCCCGCCACCTCGCCCAGCTAGTTTTTTGTGTTTTTTTTAGTAGAGACGGGGTTTCACTGGGTTAGCCAGGATGGTCTCGATTTCCTGACCTCGTGATCCGCCCGTCTCGGCCTCCCAAAGTGCTGGGATTACAGGCTTGAGCCACCGCTCCCAGCCTACGTATGCCTTTTTCAAAAGATTTTTTAGGCATGAGCCACCGCTCCCAGCCAGCCTATGCCTTTTTGAAAAGATTTTTTTAAAGTATATCTTTAAAATAATATCCTAAACGTGATATCTAAGAAATCACTTTTATTTATTTTATTTTTTTGTTGTCTGAACTCTTTTGTATTTTATTATTATTATTATTTTATTTTATTTTATTTTTTATTGTACTTTAAGTTCTGGGATACATGTGCAGAACATGCAGGTTTGTTGCATAGGTGTACATGTGCCATGGTGGTTTGCTGCACCCATCAACCCGTCATCTACATTATAACTCACTTTTAAATTGAATACTGTGAACCCTTTGCCCTTTTCTTTATGTAATTTAATAGTTTTAGGTGTTAAATTTAGGTCTCTGATCCATTTTAAATTATTTTTTAAATTCAGTGTTATATAAAGATTCAACTTAATTATTTTGTACATAGATAACCAATTTTCCTAGGACTATTTGTTAAAAAAGATGATCCTTTCTCCATTGAATAAGTTGACATTCTGTCAAAGATTATTGGACCATATATGTGAGAGTTTATTACTGGGCTCTATTCTATTCCATTGGACCATATGTCTGTCTTTATGCCAGTACCTCACTGTTTGGGTTACTGTAGCTTTGTAGTGAGTTTTGAAATCACTGAGGGTGAATCCTCCAGCTTTATTATTCTTTTTCAAGATTGTTTAGGCTGATCGAGGTCCCTTGAGATTGCATATGCATTTTAGGATGAGCTTTTCTATTTCTTTATTTCTGCAAAAAGTTCATTGACATTTTAATAGAAATTGTACTGAATCCATAGATTGTTTTGAGTAGTATTAACAGCTTATTAAGTCTTCCAACCCATGAACATGAGATGTGTTTGTATTTATTTATAACTTCTTTAATTTCCTTTGACAATGCTTTTTTTTTTATTATACTTTAAGTTCTA
>NW_016806076.1:534741-557591 GCF_001698545.2 Rhinopithecus bieti
TCAGTTCCCCTGGCTAGGAAAACGGATTCCCTTCCCCCTTGCACTTCCAGGTGAGGCGATGCCTCGCCCTGCTTCAGCTCTCGCTGGTCAGGCTGCAGCAGCTGACCAGCACCGATTGTCCGGCACTCCCTAGTGAGATGACCCCAGTACCTCAGTTGAAAATGCAGAAATCACCGGTCTTCTGTGTCGCTCGCGCTGGGAGTTGGAGACTGGAGCTTTTTCTATTCGGCCATCTTGCTCCGCCCCCCGACAATGCTTTTATAATTTTTATTGCAGAAGTCTTTCCCCTTCTAGGTTAATTCATAAGTATCTTATTCTTTTTGATCCTGTTGTAAATAAATGTGCTTTTGTAATTACCTTTTCAGATTGCTTATTGTTAGTGTCCAGTAATACAACCGATTATTATTATGTGTTAACATTATATTATGTTGCTTTGTTAAATTTATGTTAGTTCTAACAATTTTGTGAGGGTGTGTGTGTAGAATCTCAGTGAATTTCCTATACACAATATTATATCCATTTTTTACAAAGGTAATTTTACTTTTTTCTTTCTAATTGGTGTGCTTTTTTTAAACTTGCATATTTACTCTGGTTAACATCTCATTTTATTTCAAAAAACATTTTGATTTTGATTTGTTCATTACATGCGAGACATCATACCAGATGCTTCTAGGGAAATAAAGGCTAACAACAGGTATTCTTACTCTTTAAGGAAGTTTATGTTTAGAAACTTATTTGAGTGGAAACTTCATGAAAGCAAAGATTTTTGTCTGTTTTATTAATTGCTATTTTCTTTGCATTTAGAATAATGCTTAATACGTAATAAGAGCTTACTGCCAATATTAATAAATAAATTAATTAGGAAGCTACTTTGAAAATGAAACAATAAAGAAAGAAGAAAGCCCACTACTAGACGACTGCAAAATGGAAAAGGAAATAGCTAGCATCTTGATTTAACATTTGGTCACTGAATATTATAGGATAAAGAGACAATTGTAAAATCCTATCCTCCAACCTGGATCTGAGAGCAGGAGATAGGCATGGTAGAAGGAATACCTTTAAATAGATTTTTCAAAGGCATTTAACTTTCAAAGGCATTAACCGATTTAACTGACATAATTCAATGATTACTTCAATAACTTATTTAAACAAAATTTATTGCTATCCTACATACCAAAACTATGCCCTCTGATGAGAAAATAATGATAAAATAATACAGAAAAATTTTTTGTTCTCATGGAACTTTGTCTAGTAAGACAAAATTACTTTGTTGGGGAATATGGGACATATTTTGATGTATGGAAGGAAAGTAGGAGACAAGGTCTTAGGATAGAGAGTAGGGTGGGGTCTACTTAAGTAAGGAAGGTCGATGAAAGCTTTCCTGAAGAGCGTGCATTTAGGTGAGGTCTGGTTCATATGCAGGATCTAGCAAGGTGGAGCAAGGAAAGAATGTTCAAGATAAATGGAAGAACCTGGGTAAGGGCATCATGTAGGGAGCAGCTTGATGTTTGTTGGGGATGTTGGCCAACCCACGACTGGGGCCTCATGACCCAGGTAGGAGTGGCGTTGGGGAGTTTACAGAGACAGGCAGATTCAGGTCATAGTGTCTTATGAGTTAGAGTAATATTTTAAAAATTGAAAGGGTCCCCAGAAATCATCTAATTCAAGTTGCAATCAAACAAAGAGAACAAGATTCAGTAATGTCACAAATGAATGACAAATGTGGGTCTTGAAAATGTGAAGATAAAAGTCAGGATTGTACTGTGATCTATTTGAAAAAGAAAACAAAGGATTTTTTCAGTGATAGAAAACTCATTATATTATTGACAAATTTTTTAAAAAATACAGTTTTACCAAGTCAGTTACTTGGAGTTTCAGGAGCAAATGATAAAAGGTGTTCATAAAAGCCAGAGTCTTAGCTGTGCATTGTCTCATGAACCACAAATTACTATAGTATCGAAATGTAATTAAGTTCATTTGACTGGATTGTCATTGCCATTATCTGCAATAGTTGAGAGAGACTGTGAATTTCTATATCAGTGGAAATAATGCTGTTTTCAATTCTTTGAAAATATTATTTGTTTAAACTTCCTTCTCAAATATATTACTTCAGTTTCAAAAAATAATTTACTTAGTTGCTTAAAACAATGACCTAATTAAGCCTGTGCATTATGAATAAGAGAGTTATAAATGTTAAATCAATGTTCATTTCAAAGTTATATTGAGGTAGCCATTACATGATTAATTTATAAATATAAAGACATTAATTAGTAATTAAATTTCTAACATTTCGGTGGCATTTTATTTTACATTGTACAAATTTCCTCCTGTGTTTAGGCCAAAAACAGATATAACAGTTGTTCAACTAAATTGATATAAAGGAGCAATTAAAATAACAAAGTAGTCTTCAAGGGTGACTTTTGGCTGTCAAATATTATCTGGAGTCTTAAAGCCTGACTCATCTAATGTAACTCCTAATGTAATGATGAACTGAAGGAAGAACTTTTAAAAATAAGGTAGGGACAGGAGGAAAGGCACCTGAACAGTAGCTTCTAAATATATTTGATGTTAGCCAACAAAAATATTATTTTACATTATAGCCATTATATACGTGTGTGTGTGTATAAAACACACAGTATAATACACATGCAATGATATCTAAAACTGTGTGTACTCTAATAAGTGGGACACTCTAGTATTTTCGTATCTGCTCTTTTTAGATATATTGCATTCCATTCCATTAAAATAAAAGCTTATCTTCTTATTTTGAGCAATGAGATTATCTAACCAATGGGGTGGTAACCCAGAACTTGATGATGGCACAGCATTCCAGAGAAGATAAAAGGTTAAACAAAAAGATAGAAAAGAGAAGAGTGTAACTGTATACAATAAAAGGGATTTTGTGCATTTCACCAAGGATCTGATGGTGAATTCATGGAGTACTCCTTTTCCTGGGGTTTAAAAGCCCACCTGTGAGGAGGAGACTGGACAGGCAACATAGAAAACTAGGCCAGTTGCTTCCTAGTGAAATCTTAGCAAAGACAGAAATAAGGGGAGGAAATAAGTTGAGAGCCTTGTTTGAAGAGCAGAGGAGTAATGAATATTTGTTTAAGGAAGAATTGAAAGAGCTCCTAGTATCTTGTAAGATCTTGTGTCTGAGGAAGAGTCCTGGGAAACAGAAGGTGCAAGCAGCAAGAAGTGACTTTTTCTAAGAAAAGGGAATAGAGTATCAGTCAACAGCTGTGGATACCATGTATGGGTTTCCTAATGATGGTTCCCTAGAAATTTTTAATGTCTAAATTTAGTCTACCTACTTAAAGTTTGCTATATTGTTATAGAATAATTTCTGCTAATTAAGGCATGTTATATAATTTTGTAACAAAACTCTTGTTGAGTGAAGGAAAAGTAGATTACTTTCCATCTAGTAATATTTCACCAAACTGGTTAACATGAGTTATCATGAAAGTTTGCATAAATATTTGAGCTACACTCAGGCTCATTTGGGGTATTTTTATGATTGTTTGCTTTGCTATAAATCACATCCCTGCATCTCTTGTCAGAAGTGAGGTAATATCAGAGATGTGAGCACTGTGTAGCAAACTGCAGAAAGAAGGATAATCAGGTGATACAGTTGTTAGAAGCCTGATGTAGTGGAAAGAATGTGTATTCCCCTGAGACATGTTTGATCTTGAGAATACCCTTGGACTATGAGTGAGTAAGTATTGAGAAGATGCCACTGACCATGTTGGTACCTCTGCAGTTTAGGAGGACAAGTAATACAGGAATCCCTTGAGCCAGAGTTACTTTTAAGATCTCCTAAAGCAGGAGTGAGCAAACTTACTCTAAAAAGATCTCCACAGTAAGTACTTTTGCTCTGTGGCTCATACGGTTTCTGTCTCACCTTCACAACTCTGCTGTTGTTGAAATGAGCCATTGGTAAACGAATAGGTGTGATTGTGTTCCAAGAAAACATTTTATTTACCAAATCAGGAAGAGAACTGGTTTGGTCTCTGGGATGTAGTTTGTTGACTCCGAGAAAATCTGAATGTAGGGAGAGCTACAATATTTTTGTAGAAAACTCTTTACTTCTTTTTTTGTTAAGAGAACTCTTATTGGCTATTAAAATGTCCAGTTAGCCTCAAGTCTTGCAAAAGCTGATAGAGGAGCAAAACAAGAGCAGTTAGAGGCATGTTTGCTTCCTGAGAAGCTCCACACTTAACAGCTTGGGCATTGCATGCAGCTGGATCAAAGCAATTGTACCTGGAAAGCCTCTTTGATGCTGCCTGAGAATGTATTCCTCTCTCCTTGGTGTTTATCACCTTGTTTTTCTTTCTGTCACAATTCCATATCTCCTCTAGGCCAAAAACATACTTCCCATAGCCATTAGGTCCTCTATTCGGTTCTTTATATTTCAGTTGTCCAGCATCCTCTATAAATCTTAACAATTTAAAAACTCAGAGGAGAAAACCACAGCCCAAATAAGTAGGCACAAGAGAAATTGGCTCCTGACTCCAAAGACAGCTGTCTTTCCACTTTCCTCCCTAAAGATTCATTACATTCCCAATGAAAAACCCCTACCCACAAATCTGCTACAATCCAGTCTGCACCAATATCAAGCACGACTTTACTCTCCGCTTTGAAATGAGTGATAGACTTTCCAGTGTCACAGCAGAGAAAATGTTTTCTTCCAAAGTCCGTCTCCACCTTCCTGAGATAACTAGGGAATTTGGTTCTTAAGAGAATCCTTCGGTTTCCACTTTATCCATAGCTCAGATTCAAATAACAGTTCAGTAAGAGCTTTCTCTCCATTCTGACTTTCAGAAAGCAGAAACATACTTTGGGGATATTATAGAGACAATTTTGGACAACTGTGGTGAAATTATTTGTAATCTCTAGTCTTCCCTGAACTTTTTAGTTGGATATCTTCACTGGATAAAATACCAGATACATCAGATTTCTGAGCATGCGTAACATAAAAGGACAAGTATAGTGGCTCAGAGGGTAGGCTCTGGAGTCACACTCCTTGGCTTAGTAGCTGAGTCCCTCCATTTCCTCATCTGTAAAATGGGGATAATTATAATACATCATTGGGTTGTTGTGAGGATTACAAATAAAGTACTTGGAACAGTGCCTGGCATATCAGAAAAAATCAATAAATATAAGAAAAAAGAGGTCTAAGATACATATAAATAAAGGAAAAGAGGGAGGAATAGATAGCACATATTCTCATGTAAAATTATACCGGTTTTCCTCTGTGGATCCATTAAAATTAAACAGTTCACAAGTATTATATCATTTATTTTCTCTGTATTTGATTTTTTCTCTTTCTCCAGTGAACAAAGAAGAATCTTTGATTTTATGATGTCAAAATATATTCAGAGCGAGGTAGAAAAATTTTAAAAGTTTCTTGTGCATACTCTTGGTTCATGAACCAGGAGATCTCAAACCAAAAGTGATAAGAAGCCCTGCTCAGAGCAGTTACAGCACAATTTATAAAGCAAGAAAGAGGAGGTATTTTGACCTTTTCTGTGATTGGCTGTTACACATTAATATTCTTTTTTAGGGTAAGTAGAGCTGTTTAAGCTGATCTGTCTATAGCTGATTGGTTTAATTTCACTGAATCATGCTGACAAGGATATAAAGCTTACATTTTCTGTTTCATTTATGATTAGAGCTAGCGTTTGGGGGAAATCAGGACAAGTCAAATTTTGATTACATGGTTATGAGTGGTTAGCCTTTCAATATATCTGAACTGTAGCCCGTACTTTTATTTTTATTTTTTAACAATGGGCTTCATATCATTTGAGGAAGGTGATGGCTGTTGTACTGATTTGGAAACTTTGGTATTTGAACTGTGACTCTGTGAATTGCTTTTTATATGATGAAGTAGAAAATGGCATCATGATCAAAAGCTGATTCCCCTCTCTGTCTCAGTTTTCTAAAGTACAAAAAAGTTTTATAATATACACCTTGGAGAATTATTGTGTATATACAGTGGCAAACACAATAAAAAAAAGTTCCAGTAGTTGCTCAGTAAATTAGGTATATTATAACTATTTCATTATGTTTTTATTCTCTGGTGACCACTACTTTTCATGTGAAACTTAAAGAAAAGAACAGTAAACTAGGAGGTTTTAATCAGAAATCTGAGTTCTGGAACCACCTGTGCCAAGAACTACCTATGAGACCTTAGGCAATTCACCTCTCTTGTCTGTATATTCCTTTTCTCTTTGAGAAGATGAAGAGGTAGTGTTAACCATGTTACCCTGAGTGAGGTATGGTGAGGCCAGATGCACATCAAAAAAGAGAAGCCAGAAAGAGTTTCGTAGTTTTGTTATTTACATTTCCCTGGGAAAAACACAGCCCTGCCACACTGGGAATGAGGGGAGCACGAGGCAGGGGAAGAATGGGATGCAGTGAACAGGCACCTTTTTTTGTGGTTTCTGCAAGAAGACAAGGGTGACACAGGGTAAACAAGTTCAGTATTGGCTAATTTGCATAATATCAGCTGGCTCTGGTTGTAAAGTTTGCCTCTTGTTATCTGGTACCAGGCCGTGGGGCAATTAGGGCAGGTGCACAGTAGTCTGGACTGTGAGAGTCAGATAAGGGAAGTGGTTGAGATGTGAGCTTAATTGGCTACTCAAGAAAGGTAACAACTGGCCTCTAGCCAGGGCCTCAAAGCTGGGTCAAGTCAGCACACAAAACGCTGTATTACAGACGCTAAATTAGATGAACGTAAGATCCTTTCCAGGCTTATCTTCTGCTTGCTTGGCAATTGTCAGGCCAGAATATACTTGCCACACATGTGCAAGCAGGGATGGCATGGTCTTCCCTTGGTGGGATCGGCCAGGACTAGTGCTTCTGCTTACAGACTTGCCCACAGGAATCAATGAGGATCCTTTCCTCTGGGAAAATAACTAGTCAGGAAGATCTGGCTTGGAGACAATAGTCATTTTCCAGGTTACAATAAGTTCTAGTTTCTCATCTTGTTCTGTGTCCTACAGACCATATTCCAGAAGGACTTTCTATTGACTTTCTAAATAACAGTAGAATCTGGCCTCAAATGCTCAAAGGACATTATACACTGATTACAAACTAATTGATATGTCAACCCATTCCTGAAACTGCAGTTCCCTTCAGGGTAGAAGGTAGCAAGCAGTAAGCACTGTGCAGCATCACAAAATAGCATCCTGGCTTGCAAAATAAAGACTACCTGATCTGACTCAAAAGTTGACAGAATGCAATTAATGATGATTTGAATCTAGCCTGGGGTGAAAGTGCAAAGTTTAAGAGAGAGCATAGCTTAGATAATTTCCAATTTACATTGGATCTTAGTATTTTGCTGGCATAATGTCTGCAATTTCCTAATTTCTGTACTTTGAAACATGTAATGTTGGCATTTTAACTGTTTTAAGTGGATGAAATAAGCTTAAAATGAAATAGAAAAATAATATTAAAAGAGAGCAAAGGCAGATCTCTTTTGGGAAATTCTAATTACAATAAGTCTGGGCTCCAAAATACAAATTATACTAATACTCACATTCTAACTCTTAGCTTTTTTTCCCATAGTATCTTTTATTAGCTGACAAATGCTTGTTGTTATCTATTTGAAAATTAGTTGAGTTCCCAAACTAGAATGAAAGCAGGAATTTTATTTGTCTTCTTGACTATGGCACCTTTACCACCTACCACTTAATCGATACTTCAAAACAGTTGTTAAATATTTATATGCAAAATAACATTTACACATTTTAGCTACCATTAACACTAATAAAAATCTTTATTTGCAATAACAAAATTTAATAGTGTTGTTGCTGCACTTTTCTTAACATATGATTTTGCTATGAAGATAGTCATACATTTGTAGACCCAAACATCTAAGTGAGAGCCTGGCAAACTTCAGTGAGGCACACCCAGTTCTTTTGCAACTCTCAAGTCAAAGCCAACAGCACGTGATATCAACAGATGGCCATTCTTTTTGTTGACTCTTTCATTTAGTAGTTCATTTGCTTTATTTTTGGAGAATTAGCCTCATTCAGCAAATACAATTTTCAATTTTTTAATCTAACTGAAAAAATAGTTTTTTTCTGGAGAAATGAGGATGAACTTCTTAAGTATTAAGGTAGAGAATATGTGTGAATGTTGGATACCTATCCTAACTTGTCCCATGGCAAACACATCACACTCAACATAATAACTTATTTTATTGATGAATCATGGTCATAGTTATGAGCAAGCAATGATATAGTACATATCTATCTGGAGATGGAGATGAATATGATGTGATGCATTGGGATATAGCTGCTTGTTCCAGCAGTGGCCTGAAACTTAATATTTTCTAAGAAGACCTCCATGAAAACTGGTTCTTTGCCCATTTTCTTTTCTCTTGAAGATGTACAGAATCCTAATATCCCAGGAACTACAAAGCTGACTATATTTTTGAAAATGAATTAGCAAATTGAAGACTAAAACACTTATTGGTTTTCTTATGGTTCAACAATTATTTCAGTGGCTCTCTAAGAATGATAATTTGGCAGCGCCAGGGAGAGGCCATTTCCTGATAGTCCACACCTATTAACATCAAAATGTTAACTGAATGCAGACCCCAGGGAGAAGCAACTTCCTGGGTATGCAAATTAAGAGACAAAAATAAGGAAGTATGATCTGGGTACATCCACCGGAAAAAGGAAGGAAGACTCAGATGGGCATTCATGTAACTCCCTAAATGCACTGGGCATGCTCAATTCCCTAGGGTAAGGACGACACTGCACATGCAGGAAGCCCACACTAAGGGAAGAATCATGGGAAAGAGGTGAACTTATAAAGTCCTAAGATCAAGGTTAAAGGCTCTTCTCTTCCCTTTTCTCTCTTCCAAGCATACCTCCCTTTCTTTCCTGTTCTAAATTCTTTTTTAAAAAAAACTTCCACTCCTGCTCTGGAACTCACCTGGGTCTCTTTTTCTGCTTTATGCTCTTCAGTCAAAGCCTTTCTTCTGAGGAGGTAAGGACTGAAGTTGCTATGGATTCATATGGACACACTGCCAGTAACTCAGGGTAACTCAGATCTCTTCTACCAGTAACATACTCTATTCTAGGACCTGTGCCGACTGTTAAAGATGTTTTAATAAACTGGTTTCAGTACTATGTATTTTGCTGAGAAATTGGTTATCTGAGTTTTTAAAAAATGTATATCTCATGGTTTGGTTATTGAAATAAACATTTAGTGTCATATCGCTGGATAAACAGTCTTGTAGAAAGAATAAAATGAGATCATTTATTGAGTTTAAGAAGATAACAAAATATGAGTGGATTGAACAGAAAAGAAAGTGTGTAAGAGACACAGTAGAGAATTAAGAATAAGTAGGCGATATGTAAAACGTTTGTTTAGCAACAGAGAGAGCCCAGATGGAGATAAAAAATAGATGAGATCAACATTTTTCTGTGCCTTTCTCTAGCGTCTCTGTGCAATTAGATAGATTTCTTATCTGGAGGATTTATGGGGACAAAAAATAATGTGCTTTCTTATCTCTCAGGGAATTAGACCCCATGAAAAAACTTGAGACTCTCTTGAGCAACAGTAAGAGAAGGGGTTGAAATAGTGAATTTTGAAAATATTCAAATTTTTTGAAGTTCGAGAAGATGATAGATGTTGAGAAAAATTTCAGAGCAGACATGTGGAAATTTGTCTATCATAGATCTAGCATATACATGGCTTTGAGAGGCAAATCATAGTGAAAAATAACAGGAAGTGCTGAGGATTATTGGATGGAAATGAGAGTTCCAAGAATAGTAGGAACTTAATGATACAGTATTTTGAGAGGAAGAGCAGAAATACAGCCTGTATTATGGACAGGCTGAGAATAAACAGAATATTGGAGATGGTGAGATGTTTGACAGAGGATGGGCTTGAATATACATTTTAAGCAAATAATCTCCCATCAGTGATGTCAAGAACATATGAGACTATGATATTATGTTTCTGGCTTCTAGGAAGAATTCCTTAAAAAACAAGCAAAACAACAACAAAAGGAAATGCTTGACATTCTGGTATCTGTCGCAACTGGCTGGATATCTTCTGTTTCAAAATCAGGATCAGCACAAGTACTTTTACAGGGGCTAATAATGAATGATCTTTATATTTCACTGTGGCCCAGAGAAGGGTCTACATTCAAAGCATGGGCAGCCGTACTCTTAGTGACTCCTAAGGCACTACATCTCTCTTTTAATATGTAACTTGTTCTCTCCATTCCAGAAAATGGGGGTTGCATTAACACACCAATTTCTTCTTGTTAAATGACAAGTGCTTTATACTTGGTAGAAAGAAATTCTGTGTGTCAATGATAATTCCCAGTCTGGAGAGCATCAGATTGTTTTCAGCTTCCCCTGTTCTATTTATTCTACACAGTCATTTAGCCTTTAAGGAACAACTAAGAATACAGAACTAGAGCTTGGTTCTGGGCAAAGCCTAGACTTAAGAGACAACAAATAATTCATTATCTTTGTATTTACCAGTCCAGTCAGTTATATAGTCCCTGTGCAACTGAGGTTGACACTCATTAGCCTTCTAGTTTGCTTTTGTAAAATAACCCTTCAGTTGTTAGCAAGCAAAGGGAAGAGTAGTGACATCAAGTATTTGTTGAACTCTGTAGGATAAGGGAAGTCTGGATTAGCTGTTGTTTTTGCAGTATTGGCCAGCTTTCCGTTACTGGGATCCAAGAATTTCCCAGACAGTAGAAACTTCATGTATCATTGAAGGATCGGAAGAGTCTGGAAATGGGGCTACAGTTTTGGGAGGATTATTAATATACTTTTAAATGCATAGCTCGAATTCAAATGGTACAAAAAGGGTATCATGAAAAGTAGAATTCTGCTCTCCATATTTCCCCAACTTCTCTGCCCAAGTCTGTATCATCTTTCAGTTTTCATTTCATTTTATTTATCTGTGTGATGTCTAGAGATATTCAATGCATATAAGCATAGACCATGTATTTATATTTATACCTTTAGTAATAATAAATGGCAGCATGACTTGTAGTAATAAATTCTTTGTATTTAGCAACCTTTTTGGAGATTATTCTTAGTCATCACATAAAGTTCTGCCTCATTATTTTATAATGGGTTTGAAAGAATCCTAATTTATTTTCCCGTTATCTATTGGTGAATATTAGGACATTTCCAATCCTTGATGTTGCCTGCAATACTTCAGTGAATATTTTTGTATCTATATCATTTTCTCCTATGTGAATATATTTGTAAGATAAAGTGCTAGAAGTCAAATTTCTGGGACAAATGTTATATGCGTTTGAAATTTTTGCCAAACTCTCCTCTATAGAAGTAACACAGGATTGCTGGGAAGGGAAGAGCGTGGTCCCTGTAAATGATACGGAAGCAGGGAAGGGAAGTGCTGAGTAGAGGAGGGCGTGGTCACTAGCTAGGGCTCCACTCCCATGGACCTAGCTGAGGACTGGCACTTCTGCCTTCCACCGAAATATTGCATTCCACCGAAATAATGCATTTCCCAAGACCAGCTTGGCCCGCCATGCCTCCATCCCGTGCCTATAAAAACTCCAGGCCCTAGCAGGCACACACGCAGAAGTGGCTGGACTTTGTGAGGAATACATCGGCGAAGAAGATGCAAGTGGCTGGTCATGGAGAGGAGTTTTTGAGGAGCACCGGCAAAAGAGCACAGCGAAGAAATCCCAGGATACAGAAAGCCCTCTATACTTGGAACAAGGTAAAGAGTCTAATTGAGCTGATTAACACAAGCTGCCTATAGACTGCAAACTAAGAGAACGCCCTGTAACACACGCCCACTGGAGCTTCTGGAGGCCTAAACATTCACCCCTAGACACTACCATGAGGTTGGAGCCCCACACCCTGCCCGTCTGTATGCTTCCCTAGAGGTTTGAGCAGCGGGGCACTGAAGAAGCGAGCCACACCCCCCATCGCATGCCCTAGGAGGGGGACAAGGGACTCTTTTCCGTTTCAGAAATAGCAATTCAAGTTTTTCACTAGCACTGTGTAAGATTGTCTGTGAGTACATCCTTACCAACACGAGGTGTTTTCAGATGTTTTGATCTATTTTAATCTGACAGATTCAAAATATATCTCATAACTTTAATGTTTTAAACATCTTTTCCGATGTTAGGGTCACTTAATGTTCCTTTTCTATAATATTTTGTTCATTTCATTTGCTGAATTCAGGGGGAAAAACAGGGTGCCTTGAGAACAAAGCATTCTTTCTCCAAATTGTAAGAATTTAAAAATTTGCATAATTAGGAGTTTGCAACATTAACAAATATTATATTTATTAGGACAGTTTAGTAGATTGCTAAATCGAAGTTTTCAATAAACTCCAGTAGTACACAATACTTTTTAAAACTGAATACCTAATTTAGTGGTTCTTTATGCCAATTTTATGTATTAAAAGCAAGTAACCATTTCAGACCTAAGACAAAAAGGAAATATTAGGAAGTGATTACCACTTGCTGCAAAGAATGAAATAAAAGGAATAAAAGGGTTGAATTGGGAATCAGTTTATACTTCGTTGATGGCTTCTCATTACCCTACCACTGCCTAATCTTTGAGAAATGCTATTGTACATGGAAATAAGATCAAAGTATTTGCCAGAATATCAGATCAATTCCTGTTTTGTAGTGAAGTGACTTTATGGACATGACCAAATCATCTAAGTTTCCTGGTTCCTAGTTTAGCTATAAATATACAGAGTTGAATTTTGATGCTTGAAAAGTCCAAAGTTGGCAAACTTCACAAAAAATATGTATCATAACTCCAGGTGTTCTAATAATAAGACATAAATTATTCAGTGGTAGTCACTAAACATTAGAAACAGAACTAGTGTCATGAATATTCCAAACCCAATTTCTTCATACTCTAGGTAAATTTAATTATTCACTTGCTACTCTGAACCCCTATACTTGTACAACATTATTATAAGTTATCTGAAAAGTCTTTGTGCTTTGGTAGTAAGCAAAATGAATTCACATATAGAATTTATGTGACCGGATTAGTTGACTAGACACAAATGTTAATAATTATTCTTCCTCTAACAGTTTGTGTCCACACAATTGACCAGATTAGGATTGTCTCAATATGTCTAATGCAGTGATTTTCAACAATGAGAAGTTTTGCCCCCAGGGGATACTTGGTAAAGTTTGGAGACCCTTTTTGCTTTCACAAGGGCAAGGAGTGGGGGTCCTACTGCCATCCAGTGCATGTCAACCAAATATGCTATTAAGCTGTCTACAATGCAGAGGATGGCCCCCCATAACAAAGAATTATATGGCCCAAAGTGTCAACAGATCTGGAGTCTAATGACAGAATATTCAAATAGTTCTTAGATTACTAGATTATTATCAAAGAGACTGATATAACTATATATCAACTTTAACATAAACATGGAGAATTTGGGTCCAGTGGTGTTTCTTCCACAAACTGGGGCGTATGTTGTCTTAAATGTGTGCCACTTTTTGCTTGCTAGAGTTGGTGGACTGAGATTCGTTACATTTGATGTAATGATACATTCTAGTTATTCAACCATTAAACATTTCCCCAACATCAAGATGGTAAATTATGTCAGAGCCAGTATTAAAACCCCAATCTAACACATATTTGCCGGTTATCCTGGTAGTTTATAATCAACCTTTGGAACTTTCTCTGGTATCCCTCTGACCTCCCAGCAACTCCTTTCCCACTCCTAACCAGCCTACCTCCAGCTGTGACTTCTTTCAGAAGATCTGCTTTCATTATTGCACTATAGATGTCCTAGGGAAAGAAAAATATAATAATTTATTCAGTGAACCTGTAACAGTCTGAGAGCGTGTTTTGCTTAAAGTGATAAAGTGAAAAAAGTTCTGTTTTTATTCTATTAACATAACAAACTAATGAAACAATCCAAAACAGGCCTAGATAATACAGCCACTTGTATAGGTAAACGTTTGTATGTGTATAATATATTGAATTAACTGTGTGTTTGGCTTCAAGAAGAAACAGTGACAGAGCAGTAATGCAATTTGGTTGTTTAATGCGTAGTGTACATATTGCTAATCTTTTTAAATTAACATATGCTTCAAATGCATCTGGTTGTTTTAGAAATAGCACAGAAAATTCACAGTTAAAGCACATGTATGGTGTGTATACTTGTAGAAGTGTGAAATCATTATAAGAGAATAATTGAGCAATTACAAGTTTTTTATGGGAAGTTCGATAAAAAGAATAGTTCTGTGCAATTGTATTAGTCCATTTGCGCTGCTAGAAAGAAAGACCTCAGGCTGGGTAATTTATAAAGAAAAGAGGTTTATCTGGCTCACAGTTCTGCATGCTGTACATGAAAGATAGTGCCGACATCTGCTTCTGGTGAGGGTTTCAGGGCCCTTATGGTCATGGTAGAAGGTGAAGAGGAGCCATTGTGTCACATGGCAAAGGAAGGAGCAAGAGAGAGAGAAGGAGGTGCCAGTCTTTTAAACAACCAGATTGTGTATGAACTCAGACTGAAAACTCACTGATTACGTTGAGGACAGCACCAAGATATTCATGAGGGACCTACACTCATGACCTAAATACCTCCCATTAAGCCCCACCTCCAATGTTAGAAGTCACATTTCAACATGACATTTGGAGGAGACAAAACATCCAAACTATTTCAGCAATCAAAAGAACACATTTTAACAACATATGGCACAAATTTTCATGGTTTTGATTTTTCATGTTTTCCAACTCCCCATAGAAAGACAGAGAAAACAGAATATAACTTGTTTTATGAGTTTTACAAATAATGGGCAATTGAGAAAAAGTGGTTTTTTTCCTATTTTAAAAATTATGGTTAACACATTGTATTTGCTAATAAAATTTCTGTTAACATATGTATCCTGCAGTTTACAATTTAGCTACATGTATGTTCACAAGAATTCTAAACTATTGCTGCTAATTTTTGTGCTTCTTTAGGAAATGATGGTGAAACTATGTACTGATATTAATAGTCTATGATATACCATCTACATAAAAAAATCACATTTTTAATAGCTTCTGGATCTCTCAGTACTTCTGTTCATTTTATTACCATGGAAAACATATTAAGGAAATGATGTTCAAAAGATTCTTGTGACCTTTGGGAAGACTTATGCCTATGCATCAGAATCCCACTGGGGAATTTGTACTACCCTGGTATTTGGAGATAGCTAAAATTTTTCTGAGACTTTCTACAATCTTTCCACTGTACATTTCATTCCTTTGTAAGGATAAATGTTCAATGAACCTAGGAAATTAAATGTATGTTTTAACATGCTTGTTGCCTTTATCATATTTGTATATTTATTTGACTCAATAACATATTTGATTCCAGAAAATATCTCTTGAATAGATAGCAAAGATGCTTTGCAGAAAGAAAATAAAATTTGAGCATTGCAAACAATAAAATGAAAATAAAAAGCATATTAAAGGTAGAAGATTAGTTACTTACTTTGCTGAAAAATAAATTCCTAGGTCATAAAAATTTCGAGTGTGATATCATGATGCTTCATATGGAACTGAATAAAGCCTGCAGATGGTATTACTGTCAGAAGATTAGCAAACTGAGAAAAAATAAGTCAAAATTCGTATAAAGTATCTATTCCAGCGAGAACAAATTGCTATCTCATTTATGAAAAAAAAGAGTCTAGTATAATTAACCTTCCACTAGCTGACTGACTGATCCCCTAAGGTTTGTTACTTATTAAAGGATCAGGTCAGACACAGCTACTGGCAAATTGAACATTCAACTGTACTAGTAGCCATGTCAGTCTTGGAGAGGGAAACTCTATTGAGTCTATACATAACATCTGTTCTTTTCAACATGGACCCCTTGCTAATAAGCTTAATGAACACTCACTGAGTTGGCTGTACAATGAGGTAGATTAATATCCACAGAGCAGATCATTATATCCATTTGATTATTGAAAGCCTCATTTGCAGTGGAGACATTTTTAGAAAACATTCACATAGTATAAAAATATTCCTACATTTAAGACTCAGTATATTACATAACTTGTTCTCAAACCACCTTGTCTTCAATCATCCAATCTTACCCATTCCAAGTTCTTGTTTATCTACCAAACTATTACCCAGGAATCAATGAATCACAACTGTAACTATTGGAATTTCTGGTTACCATTAATATTTTCTAACATCAGTGTGCCCTTCATGGTCACATAAGCGGAACCGCTACATAAACCTACTTCTCTCAGGTGCCATTGTGTCCTGCTGAGAAACCTGAATAACTGGCTCAAATGTTTTCTTCTCAATTATCTGATCATAGGGAACCCCATGAAACTCAAGCTCGGGGTCAAGACTGGGTTGGCAGTGGAAGTTTAGGCACAACATTCACAGGAGAAACCTGCTTATGAAACTCCCTTGTGCATTTAGCACCTACCTATACTCAGTCTCATATACAGTACATTCACTTTTTATGCTGCTGAGGACATCACAGTGTGAGGCTTGATAAGATAATACCCAGTTAATAAAGGTAGTTCAGATTCATGATTGTCTCCTAGAAGTTAAGCATTCCATTTTTATTGGAGCTTAAAAGCAAGGCAAAAGCTGCCTATCAAAAGAATATTTACTTTCAAACTTTAGGGACATCTGCTGTAAATTTTTTACCAAAATGCGAGAGTCATTATTCAGCATCACAATCTGGCATAGATATTTCAAGAACATTGCATCTGTGGTCTAGTCATATCAGTCATAGCAGGGAGCCGTCTTTTGTTAAAGACCCATTCAAAGCTGGCAGCCTTTGGGTCATTCAACAAATGGGTTGTAACAGCATATCCAAATGTGCCATTTGTTATCTTGAAAATGAAAAAGAATTTCACCAAATACTGTATCTCCTACTTTGAGTTAGAATTCGCAAGATAAATGCTTTCTGGAAGGCTTATAGAAAATTTTAAGTAAACTATCCCACATAGAAACAGAATATTGGTACTAAGAAATGAGATGTTGCTATAAAGATACCTGCAAATGTATAAGCAGCTTTGGAACTGGGTAATGGGCAGAGGTTGGAAGATTCTGGTGTGTTCAAAAGAAGACTAAAAGATTAGCAAAGTTTGGAGCATCTTAGAAATTGGTTGAGTGATTGTGACAAAATGCTTATAGAAACATAGTAAAGGTCATGCTGGTGAGGTCTCAGATGGAAATGAGAAACTTTTGGGGAACTGTTGAAAAGGTAAACCTTGGCCCGGCACAGTGGCTCACACCTGTAATCCCAGCACTTTGGGAGGCCGAGGCGGGCAGATCATGAGGTCAAGAGATTGAGACCATTCTGGCCAACATGGTGAAACCCCGTGTCTACTAAAAATACAAAAATTAGCTGGGCATGGTGGTACATGCCTGTAGTCCCAGCTACTCGGGAGGCTGAGGCAGGAGAATCACTTGAAACCAGAAGGCGGAGGTTGCAGTGAGCCGAGATTGTGCCACTGCACTCCAACCTGGTCAATAAGAGCGAAACTCCACCCCCCCCTAAAAAAAGACCCCCCCAAAAAACAAAAACAAACAAACAAACAAACAAAAACAAAAAAAAGAAAAGAAAATGTAACCCTTGGTATACCATAGAAAAGAACTTCACTGCATTGTGTTCATGCCTTAGGGTTTTCTGGAAAGCTGAACTAAGAGTGATGATCTAGGGTGTCTGGAAGAAATTTTTAAGCACCAAAACATTTAAGCAGTGGTGTGATTACTTATAACAGCTTATGATAAGAAAGGGCAGCAAAGCAATGACCTAAAGGTGGAACTTATAATTAAAAGAGAGGTAGAGTGTATAAATTTAAAAAAATTTACAATGTGGTCATGTGGTAGAGAAGAAAAGAAAGTTTTCAGGAAAGGATTCCTAGGGTGCTATGAAGAAACCACTTGCTAGATAGTTAGCACAGATAAAATGATGCCAGGTGCTATTAGTCAAGACAATGAGCAAAAGACACCCAAAGGCATTTCAGAAATCGTTGAGGATGTGCCTCCCATCAAAGATCCAGAGGTCTAGGAGAATAGACGTGTTTCAAGAAACAGGCCTGTGGCACTGTTGCCTTGCACCACCTCAGGATGCTGCTACCTGCATCCTGGTCACATTGGCTCTATCTGCAGATGACCCCAGGTACTGGTCAGGCTGCCACTCCAGAGGATACAAGCCATAAGATTTAGTGGCATCCATGTGATGCTACATTTGCAAGCACCCAGAATGCAAGAGTGGTGGATGCTTGGCATCTTCCATCTAGATTTTAAAGTTTGCATTGAAAAGCTCCACAGGGCAGAGCCACTCCAGAGAGCCTCCACTAGGGAAGTACCTAGTGGAGCTGTGAGAGCAGGGTCAGTGTCCTCTAGATCCCATAATTATAGAGCCACTGGCAGTGTGAAACCCCACTCCTAGTACAAGTATTCTGTCAGTTTTGTTTTCCTATAAAGGAATGCATGAGGCTGGGACATAATAAGAACAAGGTGTTTATTTGGCGCATGAGTCTTCAGGATGTACAATGAGCATGGCACCGGCATCTGCTTTAGGTGAGGGCCTCAAGTTGCTTCCATGCATGGTAGAAGGTGAAAGGCCTACTGATGTGTGAAGATCACATGAGAAGAGAGGAAGCAAAAGAGAGGAGGAAGATTCCAGGCTTTTTTTTTAACAACCAGCTTTTGAAGGAACTAATATAGTGAGAACTCTAACCCAAAGGGAGGTATTAGTCTTTTTGTGAGGGATCCACCCTTATGATACATACACCTCGCAGTAGGCCTCATCTCTGACATTGGGAATCAAGTTTCAACATAAGATTTGAAGGGGAAAAACATTGAAACAATAGCATGCCTTATAGGCAGTCTGTAAATAATTGGGGTTGGACAATGCTCAATATATGCCCAAGCAGATAATTTTGAGGTATGTTTCAGAGCTCCACAGACAGCAGGACGGTACCATATATTTCTTACATCCCGTCCTGTGGCAAATCTGACCATATGGCATGGAACCCAGTGGAAACATACTCAGATTTCATGACTTCACAATTTTATGACTTCACAACTACATATGTTGACCAATGGGAAATGGAGCTGGTAAGTAAACTGTTCTCTTTCTATTTCTTAGGGAAACAGTTCAGAGGCATACTTTCTACAACTCAGAAGGTCTAAGGTGAATTGACTGACTCAATAAAATGGTTCTCTTTCCTTTCTTGTTTTACTTTTCCAAGTCCTTCACTTTTGTTTCCTTGGATCACTTTCTAAATAAGCTACTTGCATGCATCAGACTCTGCTTCACGAAGTGACACAGGCTAAGAAAAATGGGAGACATGCCTTGGACTCCTTGGCCATTAACTTAAGTGGCTAGTGCCATGTTATCACCTACTTTCTGACCCCTGTCTTACAAAGGCATCTGTAGTTTCATTTTCTGTTTCGCTACATTTTCTGAGCATGACGTCATCACCAAAGAAGATCAGCATGATGCTTTGGAGACTGTGGGATGATCAAGCATACTGTGGACTAAATTGTGGTCCAGTTGTGAAGAGCTAGTGAAAACCTGCTGTAGCATGCTAGGTGTATGCAGCTGTCCCTGTCAGGTTAAAATAAACAGCTTCTCAGATTTTCTGACTCAGACAGAAGTGGAAAAAAAGAGTCAGATCAATAAATACATATCAGGTACCCAGAACTGTGGTGATTTCCTCCAGGAAATAGTGCCCATCTGGAATAGCAGCTGTGATTAGAATCACTACCTGATTACGTTTATGTTAATTACATAAGATTTTCAAGAGCCCTCTGTCTGTACAGGCCAGTCAAGTTAAATGGTGATATGTTAGGAATCATCATGCCTATTTTTTCCAGTCTTTAGTGGTGATTCCCACAGAGATGTATAGTATTTTTGGTTATTATTTTGATAGGGGTTGTTCAAGAGGCATTTCTTAGCTTTATTAAAATATTCTTAACTTCCTTAGTGAATACTGGTTCAGAAGTTTATCTTTTTATCTACATTCTTGAAAAAAGCAAGATTTTAACACAAGTTGGGCTTGGGATCCCATTGGGCCCCAAATGAGATGAAATTTGTTCAAGCTCCATTTTGCACCTGAAGCATGATTTGTTCCTGCTTCAGTATTGCTCTTTTCTGCCAGAGCCAAAACAGTATTCAAATGCTTATCCTTTCTCCAGCTATGATGATGTGACAGTTCTGGCTAAGGAGAATTCAGAAGCACTGGAAGAGGGCTGTACTTCCAGAACAAAGCTGACAAAGTCAAGTGAAGAAAATATTTGACTTTGTCTTTTGCCTTTCTTTTTCCTGCCTAAATGCAGATGCAGTGCACAGAAGTACAGATCCCTGATCTACCCCCTTCTAAACTGCTCATTAAACACATGAGAAAGGGTAGCCTCTGACATGCCATTTCACCAGTTTGGTAGATTTTTCTCATAATATGATTCACATACATAACTGAATAGATAGACCGCACAAGTTATATCAGTCCCTACTCTGAGCAGTAACCATACAATCCAATCATTTTGGAATAGTATTTTTTTTTTCTCCTTTTGCCCATTCCACAGTTACACCACTATAAGATAAAAGTTATATTGAAAAGTGCCAGGAGAAAAATTTACTATACAGACTGTTATTAATACAAGTGTTTCTTTAGTTTTATCTTTCCCTTCTTGTATCCGAGGAACTCTCAGTCCCGAATTGACTCAAATCTGGGATTAGGCAAGGGGCTGTGACTATTGTTATGGTATTAATGTTACTTCTCCATCATCAGACTGAGAATGTATTTACTTATGTGAAGTGCATAGACCTTAATTGGCTTTGCATCTATTTGAACATGTCGATTTCATGGCAAATAATGATTTCAATAATCTCTATAGGTGGTATTATTTTGATACCACACCATCCCTACTGAGTGTTACAGGAGTCATGGTTAATTCTGCCT
Organism: Rhinopithecus bieti; assembly: GCF_001698545.2. Lineage (NCBI taxonomy): Eukaryota > Metazoa > Chordata > Mammalia > Primates > Cercopithecidae > Rhinopithecus > Rhinopithecus bieti. The sequence continues at coordinate 555,668 of NW_016806076.1, forward strand.
ACTAATTAAGTAGCACAATTTGGCCTTTGCCAGCCGATAATTCCTTCGTTATCTTTAAAATAAAGAAGACTGGCCAGGCACGGTGGCTCACGCCTGTAATCCCAGCACTTTGGGAGGCTAAGGCGGGCAGATCACATGAAGCCAGGAGTTCGAGACCAGCCTGGCCAACAGGGTGAAACCCCGTCTTTACTAAAAATATTTTAAAAAATAGCTGGATGTGGTGGTGGGCACCTGTAATCCCAGCTGCTTGGGAGGCTGAGGCAGGAGAATCACTAGAATCCAGGAGGTGGAGGGTACGGTGAGCTGAGATCGTACCACTGCACTCCAGCCTGGACAACAAGAGTGAAACTCTGTTTCAAAAAAAAAAAAAATTAAGAAGTCCATTAATATCAGAATCTTCTACCAGTATATTTATCTTACAAAATTATCCACTATAACATTTTCAAAGATTTAAGCCCTTCCATCTCCAGTGTATTTCTCAGTATTATGGCAAAAAGATCATCTTCTGTCTTACTACTGGGACACATTTCAATATCAATCAATATTCTTAGTTGTAAAATCATAGTAAGTTTTACATAATAAATTTACAGAACTTTTATTTCTCCATATACTATTGGATTACTTTAACTCTTTAAATTTCTAGCATCTCAAACTTTAGTTCACTAGGAAGTACATTTTTCATTAAAACAATGGAGAAAATTAAAGCTACTTTCATCTACCTCAGCTAGTACACTGAAACCGAAATTTCTTATAAATATGTCTCTATCAATAAATTCAATCAGATATAACAGTGCTTTTTCTTCTTTATTCTCCTTCTTTATTTAAGATTGATGACTCTTAAAATCCATTCCCACCACCTAGTTTCCAAATATTAAATGATATCAATTAGTAATTGTATTAGTACTCACGCTGCTACGAAGAAATACTAGAGACTGGTTAACTTATAAAGGAAAGAAGTTTAAATTGACTCACAGTTCTGAATTGCTGAAGAAGGCTCGGGAAGCTTAAAATCATGATGGAAGGCAAAGGGGAAGCAGGCACCTTTTTCACAGTGTGGAGGAATGGAGTGAGTACAAGCAGGGGAAATTACAGACACTTGTAAAACCAGCAGATCTTGTGAGAACTCAGTTACTACCATGAGAAGAGCATGAGGAAAACTGCCCCCATGACCCAATTATCTCCACCTGGTCCCACCCTTGAAACATGGGGATTATGTAGATTATGGGGATTACAATTCAAGATGAGATTTTGGGTAGAAACACAGCCAAACCATTTCAGTAACATATTGAATCTTACTTAGTGCATAAATCATTTCATCCCAGAGTCTAGAAGCAAGGATGGCTTAGGAGAGGGCAAGGAGAAATTGGATTGATTTTGTGTGGCAGAATCTGTTAATTGTATATCACAACATTTATACCTTTCCCCACTTTTTAGATGGACAACCATATGTCCTAAGGCAAATATTTCATTTCACCAACCGTTGTACCTAGACTTTCTGTATGACCGAGTCTTGTCTATGAGAACAATATAGAAGTTACATGGTCTTTCTGAGAAGCTTCCTCAAAGTTGGAGGAATTCATCCTTCTTTATCCCTTTTCCTCTCATGCAGTCTTGTTAGTGTTAGAACTAGGACTGGAGCTTAAGGTGTCATCTTGGACAATGTGACAGTATACTAAAGATGAGAAATAGAAAGATAATTGGATCCTGGGATGCTAGTGACCATGAAAATCCATTCCAAGTTCTTGACTGTTTTAGACTGCTTTTAGATAAAGGGAAAAACAATTCTATTTTGATTAAGTAATTTAAGATGTTTTCTGATAAGGAAGCTAGACTTAATTCTAATGGTTTCACTTTTCTTTCTTTTCTTTCTTTCTTTCTTTCTTTCTTTCTTTCTTTCTTTCTTTCTTTCTTTTTCTTTCTTTCT